>NC_142153.1:7777009-8090260 GCF_024610735.1 Ursus americanus | reverse complement strand
TTTCCTCTTCTGCAGAAGAAGCCCTGAGACCTGGACCCTCCAACAGGAATTGCAGATGTGTGGGATGAGGGTCCAGCAGCCCCCAGATCACAGTCCCGTCGCTGCCCTCTCAAAGAAGGAAGGGCCCTGTGCATTAGCCAAAGCTCACTCACATGCCCCGCTGCTCCTGGGCTCCGCCGATCTCGTCCCAGGAAGAGAGGACGCATCCGTAGCTAGAGGAGGCCGGAGGGGTGGTGGGGGGATCGCATGAAATGTCCTGTGAACCCTCCCTCTCATCATATCTAGTGTCACTGTCTGACTGCCGACTAGAATGGAGCCCTGGGGTGCTCCCGGGTGCTGTCTGCTGTGTGCGTGGGATCACAGTCAGCGCCCAGGGAAGCGTCTGCAGGTCTGCACCTAGAAGGGCATCCATCCTTTATGCTCGATGAATGGCAGGGCCCCCACCAGCCCCATCCCAGAGAGCTGAGTGGGCCTGGGGCCCCCTGCTCATCCCCGGGCATGCCTGCTCTGGTCTCACCCAGGACACAGAGCCCAGATGGAGTGTCAGATGTCCTTTTCCAAGGGGAAAAGAGCCCAGCTCAAGACCGTGGTGACGGTGAGGGCTGAGGCAGAGGCTTCTTCATGGGGAGCGGGACGATGGTCCACGAGCACGACCACAGCCCCTGTAGCGGACCTTTCCACAGGGCCAGGCACCCAGGTGTCCTTAGCCTACAGGACCCCACTGAGTCCCTGTAATAACTCTGCCCCAGTCCGAGGAGCCAACTGAGGCTCCGGGAAGTTGGGTGGCATTCCCCAGACTCCCAAGCACGAGGTGGGCAAATCCCACTGGGCTGTGGAGGGGCAGGGTGCTCACCTTGTCAACAGCTGGTCCAGCACCTCCTGGGTGGTAGCAAAAGCTCTGTATGTGGCCAGGAACGTGGAGACGTAGCTGAGGTCTCTGGCTAGGAAGGCGGGCAGCAGGTGTTCTACTCGCTTCTTCAGCAGCTCTGCCCGTTGGGGCCACACCACGCAGGTCCCATTGCTCTTCCCGGTTGAGGCCTTTCTAGCCTGAGGTGGGACAGGGGAGACATGCGGTCTTCACTGCAGTCACCAGGAGGGTTGGGGGTTGGAGCCCAGAGCAAACCCCCAGGCTCTCGGTGACGTAGGCAAAGAGGTGGGACAGGAGGGCCCACAGTAGACAAAAGGAGCAAGGTGCCTGGCTGGTTCCGTGGGTTCGGGGTCCGCCTCTTGGTTTCGGCTGAGGTCATGATGCGCGCGTCCTGAGATCGAGTCCATCCTCAGGCTTCGCACTTAGGGCGGGGTCTGCTTGAGGATCCTGTCTCTGCCTCTGTGTCTCCCACCCCCGTCTCTGTCTCTGTCTCTATCTCTGTCTGTGTCTCAAAAAAATACCTCATGCAATCCTTTTAGGGAAAAGGGAGAATGGCAACAATAGGAGGATGTGAGGTGGGGGGTGTGTGAATGGACGTTGGTATCTCAGGTCAGATCGTTAGCTGAGTATTGACAGCCTCTCCCTGCACTAAGGGCATCGTCCCTGTGATTTCTGACGATGTATCCCACGCTTGAGAACACAGAGACTGTTTCATGGGTGGGGGTGCTCAGCATTTTAGGGTACGTAGGATGTTCCGTGCAGCACTGTGAGGTGGCAACAGAAGGGAATCACATGAACGTCCTGCATCTGTGAAGGGCTCAATGGCTGCGGTAACTGATGGGCCTTCTGGAATGTTGTGCAGCACAAGGAGGCGCCTGCTCCGGACCCTGGAGGGGCCCCAGGGATGTGCTCCTTTACAACCAAAGGGCAGAGCAATAGGCATAGTACCGTGAGCCCCATGCCCCTTTGGGGAAAAGTCTCCCAACTCACCAGGATCTCGAGCAAGGGATGAGAGGTGGTTTAAGGTCGCTTTTCTGATATTCGTACAGATATGTGGATAGGGACTGTGCATCGGGCCAAGGCCGTGGCAGGGCCCTGAGGGCTGGTTTGGGGAGGGGATGGGGATCCGGGTTCACATGGGAGCAGGAGTCTAGGACGGAGCCCCGAGGAGCCCAGAGGCTGGTTTCTGGGATCTGGGTCCCTTTGTGCCGCATCGGTGCCCTGGGTGCTGGGTCCCTCCGGCACCTCCACTCACCCTGAGCCAGCGCTGGACTTTGTTGGCAGTAGGGGACTCCTTCCTGTCCTTCAAGGAGGTGGGGCAGGGGATCCCATCGTTCAGCTCCTGCCCCGTCTCCTGTGTGGAGCTCTGTAAAGACAGTGCCCGGCAGCCAGGCGGGAGGCCTCAGAGGTCTGTCTGGCTGCCTTGGCTGGTCCTCAGCCCCAGGGGACTCCCTTCCAGACACACCACACCCCAGGATGCACGCAGCTCCACCATGGAGAGAAAAGTGACACAGCTCGAGGGCCTTGGATTCACTCTGGCCCTGGTGAGAGGCACCTCGGGAATCCTCTTTCCACCCTGCCCCCCCCACCCCCCCGTGGCATCGGTGTGAACATGAAGGCATCACCAGGGTATCCACTGCCCTGCAACCTCCTCCAGCCCAGGGCGGGACCTCCCCCACATACCCCTCTTTCCCTGAAACTGGGGGAATGGGGCTGCCCAGGGATGGCTCGGAGAGGTGGCCTGGCCTGGCCTAGGTCGCTCGGTATTACCTTCCGGCACCTCCTGGCAAAGGCCCTGAGGTGTCGGGGGCGCGGGTTGAGCCAGTGTCTGCAGCATGTGAAACGTCCCTCACCCCGGGGATTCTGGAAGCCAGAGCCCCGGAAAATGGGCACGCAGCAAGAGAACATCTTTCACTATCGAATGTCTCCGGCCAAGTGAGCCTGATACGGGACCGCACTAGAATGTGGGTGCCCGGTGACCGGGGTTCCGAGTTCCGTTGGGGTCGGTTATCAGGGAAGTGACTTCACTTCCTGGGATCCCCTCCCTGAGTCCACACCTGGACTAGCACCTGCACAGACAGTGCTCTGGGCTGCCGACTGCTCATCCCCTTTCTGCATGCCATGCCAAATGTGTACCCAGTGACACCAACACAACCCTCTCCACAGGCCCCAGGGAAGGTCTGGGTGCAGCCAGGGCCCCAGCTTGGAAACACCCCTGGGCTCTGATGCAACTCTCCATCTTCCCTGTTTTGGACCCCGGAGAAGCCGTTGTGCCTGTCAGGGATGGTCTGTGTCTTGCCTGTGCGATAGGGATTATTCCAGCGTGTACTTCTTGCAGAAGTCCACAGGCATAGGTGGGATACCATCTAAGAAATTGGGGGAGTGGTGTCGCACGTAGGGAATACCTGCCACCACATTTTCTTCCTTTCTCACCTTCTCTGAGTCTGTAGCTCCTCCGATCCCACCCACAGTCCCTAGTGTTGTGTGTGTGTCTGTGCACATGTGTGTGCCCCAGTACTCCTATTGTGCAGGCCCAGTCCCACCTAGGGGTGGATGGGAAATAGCTTTCCCAGGTCTTAGGCTTTCTAATTTCCAAGGCAAACCCTGCAGAAGCTATTGGAGCCTTGGCTCAGAGGGGCTGAGCCCACCCTTACTCCTAGACGCTGCCAGTCGTGTGTCACGAGCCATCCCTCCTTTCCTCTGGGTGTCATGTGGGCAGGGGTGCCGTCAGTGGGTTGCCCTGGCCTGGGCTCCTCCTCAGACAAGTACGTGCTGGGATGCCTCCTGCCTGGGATGTCGATGCTTCTTCCCACCCCCATACCATCTCCAGGTCTACAGCCAGTTCCAGAACACCACCTCTTCCCGAGCTCCCAGTGAGTAGCTAGGTTCAGCCATGGCCCCACCTTTGAGGACACTCGGAGAGCTGGGTTCAGGCCTGGTTCTGCCTTCTTACCAGTCTGTGATTCTGGGCAAGCCACGGACCCTGCTAGGGTCTTCCCCTTGTTGCAGAGGCCGTCTCTTACGTAACTGACTTTATTTTCGTTGAAAGATTTTCTGTGTTGGCTTGAGAGACAGAGTGTGGGGGGTGGGGAGGATAGAGGGAGAGGGGAGACAGAATCTCAAGCCGACTCTGTGCTGAGTGTGATGCCCAATGCTGGTCTTGATCCCAAGACCCTGAATTCGTGACCTGAGTCCAGATCACGAGTCAGAAGCTTAAGCAACTGAGCCACCCAGGCGCCCTGGCAAAAGAACACTTTCGATATATTTCCAGGCAATGCAGGGAAGTGACTAGTGCAAGAGGGAAGACAGACATGGGGGACTGTGCATTTCCCTCACTTAACTGCCTAAAGAGATTTAGTTTCTAGTCTATGGGTCAGGGATGAAGAATACAGGCGAAGCTCAGCCATTTCCATGAGTTGGAGACAGCAAGATGGAAATTTGGAGAAGTCGATATGGCTGTGGTTTACAGTACAGAATACTGAGGAGAGCTGCACAGAGAAAGAGGACCTCAGAAAGCCATCTAGGATCACTTTTGAGTTTTCATAGAATTCCTCAATAGGGCACCTGTGTGAGGAACGTATGTGGTGTGGGGAAAATAATAGCCCAGGGGAAGCAGAGAGGAAAATGTCACTAGCCTTCACACACAACCAGGAAAAGTCTGTGCTACCAGCAGCAGGCAGAGTGGAAAACCTCGTAATTCGTGGGACATTGCAAAGAGAGCTCAGAATACCAACAGAACAATAGCAAAATATATTGAAGACTACTGTGATACCCCCTAACAAACCTTTGGAAAGCTAGTCTGGAAGGATAAAATAGTTCTCCAGGAACCTCACCATCAGAACAATCCTCAAGAGTATGTGTAGAAATATAAGCAATAGTTAATATCTAACCATTAAAATTCACAATACCTGCCTTCCAACCAAAGATTACCAGGATGCAAAGAAGGAGAAAAGTTCACCTCGTACTGAGGAGAAAGATTAAACAATAGAAACCTACCCAGAAATGAAAAAGAGGATGGAAGTATTGCACATGCACTTTCAAACAACTGTTAGAAAGAGGTTTTATATACGTAAGAATGTACACAAAGGATGAAGTGAAACAGAGATATAGAAAATATGAAAACAAGGAAAACCCAACTTCTGGAGCTGAAGAGTAGCACGTCTAAGATGAAAAATGTAGTAGATGGGCTTTCTTTCACGTTAGACACTACATAGCAAAAAGAGAGAGAGAGAGAGACAGAGAACTTGAATGCATGATCATAGCAGTTGTCCAGAATAAAGCAGAGAAAAGGAAGGGTGCAAACCACGCCGTGCACACAAACACTGGAGTAGGTGTGAGCTTTGTAGCAATTTCAAGTGGCCTGGTAGATAAGAAATTGGCTGAGGTACAGAAAAAAAAAATGTTTGAAGAAGTAATGTCTGATTATTATCTGAATTGCATGAACCCTCTACACCCATAGATTCAAGAATTCAGGAATTCAGCCAACAAAACCCCCAAACATAAGGATCATGAAAAAACCCCTCCTTATCAACCTACATCCTAATAAAATTGCTTAAGACCAATGCTAAAGAAAAAAATCTAAAAAGCAGATGGAGATGAGTCCATTGCATTACCTGTCACGTCCCTAATTGTGTAGATGGTCTCTGTTTCTTTCTGGTCTGTGTTACTCTTGGAGTCTCTCTTCCCTTACAGGATCCCCCTTCCTATTTCTTGCAGGGTGGTTTAGCGGCCAAATCCTTTGAGTTTCTTTCTGTCCTGGAAGCTCTTTATCTCTGCTCCTATTCGGAATGACTCCTTGCTGGATAAAGTATTCTTGGCTGCATGTTTTTCTCATTTAGTACCCTGACTCGATCACGCCAGCCCTTTCTGGTGTGCCAGGTCTCTGTGGATAGGTATGTGGCTAGTCTAATGTGCTTACCCCTGTCGGTGAAGACCCTCTTGTCTCGAGCTGCTTTCAGGATTTTCTCTTTCTGTCTGAAATTGCAAACGTCACTAGTATATGTTAGGGTGTTCCTCTATTCTTATGGCCTTGGGGAAGAGTCCTCTCTACCTCTTGGACTTGAATGCCTGTTTCCCTCCCAGATTAGGGAAGTTCTCAGCTACGATCCACACAGATAGATCTTCTGTCCCTCTGTGTCTTCTCCCTCAGGGCCAGAAGTAATTCCAATATTGTTTCCTTTTGTGGCATCACTGATTTTTCGATTCCTCCACCCATGGTCCATTCGTTGGCTTTCTCTCTTTTCCTCAGCTTCCTTCCTTTCCATCAGCTTGTCTTTGGTGTCACTGACTCTGTCTTCTGCCTCATTGACCCTAGGCGTTAGAGCATCCACATCCAATGTAGACTGCATCTCAGTTAGAGCCTTTTGAATGTGGGCCTGATTCGATTTCATTTCTGCACTATGAGAGTCTCTCGTGTCATTTATCCTTTTTTCAAGCCCAGCTAGCAACTTTGTAACTGTCATCGTGAGTTCCAGCTCTGACATCTTACTTAAAACCGTATGCATTAGATCAGTGGCAGAGAGTGTTACCCCTGGCTCTTTCTTTTGCTGTGAATCCCTCCCTCTAGTCACTTTTCCCAGAGAAGAATGGATGGGGGAGAGAGAGATTGGGATCTCACAGGGTGGACAAAACTGGGTGATCCACTTGGTCCCGATTGTCTTTTGGTCTGTGTGTTGGAAGTCACTAAATCCCAAAATTGTAAAGAAAGCCAAACTCATATATATATAGCGAAAAGAATCCGAAAATGAGGAATATAGGAGCGCCTGGGTGGCACAGCGGTTAAGCGTCTGCCTTCGGCTCAGGGCGTGATCCCGGCAATCTGGGATCGAGCCCCACATCAGGCTCTTCTGCTATGAGCCTGCTTCTTCCTCTCCCACTCCCCCTGCTTGTGTTCCCTCTCTCGCTGGCTGTCTCTATCTCTGTCGAATTAATAAATAAAATGTATATATAAAAAAAAAGACTCTCTTTAAAAAAAAACAAGAAAACAAAAATGAAGAATATATGTATAAAATGTCCATGTAAAAAATGACAGTTCAGAAAAGATTGAAAAATGAAGAGTTGCTAAAATTAAAAAAAAAAAGTAGTTGGAAAGGGAAAAAAAGAGGGAAAAAAATAAATGGAAAATTTTGAATGGAGAGAGAAATGAATCATGAGAAAAAGCCTCAAGCTCTAGGTGCTATTTTCCCCTAGCGCTGGAGTTTGGCCATCCTCTTTGGTCTGTAAACTTACTGTTCACTTGTTCTTTCACCTCGTTTTCGGGGGGCGGGGGCCTAGTGCGCTGATTCTCAGGTGTTTTTGCCTGGACGGGGATGCACTGCCCCTTGCCAGGGGGCCCGGTGGGGCTCAGGGTCAGCTGGTTGCTCTGTGTGCCTTGTGTTCCCAGAGGGCTTTCCCTGCCTCTTGAAAGGGTGAGAATAAAAACGGCCGCCCTCATCTGTAGGCGCAGAGGTGTGATGCTGTTGTGCACCAAGTTCTGTAGACTTCTGCGGTGCTCCCCACACCAAAGCTCCTTGGGGAAGGCGGAGGGTCACAGCGTTTCTGTCCTTTGCAGGGCTCCCAGGTGGAGAGCTTCCGATCAAGTGGACTCCCCGTCAACCGACTTTGTGCAAGGAGAGGGATCTCTCCCTTCTCCTCACTTGTGTCTGGAGCAGGAAGCGTAGGCACCGCTCTCACAACAACTGAACTGCAGGGTTATCAAGAATTGGGGCTGGCAGGGGCAGGGGGTCACTGCTGGAGGAGCCTGAGGGGTGTGGAGGGGCTATGCCCAGTGCCAAAGCTGCCGGTTGAGGCTCTGTCCATCCTGCAGCTTCCATGAGCACCCAGTGTGCTTTGGAAATGAGGAGGTTGTGGAATACAGGTGAGGTTCAGTGAGGGTGGAATCTGGAGCCGACGACCAGGAAAGAATTCTTGAGACGTCTTTGGTGCAAAATTGGTGGTTTATGACAGGACCCATGGCAGAAAGAGATGCTGCCCTGGCTTGTGAGGGGTGGCTGATGGTAGACTATGGGGTTGGGAGAAGGTAAGGAAAAAGGGAGGTTGAGATAATACTTGCATATGTGAAAGAAGACTCACAAGGTACAGAGGCCTTGCCATTGTCTCGGGAAGGTGGTTTTGCCCTCTAGCAAGGCATGAACATTAAGACGGTTGGGAACTTCCTGGAGGCTGCAGAGTATAAGGACATTTCATTGTATCTACTTTCCCTTCAGGAAGCTAAGTTATTGATAGAAATGCTTGGTTCTTGTAAACTGCTAAGACATTGGGAAACTGAGGGAGACTTAAGTCTTGCAGGATTGTGGTGTCTATAGGTTAACTATTTCTTTGCCCTTTAGGGCAGCCAGGAGTGCCTGAGGAATGTCACGTACACCCCATGGTGGGGGGGTGTGTGGGGTGTCAATTCCGGCTTTGTCCTCAGCTAGCCTTCTCTTCCCTCCTCAGTAAAGGTCCCCCCTGTTCACAGAGGTTCAAGCAGTTCTTGCTGTTGCCACCTAGTGGACATATGGATGAACACATTCAGGTCATGTCTGTGACTCACTGACCTGAGCTGCCATGAGAGCTTGGTTCCTTCCTGGGAGGACAAGGCCCAAAAAGGATGGACCCGGAGCAAGCAGACAAGTGTGGCCTGGCCGACGCCCCTCTGCTGGCCTGGAAGCAGGACCCGGTTGCTCTACTTAGAAGCTGAGTTCTAGAGCAGGAGGGGCTGGAGTGGCTGGGGTGTGTCCCGGGATGGGGTCTGGATGAGGGGTGTTCCAGGACGTGTGTGTGTGTGTGTGTGTGTGTGTGTGTGTGTGTGTGTGTGTGTGGTGGGGCAGGGATGCTTGTGGAGGGAGGATCCGTGAGGGCGGTATGGAGAGGCTCTTCCCTGCTCCACGGGTCCCGCCCAGGTAGCCTGATGGCCTCACTGTGGGCTTGTCTTCCTCATGATTTCAGGGTTCATCTCTAGTCTCCGGGGACCCTCCTTTCCCGAGCAAGGCTCCACGGAAAGAAAGAGAGTATAGATAGAGGACCCTGAAGCCAATACTCCCACAATGGGACTAAAGTGTGTTCCAGAAATTGTGCTTTTAGGAAACAGTCCTAAAGCAAAAGAGATTTAGGGCACATTGTACTCTTCACTTTAAGGATGAGACTCCAAGAATTGGAGATGTCTCAATTGTTCGGCAGGTGGTGCTGCTGAGTAAATGATGTGTAGCCCCTGAGAATGCAGAAGGGGACAGGAGGAGCAGTGCCTGTCCCCTGTGGGGACCTCAGGCCGCACAAGAGCCCAGCTGTGGAACCCTCCCTGCCCCACCCTATCCCACACACAGGCAAACCCCCTCCCCCCACACACTCACCCATACACTCCAAGGGAAAGGACTGGAAGAGGGCCGCCATGTGTTATGGGCTATCGTGATAGAAGGTAGAAGGAATGTGTCTTCCTTTCTTCATATTTACATCACTATTTTACTAACAAAACGTAATCTGGCTAAAACCTTAGAGAACTTTTTAATTACCTGATATGTTTGTAATAAAGAGGAAGATTTAATATGCAGTCTTAATATTTTTCTAATATGCACATTAGAATCATTGAAACCTGGCCTATCCAGGAAAATGAAAGATTTTGAAGGTGTCTCATGAACCCAGATATTTCTGGCTCTTGGGTCACACTTACAAAAGGGAAGCCTATCCCAGATCATGAAAACATTTCATTTTGGGGCTTCACATGCGCAGTATTGTATCAGGAATATTCCTTTGTAGTAAAATGGGGTTTTTTTGTTTGTTTGTTTGTTTCTGTTTTTGGTTTTGTTTGTTTTTTAAGAGAAAAAAACCTGAAAAAAAATATGAATCACTCATAGGTTACGTAGCTAGATACAAAAAGGGCACACTGTCTGATCCCACACACATGAAAACCCAGAAGAAGCAACTCACAGAGGCGGAGAGGGGAGCCGTGGCTGCAGGGACTGGGCTGAGGGAATGAACAGTATCTGACGAGTGGCACGGGAGTCTCTGGGAGGGAAATACTGTAGAAGGACAAGGCTGTGAAACACTCTGTACCTAATGACACCTGGAAGTACAATGTAAAAGGATCAGAGTAAAATTCCATGAAAACTCAATTTGTCCTTTATTTATAGACCAGAATATATTAAGCAATGAAATAGGTGCATGAACAACGCAAAAATTAGAAACACTGGAAGGACAGGGGAGGGGAAGCCATCCTTTGGGGATTCAGCGAGCAGGAACTGCTGCTCCGGGGCCGAGGCCGGTTGCTCCACTGAGAGAGGTGGTTGCTGGAGCCTGCTCGGGCTCCTGGCTTTCCAAAGCTGCAGGTGACTCTTCTAGCTCCTGACAGAGAGTCAGAGCTGTGAGTATATCCTCCGCTGGCTCTGACATGGCATGTGGCCTAAGGGGCTCTTCAGGGACCTCCATAGCTAGGACTGGAGCCTGCTTTGGCTCTGGGGCTGCCAAGGGCACAGGTGGCTCTTGGAGCTTCTGACAGGGACTTAGAGCTGTGAGTCTGTCCTGCGCCGACTCCGACAGGGCAGGTGGCATCAGGGGCCCTTCAGGGACCTCTCTAGCTAGTGCTGGGGCCTGCTCTGGCTCCTGGCTTTCCAAAGGCGCAGGTGACTCTTGCACATCCTCACGGTGGATCAGAGCTCTGACCACCAGCTGCACTGGGCCCGACACGGCAGGTGACGTCCCTGCTCTTTTGAGTTGCTGAGCTCCAGCAGCAGTGATGGGGTTTTCCAGCTCAGGCTCTGAAGCTGCAGCAGGCAGCACAGTGGGAGCTGGGACTAGCTTTCGGCACGGTTCCGGATCTCGCTCTGGGGCCGCTGCTGTGGCTCCAAGAAGAGAAAGTGTGGTCATCATGATTGTCTTTCCATGTCCCTTCCAAATGAAGGCAACTTTGCCCACCACTCAATATTGTCTGAGTCTAAGAACCCGTCCCTGGGTGGTCTCCCCATATTGTAGCCCATGGGGACAGTGATCTGAGACCACTCCTTGCTCCCAGCCACACTGCAGTCTGCGGAGGCTTGCTCTGTGTGGCCCATTCTCTCCCCTCCACAGGCCTCCATCAGTCACCCCCAGTCCTCCTCACCCCCAGCCTCTGGCCCAGCGGGCTCGAGATGTCGCAGCCGAGAGAGGAGGAGCCAGGCACGTTGCTCCAGGTCTGAGCCTGGCACATTGAGCCTTGCGTACGCCAGTAGTGTCTTTAGGCAGGGAAATTCTGGGGGCTGGAAGAAATCTTCAGGGTAGTGGCCCAGCCAGGTGCCCAGGATGGAGGAGATGGCCCTGGGGACAGACAGGTGGGCAGAGGAGTCAGAGGATGGGGCACCTCCCACACGCATGCCCCAGGGAACCCCTGTGGGAACCTGGGCCCCTGGGACCCCGGCTCCTGGCTGTCAGAGCCCATTCCTACTCCATGTCCACCTGTGATGTGGCAGTCCTGCCTGAGGCAGACCTGGTCACTGAGGAGGGGCTGGCCCAAAGCCTCTGTGAGTGGGAGCCCTTGACCCCTGGTGTGACCATTTCTGTCCTCGTCGTGGAAACTGGACGCCCTGCTCAGTCTCCCGGCCCACTTGCCGCGTGACTTCCACTGCACGTGGGCAGGGAGGGGTGGCGTGTCTGGCGTGGTCATTGCCCTCAGTGCACACTAGTGCTCTGTGTCTATCCAACCAAGGAGGGAGCAAAGGGACTCTGTCCCATCCCTGGCCTTCCCAGGACCCTCCCGATACCTCCCACTTCCCCTCCTGTGCCTACGTGCTGCCTCGTTCAGTAGGTGCCAGGAGAGGGTGTCCTTCCGTGGACACCAATCTCCCACTGGGTGGGGGACGTCCAGTCCCCGAGCCCTCCCTGGGTCTCCTCTGAGTACCTGCTGAGCACCCAGTGTCGACGTTCCACCAGATGTGTGGAAGCCATGCCCTTTGTTCTGGGTCCCAGGATTGGGGTAGAGACAGGGCTGGGAGGCGGCGGTGATGGGGAATGACACTGTTAGGGGCTGAGGCTGCCCTCCAGCCCCCTCTGCTCTCCCACAGTGCCCACACCCCACCCAGGGCTCTCCAGGACCCCTTTCCTCTTCTGCAGAAGAAGCCCTGAGACCTGGACCCTCCAACAGGAATTGCAGATGTGTGGGATGAGGGTCCAGCAGCCCCCAGATCACAGTCCCGTCGCTGCCCTCTCAAAGAAGGAAGGGCCCTGTGCATTAGCCAAAGCTCACTCACATGCCCCGCTGCTCCTGGGCTCCGCCGATCTCGTCCCAGGAAGAGAGGACGCATCCGTAGCTAGAGGAGGCCGGAGGGGTGGTGGGGGGATCGCATGAAATGTCCTGTGAACCCTCCCTCTCATCATATCTAGTGTCACTGTCTGACTGCCGACTAGAATGGAGCCCTGGGGTGCTCCCGGGTGCTGTCTGCTGTGTGCGTGGGATCACAGTCAGCGCCCAGGGAAGCGTCTGCAGGTCTGCACCTAGAAGGGCATCCATCCTTTATGCTCGATGAATGGCAGGGCCCCCACCAGCCCCATCCCAGAGAGCTGAGTGGGCCTGGGGCCCCCTGCTCATCCCCGGGCATGCCTGCTCTGGTCTCACCCAGGACACAGAGCCCAGATGGAGTGTCAGATGTCCTTTTCCAAGGGGAAAAGAGCCCAGCTCAAGACCGTGGTGACGGTGAGGGCTGAGGCAGAGGCTTCTTCATGGGGAGCGGGACGATGGTCCACGAGCACGACCACAGCCCCTGTAGCGGACCTTTCCACAGGGCCAGGCACCCAGGTGTCCTTAGCCTACAGGACCCCACTGAGTCCCTGTAATAACTCTGCCCCAGTCCGAGGAGCCAACTGAGGCTCCGGGAAGTTGGGTGGCATTCCCCAGACTCCCAAGCACGAGGTGGGCAAATCCCACTGGGCTGTGGAGGGGCAGGGTGCTCACCTTGTCAACAGCTGGTCCAGCACCTCCTGGGTGGTAGCAAAAGCTCTGTATGTGGCCAGGAACGTGGAGACGTAGCTGAGGTCTCTGGCTAGGAAGGCGGGCAGCAGGTGTTCTACTCGCTTCTTCAGCAGCTCTGCCCGTTGGGGCCACACCACGCAGGTCCCATTGCTCTTCCCGGTTGAGGCCTTTCTAGCCTGAGGTGGGACAGGGGAGACATGCGGTCTTCACTGCAGTCACCAGGAGGGTTGGGGGTTGGAGCCCAGAGCAAACCCCCAGGCTCTCGGTGACGTAGGCAAAGAGGTGGGACAGGAGGGCCCACAGTAGACAAAAGGAGCAAGGTGCCTGGCTGGTTCCGTGGGTTCGGGGTCCGCCTCTTGGTTTCGGCTGAGGTCATGATGCGCGCGTCCTGAGATCGAGTCCATCCTCAGGCTTCGCACTTAGGGCGGGGTCTGCTTGAGGATCCTGTCTCTGCCTCTGTGTCTCCCACCCCCGTCTCTGTCTCTGTCTCTATCTCTGTCTGTGTCTCAAAAAAATACCTCATGCAATCCTTTTAGGGAAAAGGGAGAATGGCAACAATAGGAGGATGTGAGGTGGGGGGTGTGTGAATGGACGTTGGTATCTCAGGTCAGATCGTTAGCTGAGTATTGACAGCCTCTCCCTGCACTAAGGGCATCGTCCCTGTGATTTCTGACGATGTATCCCACGCTTGAGAACACAGAGACTGTTTCATGGGTGGGGGTGCTCAGCATTTTAGGGTACGTAGGATGTTCCGTGCAGCACTGTGAGGTGGCAACAGAAGGGAATCACATGAACGTCCTGCATCTGTGAAGGGCTCAATGGCTGCGGTAACTGATGGGCCTTCTGGAATGTTGTGCAGCACAAGGAGGCGCCTGCTCCGGACCCTGGAGGGGCCCCAGGGATGTGCTCCTTTACAACCAAAGGGCAGAGCAATAGGCATAGTACCGTGAGCCCCATGCCCCTTTGGGGAAAAGTCTCCCAACTCACCAGGATCTCGAGCAAGGGATGAGAGGTGGTTTAAGGTCGCTTTTCTGATATTCGTACAGATATGTGGATAGGGACTGTGCATCGGGCCAAGGCCGTGGCAGGGCCCTGAGGGCTGGTTTGGGGAGGGGATGGGGATCCGGGTTCACATGGGAGCAGGAGTCTAGGACGGAGCCCCGAGGAGCCCAGAGGCTGGTTTCTGGGATCTGGGTCCCTTTGTGCCACATCGGTGCCCTGGGTGCTGGGTCCCTCCGGCACCTCCACTCACCCTGAGCCAGCGCTGGACTTTGTTGGCAGTAGGGGACTCCTTCCTGTCCTTCAAGGAGGTGGGGCAGGGGATCCCATCGTTCAGCTCCTGCCCCGTCTCCTGTGTGGAGCTCTGTAAAGACAGTGCCCGGCAGCCAGGCGGGAGGCCTCAGAGGTCTGTCTGGCTGCCTTGGCTGGTCCTCAGCCCCAGGGGACTCCCTTCCAGACACACCACACCCCAGGATGCACGCAGCTCCACCATGGAGAGAAAAGTGACACAGCTCGAGGGCCTTGGATTCACTCTGGCCCTGGTGAGAGGCACCTCGGGAATCCTCTTTCCACCCTGCCCCCCCCACCCCCCCGTGGCATCGGTGTGAACATGAAGGCATCACCAGGGTATCCACTGCCCTGCAACCTCCTCCAGCCCAGGGCGGGACCTCCCCCACATACCCCTCTTTCCCTGAAACTGGGGGAATGGGGCTGCCCAGGGATGGCTCGGAGAGGTGGCCTGGCCTGGCCTAGGTCGCTCGGTATTACCTTCCGGCACCTCCTGGCAAAGGCCCTGAGGTGTCGGGGGCGCGGGTTGAGCCAGTGTCTGCAGCATGTGAAACGTCCCTCACCCCGGGGATTCTGGAAGCCAGAGCCCCGGAAAATGGGCACGCAGCAAGAGAACATCTTTCACTATCGAATGTCTCCGGCCAAGTGAGCCTGATACGGGACCGCACTAGAATGTGGGTGCCTGGTGACCGGGGTTCCGAGTTCCGTTGGGGTCGGTTATCAGGGAAGTGACTTCACTTCCTGGGATCCCCTCCCTGAGTCCACACCTGGACTAGCACCTGCACAGACAGTGCTCTGGGCTGCCGACTGCTCATCCCCTTTCTGCATGCCATGCCAAATGTGTACCCAGTGACACCAACACAACCCTCTCCACAGGCCCCAGGGAAGGTCTGGGTGCAGCCAGGGCCCCAGCTTGGAAACACCCCTGGGCTCTGATGCAACTCTCCATCTTCCCTGTTTTGGACCCCGGAGAAGCCGTTGTGCCTGTCAGGGATGGTCTGTGTCTTGCCTGTGCGATAGGGATTATTCCAGCGTGTACTTCTTGCAGAAGTCCACAGGCATAGGTGGGATACCATCTAAGAAATTGGGGGAGTGGTGTCGCACGTAGGGAATACCTGCCACCACATTTTCTTCCTTTCTCACCTTCTCTGAGTCTGTAGCTCCTCCTATCCCACCCACAGTCCCTAGTGTTGTGTGTGTGTCTGTGCACATGTGTGTGCCCCAGTACTCCTATTGTGCAGGCCCAGTCCCACCTAGGGGTGGATGGGAAATAGCTTTCCCAGGTCTTAGGCTTTCTAATTTCCAAGGCAAACCCTGCAGAAGCTATTGGAGCCTTGGCTTAGAGGGGCTGAGCCCACCCTTACCCCTAGACGCTGCCAGTCGTGTGTCACGAGCCATCCCTCCTTTCCTCTGGGTGTCATGTGGACAGGGGTGCCGTCAGTGGGTTGCCCTGGCCTGGGCTCCTCCTCAGACAGGTACGTGCTGGGATGCCTCCTGCCTGGGATGTCGATGCTTCTTCCCACCCCCATACCATCTCCAGGTCTACAGCCAGTTCCAGAACACCACCTCTTCCCGAGCTCCCAGTGAGTAGCTAGGTTCAGCCATGGCCCCACCTTTGAGGACACTCGGAGAACTGGGTTCAGGCCTGGTTCTGCCTTCTTACTAGTCTGTGATTCTGGGCAAGGCACGGGCCCTCCTGGGGACTTCCCCTTCTCTCCCTAGTGGCTCCCTGTGATCCCCATCTCAAGCGTACACTCCTTGTGTAAACCCTCCCGTTAAGTGTAGTCTGTACTTAGTGGTTTACTTCCATCACACAAAAGATGGCAGCTTGATCGAAAGCCCCTTCTGAGATTTGGTTCTAGTAGCTCAGTGCCTATCTGTGAATCACTCTGACTCCTGTCCTCGCTCAGATGCCCAGAAGGAACAAGCCCATCCGTGGAACCATGACATAGACACATGCGTGTGACCTGGCCCTGAGGGACAACAGACAGAGGAGAACTCAGGCCTTCGATGGGGACTGAATCCTACCAACACCACTGAGTGAGCTGAGGTTTTAAGTGAAGTAGATCATGTTTTGTAATTGACAACAGCCCCAACCTCCTGAGAGGCTCTGGCAGGAGCACCCAGCTGAGCACTTCTTTCTTCCTGGTTCCCTTAGACTGTGAGACAATAAGGGTTTCTAGGTTAAGGCACTGAGTGTGGGGCAAATGGGGTCTCACAGCAGGAGGAGCAGGGCACTGTGACTGTTCAGCTGCCCTGGCCCTGCCCCTCTGACACCCCACCCCCATTCTCCTCCTCAGCTTCCTCCAGCCACCCTTGCCTCCTGTCTAACCTCCACTCAGGCAACGTCAAGCTCTGCCTCCAACAGTCTTCTGCACCACGGTGCCCTCTGCCGGGCTACGTAGACTGGGATTGGTGCAGGGCTGGCTCCTCCTTCTCCTCTGCAGGAAATCTCACTGTGGCCTCAGCACAGCCTTTTCGGACCCCTCACCTGGCGGGAGTTCAGGACCCAGTTGTCGCACTTTGCTCTTTTTCTATGGAACAATTGCTCTTTTCATTCACGTTTTTCTTTCATGTTTTGTCCATCTTCCCCTCTAGACCCTGAGCTCCTCGAGGGAGGACCTGGTTGGCTTAGCGGCATTGGCACTGAGTCCTCAGGGCCCAGTGGCTGAATGAACAGGTGAGAGCATCCATCCCACCACTGACCAGCTCAATTGTTAGAGCCTAAGTGACTTTGGTCATTTGTATGTACTTTTGTTTTGTTCTTCAAGAAAACTCTGTTCCCGTTGTGGGACCCAAACTCATGTCCCTGAGATCAACAGCCATATACCCGACTGACTGAGCCAGCCAGGTGTCCCTCTGGTCATTTTTTTGTTTGTTATGTTTGAAATTTTTTATTATAAAAAGAAAAAATAAGGAACAAAGCACATTGGATTATTTTTACAAAGTCATTTTAAATTAGTAAAACAAAGCAAATCTTCCTTCTCCAGACTCTCTTGTAACTAGATGTAGTCAAGTGAGAAATTTTTTTTTCTTTTTTTTATAATAATATTTTTTATTATGTTAATCACCATACAGTGCATCCCTGGTTTTTGATGTAAAGTTCGATGATTCATTAGTTGCATATAACACCCAGTGCACCATGCAATACGTGCCCTCCTTACTACCCATCATCAGCCTATTCCATTCCCCCACCTGCCTCCCCTCTGAAGCCCTCAGTTTGTTTCTCAGAGTCCATAGCCTCTCATGCTTTATTCCCCCTTCTGATTACCCCCGCTTTCTTTATCCCTTTCTTCTCCTACCGATCTTCCTAGTTCTTATGTTCCATAGATGAGAGAAACCATATGATAATTGTCTTTCTCTGCTTGACTTATTTCACTTAGCATTATCTCCTCCAGTGCCGTCCATTTATAAATAATAATATTTTTTATTATGTTATGTTAGTCACCATACAGTACCTCCCTAGTTTTTGATGTAAAGTTCCATGATTCATTACTTGCATATAATACCCAGTGGCCCATGCAATACGTGCCCTCCTTAATACCCATCACCAGCCTATCCCATTCCCCCACCCCTCTCCCCTCTGAAACCCTCAGTTTGTTTCCCAGAGTCCATAGTCTCTCATGGTTCATTCCCCCTTCTGTTTACCCGCCTTTCTTCTTCTACCAATCTTCCTACTTCTTATGTTCCATAAATGAGTGAAACCGTATGATAATTGTCTTTCTCTGCTTGACTTATTTCACTTAAGAAGATGTGGTCTATATATACTGTGGAATATTACGCAGCCATCAGAAAGAACGATTACCCAACATTTGCAGCAACATGGACGGGACTGGAGGAGATTATGCTAAATGAAAGCAATCTCTTGATTCTTTTCCTGATGTGTCTTCAGGTAGCAGATGCTCTTCCAGTTTTTGTTTGGAGAACACTGTTCCGGGAGACCAGAGTCTAGACCGGGCTCGGTCACACACTTTCTGTGTGACCATAAACAAGTTGTGTATCTTTCTGCAGCATCTGCTTTCTCTCCTGCAAAATGAATGGACAAAACAGGTACTATGGGTTCTTCTAGCTCCAAATTTCTGAGATGATAAGAATTTATTATCTTGAATCTCCTCCCTAATTAGACATCAGATGACAGACCTTTTCAGCTGGAAATGAAGAGAGTAAGTGAATTGTATGGACGAACTACCCTTCCAGGGCCCTGGTGAAGTATTCAGCTGTAACATAGATTAAAAATTCTCTGTGCACACTGTGTTTTCTCTTCATAATGAAGGGAGCTGTGCACAAAGGAATAGGGTGGTAGGGTATTAATTTGCTTCTGCTCTGCTGGGTCAAATGACACGCAAGAGGTTAGGTGTTTGTAATCCAAACATGCACAAAGTTCAGGAATGGAAGAAGCCTAGATTTTGGTTACTTTGGACAAATTACAGGTCCATATGGACCACTTCTTAAGATGACCCAGAGGAGAATTCAACTTTTTAATGGTCCTCTTGCTCATGCCAATATCACATAAAGACCAGAGGTTGTCTCTAGAGAGCCATGATAAGTCTTGTCTCACTGATTACTCTATTGCTAAATGTTTCTCTGTGGTAAGGATAAGTAGTTAACAAAGGCATGTTGGATATTCCAGTGAACCTTCTGAAAACTGTTGTGGTTACAATGTGATTAACTTATGTAAATGAATCAATGTGGCCAATGAACCAAGCTATGCACACAAAACGTATCCAGGAGGCGGAGAATCCCAAAGCTTAGTCACACTCAGGAGAGCAATGTGTAGTATTTAAAGGTGAATTCCAGAAGAAAAATGAAAAAAAGAACCCTGAGAATGATGTCTTTAATTCAAAAAGGCTCAACATGAAATGACAGACAGTTGAAAGATGGTTCTAGAATTTGTACATGTTGCTTTCACATAGATTCCTGGAGCAAAAGTAAAAAATCCTTGCGTTTACGGGAAGCTGGTCAGCCCAAGAGGCTGTCCTCAAGCTTCCACTGTGTACATGGTACCCATCCTATCTGCAGTCAGCAAATGTCACCAACCCCTTTCTTGTGCCAGTTATTATGTCCCAGGGGCAGATGAATTTTACTCTGCTATGTAGAATAATAGATCAGAGGGGTGAGTGAGTTAGCCTGAGACTTAAAATCTACGTGATTGTTGGAAACAATTATAGAGGGGAAGGTCAGAAAGAGAGATTTCGTGTGAAAAGGATAAGTTAGATTTGGCTTGTTTCATAATAATCATACGTCTTGAGTATAGAGCATCAAATTTTTTCCATTAAGAGATCATTAGTTTCCTTCTTAGCCCTCACTCACTAGGAATATCAAAATCAGGGTCATTGTGGCACTTTTATATGAATTACAATTGGTTATGATATGGTTGCAATTACTGATTTTTGGGAAATAATGTTGCTTTACTACCATTAGGTGAAAAATCGGAACGGGGATCCACATCTGTAGGTGTGTGATGTGAATAGTTCTCCTGGGGTTGGGCAGTGCACACCTGTATGATCATGTACAGAGCCCTGTCAGAGGAGATAGTGATTTAAAAAGAAATGGCTTACCTACTTCCCCAGAGCTTTATCTTTGAAATGACTACCGGAGATATAGGTACTGCTAAGCGATCAAGGGAAGAGGGAAAGGTCTGGAAATGGGACTTTATGAGATGCCCAAGCAAAGAGAGAAAGTCAGGGAAGGGGAATAAAGAGGAAGAGACTGTGAAGTTTTAGGAGAATTAGTTTTGGGCAGTATCATGAGTGTCCTCAGGATTCATAATCATTAAGATGGAAAGCATTACCTTCTGTTTTGCTTTTTAGAAGAGTTTGTGTGGGATTGGAATTGATTCTTTAAGTGTTTAGTGTAATGCACTGTGAAGGCATCTGGGTCTGCGTTTTTCTTGCTGGGATATACTTTAAAAATATATTAGTAGTAGTATTTTTTAGGAGGCTTGTTTTATTTTATGAAGTCAACACAAAGGAGCAAAGTCAACACAGAAGAACAACCAACAAAAAGTAGCAGGAAAGAGACCCAGTTAAGAGCAGATTCCCGAGTCCAGCAGTTCTTTCAGTCATGGTTAACCTGGGGCCCAGCGTGGGGGTCCATCTGTCCAGTCTGTCTGTCCATCCTAGATGCATCTGGTAACACAGAAAACCTGCAGATGTCAAAGACCCCGTTATTTTGTAAAGAAAGTACACCTCAAAATATTCTAATTGCATGTGTGAACCACGAACTGTCTCATCTACCCGTGCCAGCCCCAAGGGTCCTGGGAGGGTGGTGGGGACTGTCCCTGCCTGTCCCAGCATCTTGCTGTGGAGTGACAAGCTGAGCTGGGGATGGGGAGACACTGCCAAACCAGGTTTTTTTGTCTGAGGTTTTGTTCAGGTGTGACTTCTGTCTTTTAGGAGTTTTGAGGCCACCTCAGTTGTGTGTTTTCAGTGCTGAGGTGAAGTCCAGCGGCCGGACCCTCTACCCACCGAGACAACGTGCTCCGAGTGTCGGTGGGAGGTGGTGTCTCCTTTTGGCACCACGGAGTTGAATATTAAAGTAAGAAAAGCTGTCGCAGTCGCTGGTTTTGGACACCTTTCTCCCTGCCGGCTGCCACACGCAGGGTGATGATGATGTTGTCGCCGCCGTCTTCCGTCTGGACCTTCTTCAGCTCCTGCTGTTCTGTCTTGTCGCCGTTCTGGCGCTTTGTGGGCAGGGAGGTCGACAACGATGCACGTGTTGCCATCGTGTCCAGAGGACTCGCCACATTGTTCACCTGGTTACGGCCAGCGGCAGGGATTGGCATCAGGTGAGTCCCGTTTCGTGGGACAGTTTTTGTTGGTTGCTGGTGCTGACCTAGAGGTGCCTGCTGCACTGTGGTGACCGTGTGGACAGGGGTGGTCTGTGGCTCCTGAATGATCCAGCTGGCAGCGCCCGCTGTGGCATGGTTAATGGCAGGAATAGGTTCCACTTTCACTTTTACTTCTTTGTGATCTCTATTGTCTTGCGACTCTGCCTTAGGAGGGGCCAGCACGGCCGCCTGAGTGACCAGAGCCTGGATGGCAACAGTGTACGTGCTTCCTGGGGCCAGGCCTGCCATACTGGTGACAGACACTGCGGGGATCTGTTGGGCGACGTGCGCCGTCTGCACTACAGGCTGCTGGGAGGTTGAGGTGGTCACGGGAGCAGCGACCGTGTAGGTGATGGGATCGATCGATCGTTGGTGGCAGCTGCCACTGCCCGGCCATTAAAACAGGCTGACGAGACAGAGGGGAGCCTGGTGCACCCTGGGCAAACCGTGCCTCCTGGATGATGGCCAGTTTAGGCTGTGAGGCACTGGGCTCAGGCTCCAGGGGGGCCAGTGAAACTTCCCTTGACAGGCTCTTGGGGGTCTGGGCACCACTGGCGAGTGCAGACAGCACTCCAGCATGATTGGGAGAGGCTGGGCCACTTCTGGAGAAGAGGGGTCCCAGAGGGTTTCTAAAGCAAGGCATGCCCATGGACCATCTTTTCCTAAAAGCCTGCTCTATGAATTTGCTTTCAGAGGCAGGATCTATCCTCCAGAATGAGCCCTTTTGCCTGGTTCTTCCTGGGAACGTGTTACTATGATGAAATAAGGATTCAGAGAGAGATTGTGGTGAATTGGATTCGGCCAGCTCTTGTCTGCTGTCTTGTAGTATGGATAATTTTTAGCGATGTGAGTATAAATTCCATTTAGGGTAAGTTGCTTCTCAGGAGCCATCGTAGTTTTCTGTCCTATGAATTCTGCATAGGAATAAGGTGCTTTGAATCCTTCTTGGGGCTGTCTCCACCAGAAGCTTCCTTTTCATTTTCTGGCTGCCAGTTGTCGGCCATTCACTTGAGGTCAGCTGGTATCACCCTGCTCCCCGGGGGCTGGATGGGCAGGAGTTGGCAGCACTGGGTTCTGGTGGGGGAAGGAAGGGGGCTGATGAGGGAAGGGGGCCATGGCGTTTGGAATGTGGATGGTCAGGGCCAAGATGTGGGCCTGCACAGGCTTCACCCGGGACCTGGGAGCCTCCTACTTCTCCGTCTTCTCACCGGACGGGGCAGTGAACGGGATCCTGAGATTTGTGCTCGGGAACCTGGAGGTGCACACGCGCGGCCGTTATCCGGTGGTGCCCTGCGCCTCTGGAACACGGCGTCCACCAACAGGGCAAACATCCGTTCTCACCGGGGCAGCGCAGGTAGAAGTCGCTGCTGGCATCGGGCCTGGGCTGGCCTGGAACGCTCTGGGGCGCCCAGCCATGGCCACCGCTGCCACTGCCCAGTGGGGGTGGAGGGAGGGAGGGTGTGAAGATCTCGAGGTGCTCCGCGAGATGAAGCTCAAGGGCAGGTGCTCACGTCAACCGAGGCCTGCAAGGAGTTGTGCGGGCTGGTCACCCAGCGCGTCTTCCTCAGGTACTCCAACACCTCCCGGCCCTCCAGGCGCGCCGTGGCCCAGCGGCCCCATGGGGACCCGCCACCTGCGCCCGGGCCGCCCCCTGGTGCCACTGCCTGTGGGAGGCCGGCCTAGCGCCCTGGGCCCATGAGAGCCAGGCCATCCCTGTCGCTGTCACCGCAGCCATGGTGCTGAGGGTCAGGTGAGGCCGCTGGCCGGGGAGCTCCAAGCCTGGGATATACTCTTTTTATTGCTCACTTGATCTTTTCCCTTGTTACAGGTCTGTTCAGATTATCTGTTTCCACTTGAGTCAGGTTTGGTAGTTTGTGTCTTCTTAGAAATATGTCCATTTCATATAGGTGACCTACTTTGCTGGCTGTTCATAACATTCCCTTATAATCCTTTTTATTTTCGTAAGGTGGGCAGTAATGCTCCCATTCCAAAATTTAATCATTTTAATGTTCTCTCTCTTCCTTCTTGGTCAGTCTAGTGAAAGGTTTGTCATTTTTGTTGATTTTTACAAAGAACCAACTTTTGGTTTTGTTTGCTCATCTCTTTTGTTTTATACTATTTCACTTATGTTTACTCTGTTATTTCCTTCCTTATGCTTGTTTTCGCCCCCTTATGCTTGTTTTAACTTTAGTTTGCTCTTTTTTTTTAAGATTATTTATTTATTTATTTGACAGACATAGACAGCCGGTGAGAGAGGGAACACAAGCAGGGGGAGTGGGAGAGGAAGAAGCAGGCTCCCAGTGAAGGAGCCTGATGTGGGACTCGATCCCGGAATGCCGGGATCAGGCCCTGAGCTGAAGACAGATGCCTAATGACTGCGCTACCAGGCGCCCCTAGTTTGCTCTTTTTACTTCACTCTTCCTGTACTGGAAAGTTAGGTTCTTGACTGGAGATTTTTTTTTAATACATCTGTAACTATATAAACACATCTGTAACTATAAACACTATAGGTGTTTGTTTACAGAAATTTGATGAGATGTACATAGACCATTTCGTAGATTCTGTTGAGTGTATTCCAAGGCATTCTGGCTGGCTACTCCCCATGAAATCATCAACATCTCCCTCTTCCTCCTTTCTTTTTCCTTCCCCTCCATATCTGAATTCCTTTTTCTCCATTCATAAATGCGAGACTGTTTTTCATGATTTGGAGCGTGTAACATCTATCATGGCTATAGTCTGCCGTATGTTTACTCTCCTGCAACGATGGAACTCCGCCAGGGCCTGGGACACTTGCTGCCTCCATATCGTTTTCTCCTCAATATCATCAAACCTCACGGTCTCTTCATCTTCACTGCAGAGGTGGATACATGTTGTATCATGTGTCGCTATCTCATTCCTTTGTATTACTGAACAGTATTCCACTTTATGGACATGCCACTTTGGTTTAACCATTTGTCAATGGATAGACTTGTTGGTTTTTTCCACTTTTTGGATCGTATGAACTATGCTGCCACGAATATGTACAAATTTTTGTGTGGACATATACTTTCCTTTTTCTTTGAGAGAGAGAGTGTGAGTCGGGGGGGAGAGGCTGAGAGAGAGGGTAAGGAAGAATCTTTTTTTTAATTATTTTTATTTTTAAATTTTATTTTATTTATTTTATAAATTAATTTATATTATATTTATAGTTTATCAATTAATGAACATATAGTGTAATATTAGTTTCAGAGGTAGAGTTTAGTGATTCATCAGTTGCATACAACACCCAGTGCTCATTCCATCAAGTACCCTCCTTAATGCCCATCGCCAGTTACCCCATCCCCCCACTGACCTCCCCTCCAGCAACCTTCGGTTTGCTTCCTATAGTTAAAAGTTTCTTTGGTTTGTCTCCCTCTCTGATTTCATGTTATTTTATTTTTCCTTTCCTTCCTCTATGATCTTCTGTTTTGTTTCTTGAATTCCACATATGAGTGAACTCATAGAATTGTCTTTCTGTGATTGACTTATTTCACTTAGCCTAATACCCTCTAGTTCCATCCACGTCATTGCAAATGGTGAAATTTCGTTTTCTTTCATGACTGAATAACATTCCATTGCATATCTATACCACATATTTTTTTAAATTTTATTTTCTGAAGATTTCATTTGTTTATTTAAAAGAGAGAGAGAACGAGTGGAGGGAGGGGCAGAGGGAGAAGGAGAAGCAGACTCCCTGCTGAGCAGGGAGCCTGATGTGGGGCTTCATCCCCGCGCCAGACCCTGGGATCATGACCTGAACCCAAGGCAGACACCTAACCGACGGAGCCACCCAAGCACCCTGTACCACATCTTTATGCATTCATTTGTTGATGGACATCTGGGCTCTCTCCATAGTTTGGCTATTGTGGACATTGCTGCTATAAACATTGGGGTGCAGGTGCTCCTTCGGATCAGTATATTTGTATCCTCTGGGTAAATACCTAGTAGTGCAATTGCTGGGTTGTAGGGTAGGTCTATTTTTAACTTTCTGACGAACCTCCATACTGTTTTCCAGAGTGGCTGTATGGGAAAGAATCTTAAGCACGCTCCACACTCAGTGCAGAGCCTGATGTGGGACTGGATCTCACAACCCTGAGGTCATGACCTGAGCCAAAATCAAGAGTCTGATGCTGAACAGACTGAGCCACCCAGGCGCTCCTAACATATGTTTTCAGCTCTCTTTTCAGTATAGGAGTGGCTCTGCTGGATTACGATAACTTGTGTCTTTAACATTTTGAAGAGCTGCCATTTTTTTTTTTTTTGCCAAAATGCCTTCCTCATTTTATCTTCCTACCAATAATTATTGAGGGTTCTAATTTCTCCACATCCTTTCTGACACTTGTCATTTTCTGTCTTTTTGATTACAGTTATCCTAGAGCATGTGAAGTGGTATCTTGTGGCTTTGCTTTGCATTTCCCTGAAGGCTACTAATGTTGAAGTTTTTCATGGGTTTACTGGCCATTTCTCTATCTTCTTTGGAACAATGTCTGTTAGAGTCCTTTGCCTATTCTTAAGTTGGGTTGTCTTTTTATTGAGTTGTAAGAGTTCTTTATCTATTTGGGGAACAAGGTAGACCATATACATTTAATGTGATTATCGATGGGGTTTGGTTTAAAACTACCATTTTGAATGAAACATGAGAGACTATGGACTATGAGAAACAAACTGAGGGCCTCAGAGGGGAGAGGGTTGGGGGAATGGATAGACTGGTGATGGGTAGTAAGGGGGGCACGTATTGCATGGTGCACTAATGAATCATCGAACTTTACATTGGAAACCGGGGATGTACTGTATGGTGACTAACATAATATAATAAAAAATCATTAAAAAAATAAATAAAACTACCATTTTGCGATTTGTTTTCTATTCTCATTTTCTTTTATGTTTCTATTTATCATTTGGATTCACTGAGCTTTTTTAGATTATTTTTTATAGTATTTTTTATTATGTTAATCACCATACAGTACCTCCCTAGTTTTTGATGTGCTTTTCTATGATTCATTACTTGTGTATAACACCCAGCGCACCATGCCATATGTGCCATCCTTAATACCCTTCACCGACCAGCCTATCACTGAGCTTTTAAAGAAAATGTCTTATTTCATCTCCAGAATTACCTTATTAGCCATGTCACTTTATTTTAACTGTTTGTCAAGCATTTAGAGAATACATCTTTAGTACAGTACATCGTCAAATAATGTTATACCACTGCCTGCATAATATAGGAATCTTTCCAACTTCCGTCTTCTTCCTTCCAGTCTTTTGTATGTTTTATTCCTGCATGTTATCAGTTCCACAATGCATTACTATTGTTTTTGCTTTAGGTAGTCACAGCTGCTTTTGGGAGATTGAAAACCCACTGGTACAAACATCTTGATATTTTTGCCTTATGTAAAGAAGTTATCTTATGTGGCCAATCTGTTAAGAACGGATTGTAATTTCTTGCTTTGAATTTTCCTGAAACAGCAGAAAAGACAAATGAGGTGTTGAGTCAGATATTTCTGGAAGCTTATTGAGTTCCAGGCCGCCTGCTGGGCATTCTGGGAGCCCGTGGATTGATAGCAGTTCATTTAGGATTCATGGGTGAGGTTTCATTTGTCAGTGGACTTCGACTCTCTGGTGGATGTTGCAGTGGTTAGTACAGTGGCAGAACAAACTGATGTCCTGCTAATTGCCAAAGGTTTGGAACTCTGTCTCTATTTGGAGGCTGCTGGTTTTATTGTCTACTTATTAAATTGCTAAATGACGGAGATTAATAACAGGAAATTCATTGAAATGGAAAACTCGTAATAGTACCCCTGAGTATTCATTGATGGCAAATTCCATTCTAGTCATCCAGTGATCACTTCAAAATCCTGTGTCAGGCAGAGGCAGATAAAAATCCCAAAGCTTTCAAGACTGCAATTTACCCTGTGTAAAATGGTGTGCTCTAGGATTTTCCATCCTGGGCTTCTGTAACAGGGTATAAGAGGACAATTGAATCAGGAGGAAGTACAGAGTAAGTGTTTAATGTCAGTGGGAAGTCTCTTTTAAACAAGCAAGATAAGTCTGTGAGGTAATGTGACTGATTTTACATTGGAGAATATTGCTTTGGCCTTTAAAAGAGAACCAGAGTTTAATAGAGTCAGCTGTTCTGACTGGCATGAGATAATATCTCACTGGGATTTTGATTTGTATTTCCCTGATGTTGAGTGATGTTGAACATTGTTTCATGTGTATGTTGGCCACTTGTATGTCTTCTTTGGAGAAATGTCTGTTCATGTCTTCTGCCCATTTCTTGACTGGATTATTTGCTTTTGGGGTATTGAGTTTGATAAGTTCTTGATAGATTTTGGATATTAACCATTTATCTGATAAAATATTACAAAATTCTTCTCCCATTCTGTAGGTTGTCTTTGGGTTTTGCTGAATGTTTCCTATGCTGTGCAAAAGCTTTTTATCTCGATGAAGTCCCAATGGCTCATTTTTGCCTTTGTTTCCCTTGCCTTTGGAGTCATGTCTACCCAGATGTTGCTGTAGCCAAGGTCAAAGAGGTTGCTGCCTGTGTTCTCTTCTAGGATTTTGATGGATTACTGTCTCCCATTTACATCTTTCATCCATGTTGAGTCTATTTTTCTGTACGGTGTAAGGAAATGGTCCAGTTTCATTCTTCTGCATGTGGCCTTCCAATTTTCCCAACACCATTTATTGCAGAGACTGTCTTTTTTCCATTGGATAGTCTTTCCTGCTTTGTCAAACATTAGTTGAGCATAGAGGTGAAGGTCCATTTCTTGGTTCTGTATTCTGTTCCATTGGTCTATATGTCTGTTTTTGTGCCAGTACCATACCATCTTGATGATTACAGCTTTTTAACATAGCTTGAAATCTGGAATTGTGATGCCACCAGCTGTGGTTTTCTTTTTCAATTTTCTTTTGGCTATTTGGGGTCTTTTCTGTTTCCATACAAATTTTAAGATTATTTTTTCCCTCTCTGAGAAAAATGTTAATGGTATTTTGATAAGGATTGCACTGAATGTGTTGATTGCTCTAGGTGGCATAGATTTCAACAATTATTTGTTTTACCAATCCTTGAGCATGAAATATTTTTCCATTTCTTTTGTCTTCCTCAATTTCTTTCATGAGTGTTCTAAAGTTTTCTGAGTACAGATCCTTTGCCTCTTTGGTAAGGTTTATTCCTAGGTATCTTATGGTTTTTGGTGCAATTGTAAACGGGATCTAGTCCTTAACTTCTCTTTCTTCTGTCTCATTGTTTGTGTATAGAAATGCAACTGATTTCTGTGCATCGATTTTATATCTTGTCACTTTGCCAAATTCCTGTATGAATTCTAACAATTTTCAGTTGGAGCCTTTTGGTTTTTTCACACAGAGTATCATGTCATCTGTGAAGACTGAGTGTTTGTTTTCTTTTTTGCTTATTTGATGCCTTTTATTTCTTTTTGCTGTCTGCTGAGGCTAGCATTTCTATTACTATGTTGAACAACAGTGGTGAGAGTGGACATCCCTGTTGTGTTCCTGACCTTAGGGTAAAAGCTCTCAGTTTTCTCTGTGAGAATGTTATTTGCCTTGTGCTTTTCTTCCCTTTTTTAAAAGTTTATTTATTTATTTATTTGACAGAGATAGAGACAGCCAGTGAGAGAGGGAACACAAGCAGGGGGAGTGGGAGAGGAAGAAGCAGGCTTCCAGCGAAGGAGCCTGATGTGGGGCTCGATCCCAGAATGCCGGGATCATGCCCTGAGCAAAAGGCACACGCTTAACGACTGAGACACCCAGGCACCCCTGCCATGTGCTTTTCATATATGGCTTTTATGATATATTCCTTCTCCACCTACACTGTGCAGACTTTTAATCAAGAATGGATGCTGTAATTTGTCAAATGCTTTTTCTGCATCTATTGAGAGGATCATATAGTTCTTGTCCTTTCTTTTATTAATGTGGAGTGTCATGTTGATTGATTTGCAGCTGTTGGACCACCCTTGAAGCCAAGGAATAAATTCCACTTAGTCATGGTGAATAATCCTTTTAATGTACTGTTGGATCCTATTGGCTAGTATTTTGGTGAAAATTTTTGCATCCATATTCATTAAGAATATTGATCTGTAATTCTCCTTTTTGGTGGGGCCTTTGTCTGGTTTTGGGATCAAAGTAATGCCGGCCTCATAGAGTTTAGAATCTTTCCTTCCATTTCTATTTTTTGAAACAGGTTTAGAAGACTAGGTATTAATTTTTCCTTAAATGTTTGGTAGAATATTCCTCTGAAGCCTTCTGGCCCTGGACTCTAGTTTTGGCTTTGTTTGTTTGTTTGTTTGTTTGTTTTGTTTTGTTTTGTTTTGTGTGTGGGGGGTGTGTGTGTGTGTGTGTGTGTGTGTGTGTGTTGCGATTTTTGATTACTGCTTCAATTTCCTTGCTGGTTATGGGTCTATTCAGGTTTTGTATTTCTTCCTGGTTCAGTTTTGGTAGTTCATACATCTCTAGGAATGCATTCATCTCTTCCAGATTGTCTAATTTGTTGACGTATAGTTGCTCATTATATATTCTTATAATTGTTTGTATTTCTTTGTTGTTGGTTGTGATCTCTCCCCTTTTACTTATGATTTTACTTATTTGGGTTCTTTCTCTTTTCTTTTTGATAAGTCTGGCCAGGGGTTTATCAATTTTATTAATTCTTTCAATTAACCAGCTCTTGGTTTCATTGATCTGTTCTACTGTTCTATTGGTTTCTAGTTCATGAATTTCTGCTCTAATCTTTACTAATTCTCTTCTCCTGCTGGGTTTAGGCTTTATTTGCTGCTCTTCCTCCAACTCCATTAGGTGTAAAGTTAGCTTGTGTATTTGAGACCTTGAGAAAGGCTTGCATTGTTATATACTTCCCTCTGAAGACTGCCTTTGCTGCATCCCAAGGTTTGGAACAGTTGTGTTTTCATTTTCACTTGTTTCCATGAATTTTTAAAAATTCTTCTTTAACTTCCTGGTTGACCCATTCATTCTTTATTTGGATGCTCTTTAGACACCGTGTATTTGAGTTCTTTCCACCTTTCCTCTTGTGATTGAGTTCACGTTTCAAAGACTTGTAGTCTGAAAACATTCAAGGAATAATCTTAGTCTTTTGGTACTGGTTTGTGACCTGATTTGTGACACAGTTTGTGTCTGGATAAAGTTGTGTCTGGAGACAGTTTGCGTCTGAAAAAGACACAGTTTGTGCCTATTCTGGAGAAAGTTCCATGTGCATTTGCGAAGAATGTATATTCTGTAGCTTCAGGATGGAATACTCTGAATATATATGTGAAGTCCATCTGCTCTGGTATGTCATCCCACGCCCTTGTTTCCTTGTTAATCTCTGCTTGGATGGTCTGCCCTTTGCTGTGAGTGGGGAGTTAAAGTCCCCTACTATTATTTTATTATTATCAATGTGTTTCTTTAATTTTGTTATTAATTGGTTTGTATAATTGGCTGCTGCCAAGTTATGGGGCATAAATATTTACAATTGTTAGATCTTCTTGTTGGATAAACTCTTTAAGTATGATATAGTGTCCCTCTTCATCTCTTATTTCAGTCTTTGGTTTAAAATATAATTTTTCTGATATAAGGATTGCCACCCCAGCTTTCTTTTGATGTCCATTAGCATAATAAATGGTTCTCCAACCCCTCACTGTCAATCTGGAGGTGTCTTTGAGTCTAAATGAGTGTCTTTTAGACACCATATTGATGGATCTTGCTATTTTATCTAATCTGATACCCTATGTCTTTGGATTGGAACATTTAGCCCATTTACATTCAGAGTAAAGTTGAAAGATATGAATTTAGTGCCATTTGTATTACCTGTAAAGTCACTGTTTCTGTATATTGTCTCTGTTCCTTTCTCTTCAATTTACTTTTGGGACCTCTTTGCCTAAAGGATCCATGCCACCTGAGCACCCTCCATGCTCCTGTGGTGCAGAGAGGGTCTCACCATGGTTCTGCTACTTGCCATGTCCCTGCTTGGATTGCAGTCACCTGATCATGCTGCAGTTCAAGGTTTATGGCAACACTGACGTGAAAGCCCACTCCTGCCTGGGCTTGCTAATTGCAGCCAGCTTCCAGTGTTGATGCAGGGAACTCTGCTGCAGTTAAAATCCCTTGTTCTTTCTGTGAACCCAGGGATCCTGAGACCATACTGTCCCACCTAGGATTGTGTTCTGCTTTGCCACCTGAGCACCTTTCAGGAAGGATGTCCCTCACTGGTGCAGACTTGTTAAAGTTCTGATTTTGCACACCACTGCTATATCACTTTCTGGCAGCCAGCTGATTGAGGCTCCCACCTCCTGCAGCTTCTCTTCCAGTATAATGCCTGGGATTCACTTCTCTGCACCTCCTACCTTGCAGAAAGTGCTCCCTTTTTCTATTTGTAGAATTGCAGCAATTCTTTTCTTAGATCTCTGGTTGATTTTACAGGTGTTCAGAATGATTTGATAGCTAACTAACTGAATTCCTGGGACCAGATGAAACTCGGGTCCCCTACTCCTCTGTCATCTTCCTCCCACCCTAGAGTCCCTCTTTTACACCTACTCTATTTTTTAAATGAAAAACTGATTAAAGAATAATATCAGTTTAATATAGTTTAAGTAGCAGTTCATAAAAGGGAATATCATAGAAAAATAGAATATAACACATAAAGATTAAATATACATATAATGATTATAAATTTATATTAATTATATATCGAGTTGACAAATATATAATGTTCTTTGGGGTATAGTCACAGAATATTGGAACATTTTTAATTTTTTAGATTTTAAAAAATTTTTGTTTATTTTTTGAAAACTTTTTAAAACATAAGTTTATTCTATGACTGTATTATTTGAATCACAAATTTTTACATTTCAAGTTAAACTAATAAGCTTTGAATATCATTTTTGATGAATTTAAAATGTACTTTCATGTTTTCAGCTAAAGGTGAAAGCTTTCTTAGAAAACGATATGCTGCTCCTCAAAAAAATGGCCTCTTGATCAGTTTCTACATTTTTCTACCCATCCTTATTTTAACTGCCATCATCGCTCTTAAATGGGATAAAATAAGATTTTGGAACAGAGAGGGAACAATAAGTGGAGAGTAAGTAAATTTATTATTTTTAAAATTAATATTAAAATCCAATTGATGAAGAACTAAAATGTAATTCAGAATATTGTAAGCAGGACTTAACAGTGATGAGTTTGGATCTTGGATGAATTGGGTTACTATTTAGAAATATTGAGTCTTGATATATACTATTTTTTTTCAGATTTCATGTAGAAGTTATCTTTCTTGTTCTTATACGTCCAGAAATAACTGAAATTAATTAGTAAATTCACAGTGCCTTTCAAACTGAAAGCCATGCTGGGTGCAATTGCATCAGCAGGCTCTGTCTACCACCTAAGCAACCTCATTTTTTTTTTTTTTTTTGCATTCACATTCAGTTGTACTATGGAGATTAATAGAGATAAGGAAACAAATTTTGTGAATAGAATATGTAGAAGGTGAGAAAAATGTTAAAAAAAAAAACCCTCATATGATACAAAGGGAGAATACAGATAGGACAATGCCCATTTTACACTTAATTAACATTGCTCATATGTTTCTAAAATTAGAATTAAGCTACTTAAAATGGGCACCACAAAAAGTCTAGTTATCATCTGTCTCCATAGATAGTTACAAAATTTTATTTTCTTGTGATGAGGACTTTTAAAATCTATTGTCTTAGCAAGTTTCAAATATGCAGTGTTTTAGTATTAATTATACTGACCATGTTATACATTAAATACTCATTACTTAATTGTTTTATAACTGGAAGTTTGTATCTTTGACCTCCTTCATTAATTTCACTCACCCCACAACCCCACCTCTGGTAACCATCAACTTATTCTCTGTATCTATGAGCTTATTTTTGTTTTAAAAAAATTTAGAGGGGTGCCTAAGTGGCTCATCAGTTGAGGGTCTGCCTTCTGCTCAGGTCATGATCCCAGGGTCCTGGGATCGAGCCCCACATTGGGCTCCCTGCTTGGCAGGGAGCCTGCTTCTCCCTCTGCCTGTTCCCCCCTGTTTGTGTTCTCCCTCTCTGTCAAATGAATAAATAAAATCTTAAAAAATATTAGATCCCACACATAAGTGAGATAATATGCTAGTTGTCTTTCTTTATCTAACTCATTTCACTTAGATACAGCTTTTTTTTTTTTTTTTACCATATCACCATACAAGTCACAATTTTGCTTAGTCAGGGATATTTAGGGAAAAGAGAATGTGGAAGTAAGGATAAATAAATGGCTCTCATTTTCTATGCTAAAGGAAAATCTCTCTGTTTCTCACTTGTGCAAATAAAGATAACGTAATGAAATAAAGCTTCCATCAAAAAAACTCTCAAGAACGTGGACTTAAGAGGAACATACCTCAACATAAAAAAGACCATATCTGAAAAACCCATAGCTAACATCATACTTAAAGATGTTTCTCTCAAAGAGAAAACTCTTCCTTGCAGATCAGGAACAAGACAAGGATGTCTACTCTTGCCACTCTTTTCAACATAGTAATGAAAGTCTTAGCCATAGCAATTAGGAAACAGAAAGAAATAAAAATTGGTAAGGAAGAAGTAAAACTGTCACTATTTGTAGATGACAGGATAGTTTGCATAGGAAAATGTAAAGACTCCACTGTTAGAACTAATAAATGAATTCAGCATGTTGAAATATACAAAATTAATACACGGAAATCAGTTGTGGTTCTATACACTCCCAATGAAGTATCAGAGAAGTCAAGAAAACTATTCCATATACAATTGGAACAAAAAGAATAAAATACCTAGGAATAAACTTAACCAATGAAGCAAGAGACCTTTACTCAGAAAACGATAAGACATTGATGAAAGAAATTGAAGATGACACAAATGGAAAGATACTTCATGCTCAGGGATTGGAAGAATTAATATTGTTAATATTAATTATATTGTTAGTATCCATACTACCTAAAACTGTCTACAGATTAAATATAATCTCCCTCAAACTACCAGTGGCATTTTTTGCAGAACTAGAACAAATAATCCTAAAGTTTTTATAGAACCACAAAAGACCCCAAAGAGTCACAGCAATCTTGAAAAAGAACAAAGCTAGAGGTATCCAAGATTTCAAGATATAAGTACAAAGTTGTAGTAATCAAAAGAGTATGGTCCTGGCACCAAAATAGACACATCAATCAATGGAAGAGACCCAGAAATGGACCCAAAACTATATGGTCAATTAATTTGTGACAAAGGAGGCAAGAACATGCAATGAGAAAAAGACAGTCGCTTCAATAAATGATGCTGGGGAAACTGGACAGCTACATGCAAATAAAATAAAATAAATAAAATATAATATAAAATAAAATAAATAAAATAAAACGACCACTTCTTTACACCATACACAAAAATAAATTCAAAATGGATGAAAGACCTAAATGTGAGACCTGAAACAATAAAAATCCTACAAGAAAACACAGGCAGTAATTTCTTTGACATTGGTGGTAGAAACATTTTTCTAGATATGTCTCCTCAGACAAAAGAGATAAAAGCAAAAATAAAATATTAGGACTACACCAAAATAAACTTATGCATAGTGAAGTAAGCCATGAAGAAAACAAAAAGGAAATCTGCATGTGAGAAGAGATTTGCAAATGTTATGTTAGATAAGGGGTTAATATCTAAAGTATATAAAGAATTTATACAATTCAACACCAAAAACCCCCATAAATAATCTGATTTAAATTTGGGCAAGGGACCTGAATAGACATTTTTCCAAAGAAGATATACAAATAGGAAACAGACACGTGAAAAGATGCTCAACATCACTAATCATTAGGGAAATGCAACTCAAAACCACAGTGAGATATGAACTTACACCTGTCATAATGGCTAGAATCCAAAAAACAAGAAATAACAAGTGTTGGCAAAGATGTGAAGGAAAATGAAACAAAACAAAAATTTTGTGCACTGGTGGTGGGAATGTAAATTGGTGCAGCTATTGTGGAAAACAGTATGGAGGTTTCTCAACAATTTTTAAAATGCCTGGAGAGTATTATGCTAAATGAAATAAGTCAGACTGAGACAGACAAAAACCATATGATTCCATTTATGAATGGAAAAAATAATGAATAAACACTCAGAAAGCAGAATCAGATCTATAAATGTAGAGAACAAATTGCTGGTTGTCAGAGGGGAGTGTGGTGGAGGGTTAGGTAAAATGGATGAAAAGGAGAGGAAGATGTAGGTTTCTAGTAATGAAATGAATAAGACGAGGCAATAAAAGGTACAGCATAGAGAATACAGCGAATGGCATTGTAATAGTGCTATAATTGAACACGTGGTAGGTACACTTGTGGTGAATATAGCATAATGCATAAGCTTGTCAAATAATTAAGCTGTATACCTAAAACTAGTATAACATTGTGCATCAACTATACACAAAACAAAAAATAAAATTACAATGTTTTCTAACTCTAAAGTAATGCCATTTCTTTTTTACAGATTTGTATCAGAAGACGGCAGTAGTAACAGCAACCAGTCATCAAGTTAAAGGTAAATTGAGGAATCAAAATGAAAATGATATAATTCATAAAGTAGTTTAAAAATTTTAACAATACCTTAGTGTAAAAATGCTATTATTCCATATTCCATCATCTTGATTCCTATTTATCAATATCATATACTAAGACAAAGAGTAAAACAAAGAATTTGATAATTTTGTTTTACATTAATTTACAAATATTTAATGTTAGCTAAAATTAGCCAGAGATTTATTAACCAACAGAAAAATTATGATAAGAAATGACTTTAAAGAGATTCTAAATACGTTCCTAAAGTATTTATGAACAATCGTGCATCCTGCTTCCACATTTAAGTTTCTAATTTGGTAGATTTACACAGATTAAACTCACAACATTTAATTTCTTCCTCACTAAGCCTCCATGGTTATGGTTATCCTTATTTTTGAAATGAGGCAACAGACATAAAAAACTTAAAAAATTATCTGTGTGTACAAAATTTTACTAAGTCTTGGAACTGGAATTTCATTTAAAACAAACACATTCCAGGGTTTAACTCTTTGTTGTTGTTTTGTTTTTTCTTTCTTTTTATTTAAATACAATTAGGCCACATATAGTACATCATTAGTTTCAGATGTAGTGTTCAATGATTCATCAGTTGAACATAACAGCCAGTGCTCATCACATCATGTACCTTCCTTAATGCTCAGTCCCCCATTACCCCACCCACCTCCCCTCCAGCAACCCTCCGTATGCTTCCATAGTTAAGAGTCTCTCGTGGTTTGTCTCTCTCTCTGATTTCTTCCCAGTCTTCCCTCCATTCCCTTATGATCCTCTGTGCTCTCTCTTATATTCCACATATGAGTGAAACCATATGATAATTTCTTTCTCTGATTGAGTTATTTCACTTAGCATAATTAAATACTTATCTGTAAAAATTCTGTGCTATAGCCTCTTCTCCCTCCTGGTCCCTAACTTCCTGCCCTTACTCCTCACCCCCAAAACTTTCCACATTGGCTCCCTCAATTCTCTCTCCTCAACGCCTGTTCTTTCTTTTTTTCTTTTTTCTTAAAATTTTTTATTATATTAGTCACCATCATTACTTTTTGATGTAGTGTTCCCTGATTCATTGTTTGCATATAACACCCAGTGCTCCATGCAATATGTGCCCTCCTTAATACCCATCACTGGCCTATACCAATCCTCCACTCCCCTCCCCTCTGAAGCCCAGTTTGTTTCCCAGAGTCCATAGTCTCTCGTGGTTCATTCCCCCTTCTGTTTACCCCCCCCTTAATTCCTCCCTTCCTTCTCCTACCAATCTTCCTGCTATTCCTTATGTTCCATAAATGAATGAAACCATAAGATAATTGTCTTTCTCTGCTTGGCTTATTTCACTTGACATAATCTCCTCCAGTCCCGTCCATGTTGCTGCAAATGTTGGGTAATTGTTCTTTCTGATGGCTGAGTAATATTCCATTGTATATATGGACCATATCTTCTTTCTCCATTCATTTGTTGAAGGGCATCTTGACTCCTTCTACAGTTTAGCTCTTGTGGACAATGCAGCTATGAACATTGGGGTGCATATGGCCCTTCTCTTCAAAACTTCTGTGTCTTTGGTGTAAATACCCAGTAATGCAATTGCTGGGTCATAGGGTAGCTCTATTTTTAACATTTTCAGGGACCTCCACTCTCTTTTCCAAAGTGGCTGAACCAACTCACATTCCCACCAACAGTGTAAGAGGGATCCCCTTTCTCCACATGCTCTCCAACATTTGTTGTTTCTTGCCTTGTCCATTTTTGCCATTCTAACTGGAGTAAGGTCGTATCTCAATGTGGTTTTGATTTGAATATTCCCTGATGGCTAATGATTTTGAACATTTTTTCATGTGTCTGTTAGCCATTTATATGTAATCATTGGAAAAGTGTCTGTTCATATCTTCTGCCCATTTTTTTGATTTGATTATTTGTTTCTCATGTATTGAGTTTGAGAAGTTCTTTATAGATCTTGGATACCAGCCTTTAATCTGTAGTTTCATTTGCAAATATTTTCTCCCATTCCGCGGGTTGCCTCTTTGTTTTGATGACTGTTTCCTTCTCTGTGCAGAAACTTTTGATCTTGATGGAATCCCAAAAGTTCGTTTTTTCTTTTGTTTCTCTTGCCTTTGGAGACATGTCATGAAAGAAGTTGCTGTGGCCGACCGATGTCGAAGAGGTTACAGCCTATGTTCTCCTGTATGATTTTCATGGATTCCTGTCTCACATAGAGGTCTCATCCACTTCGAGTTTATTTTTGTGTATGGTGTGAGAGAGAGGTCAAGATTGATTCTTTTGTATATAGCTGTCCCATTTTCCCAGCACCATTTAAAGAAGAGACTGTCTTTTCCCACTGGATGTTTTTTCCTGCTTTGTCAAAGATTAGTTGCCCAAAGAGCCGAGGGTCCATTTCTGGGTTCTTGATTCTGTTTCATTTGACTACGTGTCTGTTTTTGTGCCAACACCATGTTGTCTTGGTGATCAGAGCTTTGTAGTATAGCTTGAAATCAGGCAACGTGATACCCCCAGCTTTGGTTTTCTTTTTCAACATGTACTTGGCAATTTGGGGTCTTTTATGGTTCCACACAAATTTCAGGATTGTTCTACTCTTTGAAAAATGTCATCGTTATTTTGATTGGGATGGCGTTGAAAGTGTAGATTGCTCTGGGTAGCATAGACATTTTAAATATGCTTGTTCCTCCGATCCATGAGCATGGAATGTTTTTCCATCTTTTAGTGTCTTCTTCAATGTCTTTCATCAGTGTTCTGTAGTTTCTAGAGTATAGACCCTTTACCTCTCTGGTTAAGTTTATTCCGAGATATCTTATGATTTTTGTTGCTATTGTAAATAGTATCTATACCCTAATTTCTTTTTCTTCAGTATCGTTGATCATGTATAGAAATACAACTGATTTCTGAGCATTGATTTTATATCCAGTCACATTACTGAATTGTTCTATGAGTTCTAGTAATTTGCGGTGGAGTCTTTTGGGTTTTCCATATAAAGTACCATGTCATCTGCGGAGAGAGAGCGTTTGACTTCTTCTTTGCCAGTTTGAATACATTTATTCTTTTTTGTTTTCTGATTGATGTTTCTAGGACTTCTAATACTTTGTTGAACAATAATGGTGACAGTGGGCATCCTTGTCATGTTCCCTATCATAAGAATGATATTTGCTGTAGGCTTTTCATAGATGGTTTTTTTTTTTTTAGATTTTATTTATTTATTTGACAGAGAGACAGCCAGCAAGAGAGGGAACACAGCATGGTAGTGGGAGAGGAAGAAGCAGGCTCCCAGTGGAGGAGCCCGATGTGGGACTCGATCCCGGAATGGTGGGATCACGCCCTGAGCTGAAGGCAGACCCTTAACGACTACGCTACCCAGGTGTCCCCATAGATGGTTTTTTTTAAATTGAGGAATGTTCCCTTTATCCCTACACTGAAGAGTTTTATTCAGGAAAGGATGCTGTATTTTGTCAAATGCTTTTTCTGCATCAATTGAAAGGATCATATAGTTCTTGTCTCTTCTCATATGAATGGGATCTATCACACTGATCGATTTGCAAATGTTGAACCACCCTTGCATCCCAGGGAAGAATCCCACTTGGTCAGGATGGATAATCCTTTTAATGTACTATTGGATCCTATTAGCTAGGATCTTGTTGAGAATTCTGGTGTCCATATTCATCAGGGATATCGGTCTGTAATTCTCCTTTTTGATGGGTTCTTTGCCTGGGTTGGGGATCAAGGTACTACTGGCCTCATAGAATGAGTTTGGTAGTTGTCCTTCTGTTTCTATTTTTTGAAACAGCTTCAGGAGAATAGGTATTATTTCTTCTTTGAATGTTTGGTAGAATTCCCCAGGGAATCCATCAGGCCCTGGAGTCTTATTTTTTGGGAGGTTTTTGATCACTGCTCCAAACTCTTCATAATTCATCAGTCTGTTTAAATAATCAATTTCTTCCTGTTTCAGTCTTGGTAGTTTATAGGTTTCCAGGAAGGCATCCTTTCTTCCAGGTTGTTTAATTTATTGGCATAAAGCTGTTGATAAAAGTTTCTAATGATCCTTCCTATTTCATTGGTGTCAGTCATTATCTCTGTCCTTTCATTCATAATTTTATTAATTTGGGTCCTTTCTCTATTCTTTTGAATAAGTCTGGCCAGTGGCTTATGGATCTTATTTATTCTTTCAAAGAACCAGCTTCTAGTTCTGTTGATCTGTTCTACTGTGCTCCTGGTTTCTAATTCATTAAATCTGTGCTCTAATCTTGATCACCTGCCTTCTCGTGCGTGCGTTAGTTCTGTTCTTCTGTTCCAGCTCCAGCTTCTTGAGGTGAGAATATAAAAACTGCATTTTAGATTTCTCTATTCTTTTGAGTGAGGCTTGGATGGCTATGTGTTTTCCCCTTAGGACTGCCTTTGCAGTGTCCCATAGGTTTTAGACTGATGTGTTTTCATTTTCATTAGTTTCCATAAATTGATTTTGTTCTTCTTTAATTCCCTGGTTTACCCAATCATTCCTAAGCAGGATGGTTCTTAGTTTCCAAGTGCTTGAGCTTCTTCCAAATTTTTCCTTGTGATTGAGTTCCAGTTTCAAAGCATTGTGGTCTGAGAATATGCAGGGAATAATCTCAGTCTTTTGGTATCTTTGGAGACCTGTTTTGTGACCCAGTATGTGGTCTATTCTGAAGAAAGTTCCATGTGCATTCAAAAAGAATGAATACTCTGTTTTCTGGGCTGTAGAGTTCTATATATATCTATGAGGTCCATCTGGTCCAGTATGTCATTTAAAGCTCTTGTTTCATTGTTGATTTTCTGCTTAGGTGATCTGTCTATTGCTGAGAGTGGAGTGTTTAGGTTCCCTACTATTATTATATTATTATCTATATGTCTCTTTATTCTGGGTGAGAGTTGGCTTGTGTATCTAGCTCCTCCCCTGTCGGGGGCATAGATATTTATACTTGTTAGATCCTCTTGTTGGATACACCCTTGAGGAATAATATAGTGTCCTCCTGTATCTCTAACTACAGTCTTTAGCTTAAAATCTAATCTGTCTGGTATGAGAATTGCTACCCCAGCTTTCTTTTGAAGTCCGTTGGCATGAAAAATGGTTCTTTATCCCTTCACTTTCAGTCTGGATGTATCTTTAGGTTCAAAATGAGTCTCTTTAAGCAGCATATGGATGGGTCATGTCTTTTTATCCAATCTGCAACCCTGTGGCATTATGGGACCATTTAGGCCATTCACATTGAGAGTGATTATTGAGAGGTATAATTTAATGATGTCATGCTGCCTTGAAGTTTCTGTAGATTATAAATTTCTGTTGTGTATCACTCTTGGGTTTTTTAACTTTTAGAGAACCCCGCTTAATATTTCTTGTAGGGCTAGCTTGGTGGTCACATAGTCTTTCAGTTTCTGCCGGTTCTTGTCTCTCCATCCATTCTGAATGACACCCTTGCTGGATAAAGAATCCTTGGCTGCATGTTCTTCTCACTTAGTGCTCTGAATATGTCTTGCCAGTTTTTTCTGGCTTGCCAGGTCTTTGTAGACAGTGCTGATGTTATTCAGATGTTCCTCCCTCTATAGGTGAGGATTCCCTTCCCCCTGGCCCATTTCAAGATTTTTTCCTTGGATCTAAGATCTATTATGTGACATGGTATTGGTCTGTTCTCACTGATCGTGGGAGGTGTCCTCTCTGCCTCTTGGACACGAATGATTGTTTCCTTAACCAGATTAGGGAAGTTCTCAGCTACGATTGTTCAAATATCTATCTAGACCTCTCTCTTTCTCCACCCCTCGGGGATACCAATGATTCTGACATTGGAACATTTCCTTGAGTCAGTAATCTCCCGTAATCACCATTCTTGAGATTGAATTTTTTTTCAGCCAAGTTCCCATTTTTTTCTTCTTTCTATCATTCCATCTGCCAATTCACTAATTCATCCTTCCTCCTCTTTTACCCTGGCTATCAGAGCATCCAGTTTAGACTGCATTTGATCCGTAGCATTCTTAATTTCTGCCAGATTCACTCTCATTTCCACCCAGGGTTGAACTCTTAAGAACTTCACAATTTTGACTCATATAGCCTGATATATACATAGTGATGGAAAATGGAATTTGCATTTATTGAGGATCTAGTAGATGCAAGGCAAAATGATAAATGTGCTCCAGGTTAGAAAGAAAATTCTCTATTCTAAATTCTAATAGAAAATTCTAATAGAAAATTCTAAATTCTCTATTCTAAAAGGGGATAAAGTTGGCATTTGTATATATTCAGAATAGATAACCATAAATTGTCTGTATATGTACATATATACATTCATGTACCTATATATTCAAATTTATAAGTCATATACATAAAGAAATCCTAATATTTGACACATTTCACCTATCACTGGCAGTGAGTGGAAAAACTAAGAATTCAACCATGAGTGAAATCAAGAGTTCATCCAGTTACTAATTTGCCATTCCTCCATACTTTACATCGATGGAGAGTTAAGTCAATGGATCTCTGTTTACCATCTGCCACCGAAGAAAACATTTCTAAATACTACCATTAATGTCAAATGGTCTTATTTGTCAGTATGTGTAAATGGGAGAGTTGGTGGTGAGGAAGGAACTAGATAGAGATTTTGAATATGATTGAGTGAGTGAGCCCTATTCAGCAAGGGATATGTAAACAAAGAGCTGGAGGAGGTGCAAGTATTTCCCCAGTTGAGATATTTGAAAGGAGGTACTTGACTTCCCAGGGTCAACTCATGGGAAGCTTTTATTTAAATGTAAAGGATACAGTGCAGCAAAGAGAGTGCAGGCAAGCAATGTGCACCACAGAGACACCTCATGCACAAGGCCTCAAGGTTCCTTATTTTAAATTTTAAACAGCCCATTACAGATCCCACTGCCATTGTCTTGGCAAAAAGTGAAACCAGGCAACCAGGTTTTCCCAGAGATAAAGATAGAGCTTTTCCATTCCAACTGTAAATCAATCTGTCTGATACAGGTGTAGAGCTGGCAGAGGTATCCACGCTTATATCTAGGCAACGGCTTTCCAAGCGCTTGGATGGTCCCATGAAAAAATGAGTCAGGAATGTTTGATGAATAAAAGTGATGTCAGTTTAGCTGGAGTAGAGTTAGCAAGAGGGCTGTGGTAGTGAGTAGGTCAGACAGTAAAACTCCTGTAGGCTGTGGGAAGTCTTGGGGGCCATCTGTGTTTTGTTCTCAGTAAAAGGGGGAAATCTCTGAAGAATTCATTTCAAGCATATGACTTCTACTTGAAAAGGCTGATTTGTTAAAAAAATTAAATAAAATAAAAAGCTGTTTTGTTGAAAATAGTCTGTATAATGGCAAGAGTAGAAGTGGAGAAACCAGCTAGCAGAGAAACTACTGCAATAATCTAGGAGGAAAGGGACGGTACCTGCCACCAGGGTAGTAAAGATGGTTTTAGAAGTAAATTTTGAAGGTGCCCAACAGAATGGATTGATAGTTTGAATATAAAGTGTAAGAAAAAGTGCTTAAATAATGTTTACTGATAAAGCAGTAAGATAATCAAGGTTAAATGTAAACCCAGACTTGTTTTCAAATTTGTGCTCTTAATACATTTTAAAATTTACATTAAAATTTATGAGCATTGTGATAGAAAATCTACACAGGTAATGGAGAGCCGAAAGGTCTTGTATGTCGTGAAAAGTAGTTTGTTTTCTCATCTGTGAGAAAGTATGTGTCATATAAAGTATTTTTAAAGTGGTAAGGAAAAGATTCAGCATGACATGGTTTTTTGTTTTTTGTTTTTAATTCTTAAATTTTTATTGGGATAAAGTAGGGAAAAAGTCAGTCAAACTCAGTAAGAACAACAGGCTAGTGAGACAGCTATGAGACTACGGAATACACAGAAATGCAGGATGAGGCAGGATTAAGTAAGAGGAAAAGAACAAGAAAGTTTTGGGAGATATAACAGAGGTAGACTCAATTGAAGGGGTGACTGGATGGCTGTATTTGAGTTAGAATACAAGAGAAGTACAAAGACTTAACCATTTCTGATACAATGGATGATGACACCTTTTACTAATGACATATTTTTTATCTGGGTCAGGACCAGCTTGTGTTGGAGTGATGACATGGAGGGGGTGAAGAATGAGTTTGGTTTTGAACATGTGTATGTATGTGGACACCTGTTGGATATGTACAGAGGTCTTCTGGAAATACTCTTCTTCTAAAGATAAAAATAGACAAGTTAATAGTTATTATTTATTTCTTCACATATTTGTATTGTTCTTTCCCTCTGTTTCCTTGCTGGTGATTTTCTTTCACCCACGTGAATTGTTGAAACTGTGTAAATGAAATGTGTGTGCATACCACTTTATAATATTGTCCTTTACTGGGAATTCACAGACAATTAACAAAAAGGAAAGCTGGGTTTAAGAATTTCATGGAGCACAGGCATAGACTGTGACACTATAAGCAGTGTTCTATAAGCTAATTACTTGCTACAGCAGTAGTTGCACGGTAAAATTAGGAGCTTTTATTAATGATTAAAATTTAACATTTCTTTTTTTCTCTATTTGTTTTACAACAGTGACTAAACGATGTCAAAAATCCATAGGTTGGAGAAAGACTGTTACCAAGACATTCACCATTAACTGACCTGTTTCAAGAATGAAAAAACAAAACTCTGCTAGACTCTCCTTTTGTTATGGCTTAAGGCTTTCAATTTCACAAACAAAATTAAATCCTGAGAGTGAAATATATAGGCCCGTGTCTATTGATTCTTCTACCTGCTGTGATCCTTTATGGGGAAAAGCAACATTGCCTCTTTTGAACCAAGGAAACTGGTTCAAAACATCCCAAGCTGTAAGCATTCCATTGTTCACTGCTGATGCCCACCCTCAGATGCCCAGGGCCATGCTAACTGCTCCCTTTGCAGGAAAAGACACCCACAGGTCACACCTTTCCAGTAGCTCATGGTTCTGTCCTCTATCCATTCCAGGCTTTGGGATATTGAGAGGAAGTGTTGCTAGGTAAGGTCAGCCCCAGAACCCTCAGGTAGTCACTAACATGATTCTATGTTCAGGAATTGCTTGAACTGAGTTCCTGGTCATAGATAACTGTTGTGTCTCCAGGTGATACTTCCTTGGCCTCGGGTAAACTGAGATCTAGGATATATCTTTGTCCTTTGGTGAACCCAGACTTGTTAGTCCTTTTTCACAGAGCTGAACTTTTCTGGGTAAGAATTTCTTGCCCCAGTGCCTGCCTCCCTATCTCCCTGTTACTGAGATGAGTGCACTTCTGCATCCCTCAAGGCATTGTGGGATAAGGGAACCATCAACCTAGCTGGAGTCTAATGAGAACCTACAGAGTCTCCATCAATAAACAAAGATTCTTTGCTCCTGATTCAGGGGTGGGAGTACCTCACCACAGAAACCAAGAGATTCCTTTTCCAAATGTCCATCAACTGATGAATGGATAAATATTGTATGGATAGTGATCTATGCACAATGAATATGACTCAGCCATAAAAAAGAATGAAATCCTGACACCTCTACAAATTGGGTGAACCTTTGAAATCATTGTGCTAAGTGAATAAAGCCAGTCATAAAACCCATATGTTATTTGTTGGTATAAAATATCCAGAACAGGTGCATCTATAGAGACAAAGTTTAGAGATTGTGTAGGGCTGGGTTGTTTAGGAGGGGGCTAAGGAGCCAGGGATGAGGGGTGGTGATAGCACACATCTGTGAATATATGAAAAATCCTAAAATCATTCATCTATACACTTTAGTGGGTGAATTGTGTGAAAAAAATACACTATCAGGATGATTCTACCATACCTCACCCTCATTGCCGCTAACTTATTTTAGGTCATTATGATCACTGGCCTGCCTCATTTAATAAGAATTTCTGAGAATGCCAGTGTACTACTAGCAGGTCCAAGTTTTAAGCCTCACTGGAGTTTAACGTTGCACCTGTTCATACAATTCATCCTTGCAATAGGTTATACTGGGATAAAAGAAGGTATAGCTGAGAGATGGGTAGAAGTTGAGTTAGGTTTTGGGTATGTGTGGTTTAAGATTTCTCTTAGAACATTCAAAGACAGTTACATGCTCTTGTGCACCTGGGACACATTTCCTATTTGTCTTGCTGTCTTTCCCACATCTACAGCTTCCCTGCTAGTGCTTAGAGTAACTGTTAACAAAACACTTAGGTTTCCTTTGCCTTTCTCCAGCTGATTACAATCTAATACTGTAAGAATAGGCACACACGTGAAGAAATGTGCTTTTTGATGGTCTTATCCCAGATCAAGATCAATATTCTTGATTTTTCCTTATTTGCAAAGATAATAAATTAACTCTGTAGTAGCATTTAAATAGAAAATGTCTTGTACAAGTTGTTAACATTTCTATTTTCCCCTAACTCTTCCACCACACCAAATAAAACATGCCAGAAAACCATGACATGGAGAACCAAAATTACTAAGAACTTCACCAGAAAAGCAAATCATGCTCATTTACCTCTATGTCACTAATGAAGGGTTTAATCATGTAACTTTAGCCAGAACAAATAAGTTGTATGCAAAGGCAAAAGCTTGTTTCTGGTGCTTTCTCTTCCTCAACGGGTTTCCAGCCAGTTGGGAGCCCTACATGTGAGCCAGCATGAACTGAATGCAAATGTTGTCCTTACTCACAGGGCTGAGGACAGTATGGTGGACTCCTGAGTACTCCTACCTTCAAGCCTCATAGCTTTCCAATGGCCTTTAGCCCTGCCATGCTGGCTTTGCTTTGGCCCAGCCTAGTTCCTTTTCTTTGCACTGCTCTCTGAGCTTGGAAAACTGCAGACCCACCTGGGCAAGACTACTGGTGCCTCAACCTCCCCTTTTTATCTCCAGGTAGGGCCAGACTCTTCCTGGAGAGAGTTTCCTGTAGCTCTGGGAACCCTAGCTCTCCCTTTCTAATCCACTGCTGATTCCGTCTTCTCTATCTCCCTAACCCCCAGGCCAGGGCTGAGGATGTCAGCCAAGGTATCCACTCTCTGAATCAAGGGTCAAGGGTGAAGATTGCTGGGAAGATGGCAAGTGTGATGACTCTAATCTCACCTCATCCCACAGATACCACTAGATAAGACTAACATCAGTGTAACTAACCCAGAAAACAACCCAAAGACTGATAGAACAAACTTCACAACTAAATGAAGAGACCACATGAAAGAGGTAGGAATGGTGTAGATGTGGTGGGAGTCTCAAGGGACTGTCAGAGGGAAGGAGGAGCCTGCAAGCATGGAGAAGCAGACTATCACATTGGGGAGTCCTGATGGGCAAGCCAAATCTCCATAACATTTGGCTTTCAAACCAGAGGGGTTGAAATTTGTGAGTTCTTAAAACCAGCAGAACTTAAAAGCTAGAGTTTTAAAAATCAGACTCAGCTCCGGGAGAGCCAGGAGGCAAGGGGAAACTGAGTCCTTCTCCTAAAGAGATAGCACAACAAGTAGCCCTGCAGAAATACAGCATAGAAGCAGCAGCGTGAAAAACACATGGGGCATACAGGAAGGAGAGGTGTTTACTAATCTCATGGCATGACTTCAGGGACAGAGACATTTGGGAGACTCCTCTACCAACAAAGGAGCTGGCAGGTGCCATTTCCCTCCCCTACCCTGCAGCATAAACACAGGGTCATTAACTAAAACCAGTGCAGCACCAACACTAATTAGCTAACTTGTAGCTAACAATGGATATCTTACCCCTCTGCAATTTAGTGGATCCACCCCATAAAATATGCTCTTGGCCAGAGCCCATTCAAGGTAGTATCACAAGCCTGGCAGTGGACAAACAGCCTGGACAAGTGGCCGCTTCCCCAGGGTGAGGAAAAGATAACCACACACGCCGGTCAGACTGCATCCTTAGCACTGCGCCAGGGGCAGACAGCTGGGCTGATGGCAGGCTCCACCCACCAATGAAAGCTTTTCAGGAGGCAACACAGGGAAAGTACCGTGAAGTGTGGTGCTACCACATCTCTGGCAAATGCCTGTTCTAACTCAACCCAAGCCCAAGTCAGCCCCAGACTGGCCCACTAACACCATCGAGACCAAAAACTGTCCACAACAGGCAAGGAAAGCCACTGCAGATGACTGAACTGATGGGAAATCCAGCTCAGCCACAATAGTAGGGTGTGTGCAACATACATAGCAGATACCCCTGTTCTAGTGAACAGTGGACATTGCACTACAGGGCATTTCATAAGACCATTGCATTCAAGAGCAGGAGATGTAATCGACTCCCAATACAGAGAAACAGACAGAAAAAATGAGGAGACAGAGGAATATGTCCAAAATGAAAAAAAAAAGATGGGACAAAATCATAGCAAGAGCCCTAAGCAAAATAGAAATAAGTAATATGTCTGATAGAGAATTTAAAGTGATGATCATAAAGACACTCACTGGGCTTGAGAAAAGAGTGGAAGACAATAGTGAGACCCTTAAAAAAGATTAAAAAAAAGAACCAATCAGAGATGAAGAACACAATAAATGCAATTAAAAATATACTACATAAAATAAATAGTAGACTAGATGAAGCAGAAAATTGAATCAGCGACCAGGAGGACAGAGTAATGGGAAGTAATCGAGCTGAGAAGATGAGAGAAAAAATTATGCAAAAGACTTGGAGAACTCAGCAACCCCATCAAGCATAATAACATTCACATTAGAAGGATCCCAGAAAGAGAAAAAAGAGAAAAGTGGACAGAATATGTATTTGAAGAAATAATAATAAAACTGTCTGAATCTGGAGAAGTAAACAGAAATCCAGATTCAAAAGTTACAGAGATAACTGAACAAAATCAACCCAAAAAGATCCACGCCAAAACATACAGTAATATAAAAGTAGTGATGGGGCACCTGGGTGGCTCAGTTGATTAAACATCAACCCTTGATTTCTGCTCAGGTCATGATCTCAGAGCCCTGGGATCAAACCCCGTGTTAGGTTCCATGCTAGCTGGGAGTCTGCTTGATGATTCTCTCCTTCTCTTTTTAAAAAGATTTTATTTATTTGAGGGGAAGAGAGAGAGAGAGAGAGAGAGAGACAAAGAGCATGTATGGGGAGAGGGGCAGATAGACAAGCAGAATAGCCTGATGCAGGTCCCAATCCCAGGACCCTGAGATCATCACCTGAGGTGAGATAAGATGCTTAACTGGCTGAGCCACCCAGGTGCCCCAGATTCTCTCTTGATTCTCTTTTTCTTCCACTTCCTCTGCCTTCCCCCAAATCACCCACACACAGGCTCTCTGTCTCTCTAAAATACGTAAATAAAAATTAATTAAAAAGTAGTGATAAAGAGAGAATCTTAAAAGCAGCAAAAGAAGACAGTTACATACAAGGGAAACCCCATAAGGCTATTAACTGATTTTTTCAGCAGAAATTTTGCAGGCTGAAAGAAAGTGGCATGATACATCCAAAGTGCAGAAAGGAATAAAATCTGCAGCCAAGAATACTCTGTATAGCAATGCTATCATTCAAAATAGAAAGAGAGATAAAGAAATTCTCAGACCAAAAAAAAAAAAATTGAAGGAATTCACGGCCACTAAACCACTCGTTCAGGAAATGTTAAAGAGGACTCTTTGAGTGGAAAAGAAAGACCATAAGTAGGAGTGAAGAAAAGAGAAAGCTCAAAAGCAGTGAAAATATGTATATCTGTAAAAATCAGTCAAGGCACTCACAAAATAAAAGGAGGTAAAGTGTGACAACATATTCCTAAGATGTGGAGGAGAGGAGGAAAGAATCCGTTCAAACTTAAGTGACTATCAACATAATGTAGACTGCTATATGTAGACGATGCTATATACCAACCTCATGGTAATCACAAATCAAAGACCAGTAATGAATGTAATCCCTTACAATTAAGCTTTCTTTGGTTGGAAAATTCTTTGCATAAAAGTTTATTTTCTTCTATTTTTCTGATTTACTTCTGTTTGTACATTGCCATTGAATGATCCATTCAAACTTCAAATTGCCTGTCAAAAAGTATATGGCTCATTTATGGAACATAAGAAGTAGGAAGATCGGTAGAAGAAAGGGAAGAAGAAAGGGGGGTAAACAGAAGGGGGAATGAAACATGAGAGACTATGGACTCTGGGAAACAAACTGAGGGCTTCAGAGGGGAGGGATAGAGCCTATCCCTATTCCATGGGATAGGCTGGTGATGGGTATTAAGGAGGGCACATATTGCATGGTGCAGTGGGTGTTATACGTAGGTAATGAATCATGGAACTTTACAACAAAAACTAGGGATGTACTGTATGGTGACATAATTTAATAAAAAATTATTATATAAAAAAAGTATATGGCCACTATATAGGACATGAAACAGTTTTACATGAAGTGTCCACTACCTGTCTACATTTTTTACATTTTATATATGGAATTCCTGAAGCCATTTTATTCTGTAATAGAGTACACTAATGTTCTTTTATTTATTAGAGTGGACCGCCTTTATCTCTCTTCTTCCTTTAATCCCTTAATATCCCATTTTGGGTTTTTTTAGACATATAAAAGATTCTTTTTTCATGCACTTTCAATTTGCCATGATAGCTGTATATTCCACTAAAGCAATGGCTTGGAAACGGGAACATTACAGGAATTACGCAGATGGTGTCCAACCTTCCAAGGTTTGCCTATGTATATTTATGGAAGCCATGGTGCCTTTATTGGTGTAACATTGGGAAGAAGGTCCTTCGTTGAGGAGAGCAGTTTTTGTGGGTTTATTTCCTTCTATTTGGCCTTTCTGCCAAAGACAATTGTGAACCACCTGTAGTCAAACAATTTAGGTATATTAGTCATTGCAGTGAGAGTAAACACAGACCATGGAGACCCATGAGGCATCTCAGCAAGAAGATGTTTAAAATGCCTTATAAGATCGTGGCTTAAGGTATTTGGGGAAGGTTTTAGTACCAGATCTTTGCTCTGGCTTCGAAAGAGTCCATTAAGTAGAGGTGATTCTATGATTGTGTATCTAATAAATCTTATCCAGGAGACGGGAAGGCTAGAACTATCCTAAAGCTGTAATTGGTTAAACAAACAACAGGTTCCCAAGTTAGCCCAAGAAGGACATATTTGGTCATTTTTTTCTGGTTTGTTTCAGATGTTTATATTTTGTTTGTATTTGGACAAGATTAAGAAATGGTCATGTTTTTGTCTTGATCCTTAATTGCCCCACAGCATCTGTGTTTGATGTTGATTCTTTTTTCGAAGTATTTATGTTCAACAACAGAACACTGAAGCGGGCTAATAGTACCAAGCCAACTCTTCCATATCAGGGGCTGCTTTTCTTTTCTTCACTCCTATGTCATTAAGTTATGTTATTGTATTAATCTAATGACAGAAGAAGACAAGTGAGACATATATGTATATATTAAATTTAAGTTGTGATAAGGTTTGGGAAGAACCATCTAAGCAGAATATCTATTTCAGCTGATTATTGATTTTAAGTTGTAAGTCTCTCTCTATATATACTGTTAGAGTAGTTAAATAAGGAAGACATTAAACTGGAGAGGCTCTAGTGTCTTTGGCAGTCTGCATAAGCAAACCAAAGCCTAAGGCAGAGTCAACGCATTGATATCTTAGAAAATGAAACTCAAGAAATAACTAATTATAAACATCCAAGTAACTAGATTTCCCTCAAAAAGTGCACCCATTTAAACTGTAGCCAATTAAATAATTGCTTTGCTTTTACAACTTCTGTATAAGAACCTCTGATCTAGCTCCCCACTGTGTGCCCCTAACTATTTGGGTTCTGTTGCTGCCTGACTTGAAGTATTGTTTGCTCAAATAAACTCTTCCACATTAATGTGCCTCAATTTACCTTTTTACAGTACATATCCATATAACAGAGAATGAAAGAATACTATATATTACTGATGTATAAATTATATATAAATGTGTGTTTTAATAAATATATCAAGATATATCAAAATGATATCAATGATATCATTTTAAGTTGCAAAGTAAGATAATAACATATTGCACGCTTATTATATCTATGTAATAAATAACTCAGTCAAGATACAGAATGTTTCCATCATCCCAAAATAATTTGTTATGTCCTTTTTCAGTAAATTTCACCTCTCTTGACCTAGGGAACTATCAGTCTGATCTCTAGTATTACATTCTCACCTGTTCTATAATTTTACCTCAACAGCAGCATCCAGGATGCACCCATTGTTCAACTCTGAACAATGTTTCTGAGTTTCATGCATGTTTTATGTTTGCTAGTATTTCATTCTTTTTATTGCTGGATAATATACCCCTATTGAAAATACCAGAATTTCCTTATGTATTCAACTAATGGAAATCTGGGCATTTTTTCCACTTTCTTTCTACTATGACTAAAGTTATTGTAAAAATTTATGTAGAAGCCTTGTTTTGGACCTACATAATTTCTTTGAGGGTAAATACCTAGGAGTGGTTTGTGTAGGTCTTATAGTAAGAGTATGTTTACCTTTACAAATTTAATAAACTGTTTTTCAAAATGTTTGTATTATTTCGTATATCTGCAAGCAATGCATGAGAGTTCCAGTTGCTCCAAACCTTGGCCAATATTTAATAATGTCAGTCTTTGAAATATAAGCTATTATGATGGATGTGTAGTAGTGATTTAAATAGGACTGTGTTTTAAATAGAGTTTCCCTGAAGATAAATATTGTCTTTTCATGCACTTATTAGACATCTGTGTCATTTGCTTATCTACTTTTGGAAACTGTCTGCTAATACAGTTTGCCTATTTTTTAATTACTGATGCAGATCTTTTATCATATATACATATTTTCTATTTCCTTTCCAGCCTGTGATTTGACTTTTTACTTTCCTAACAGTGCCTTTCATTTTTCTTTATAATAATATTTTTTTATTATGTTAGTCACCATACAGTACATCCCTGGTTTTTGGTGTAAAGTTCCATGATTCATTAGTTGCGTATAACACCCAGTGCACCATGCAAAAGGTGCCCTCCTTACTACCCATCACCAGCCTATCCATTTCCCTACCCCCCTCCCCTCTGAAGCCCTCAGTTTGTTTCTCAGAGTCTATAGTCTCTCACGCTTCATTCCTCTGATTACCCCCTTTCTTTATCCCTTTCTTCTCCTACCGATCTTCCTAGTTCTTATGTTCCATAGATGAGAGAAAACATATGATAATTGCCTTTCTCTACTTGACTTATTTCACTTGGCATTATCTTTCAAAAATCAGATGTTGTTAATTTCAATGAAGTCCAATTTATCTTTTCTTTTTTTCTTTTCTTGTTAGTGACTTTTGCACCCATCTCAAAAAATTTCAGTATATATGCTCATGAAGACTTTCCTTAAATTTTCTTTTTTCCCCTATATCTTCTTATGGAAGTTTTCTACTCTTATTAATTATGTTTGGCCCAATGATCCATTTCAGCTTAGTATTTACATGTGGCATGATGAAGGGTTTGGGGTTCCTGTCCTCACAGAAACATGTAGTTTTCCTAGAAGCACTTGTTGACCTGACAGTGCTTTTCTCATGGAACTATCTTGTTACCTTTGTTACAAAGAAACCAATATGTGTCTGTGTGTGTATTTATACATATAAATATATATATGTATATACATGTATATGCATGTATGTATAAATATATATTTCTATGCATATAAAGATATTGTGAGAGGGACAGAGAGATGAAAAAGATAATCTGTTTCTGTAATCTGTATTCTGTTCCACTAATCTGTGTCTCTTTGAAGCCATTAAGACACTAATTACTGCAGCTTAGTAGAGGTATTTCAGATTTGGTTCCAGGCCACTGTAATATAGCAAGTATTGCAATAAAGTAAGTTGATAATTTTTTTGGTTTTTCAGTGCATATAAAAGTTATGTTTACCCTATACTGTAGTCTATTAAGAGAGCAATAGCATTATGTCCAGAAAAGCAATGTACATATCTGTATGTGTACGGATGTACATAATGCATACCACAACAAATATAATAATGAGAAAGTTTGAAACCCTTTGAGAATTACCAAAATGTGACACAGAAACGAAGTGAGCAAATGGTGTTGGAAAAATCCTCTCTATATAATTGCTCATGAGGGTTGCCCCACTTTCAATTTGTAAAAAATGCAGTAGCTGCCAAGTGCAATAAAACAAAGTGTAATAAAATGAAATATGCTTATATATCTTTTTCTTCTTTAAAAATTGTTTTGGTTTCTTAGTCTTTTAGGTCCATAAAACTTTTATAATTACCTTGTTAAATTCTAACACATGCACACATATACACACTCAGAAGCTTGATGGGATTTTTATTGGGAATGGCTCTGGATTTCTAGATCAATATTGTGATAAGGAAACCTAAGTGAATTGGTGTGAAGGAGGCCTGGAGTCACGGCTTTCATGCATGTACCATTCAACACACCTTGCACTATCCAGCAAAAAGAAGGAATATTTCTTTGTCTGGCAAGACCAGGCTGTCCTTGCCTTCAGCCAATAAGAAGCCACCACCACTTCAATGGGATGCAGCTGAATTGGTTAACTTTCTCTTTTCAAAAGACATTTCAGGGTGTTAGAAGTGGAATGCAAATAAGCTGAACCTCGGAGGAGTTAATGTACACATTTGAGCTCATTTGTGCTCTCCGTTTCTGTGAGTAGTCGTCTTCGTTTGGTTTGGAAAGTATCTTCTTGGATTTGAGATCCCTCTTTTTGTTTAAGCTTCCTAATGTTATCCAGAATCTGTTTTCCTGAGGGTATTGTCCTTTTGGTAATTGATTAATTGCTTTCTGAAGTCTTGGTTATAACGTATTGGATCCCAATCTTTTAAATTCTCTCAGGAGTGTCTTCCTACTGAGATCTTAGCTGGTTTTATGTTAAAAACAAAACAAAACAAAAACCTGCGGTCTGGAGGAGGAAGATGGCAGTGGAGTAGGAGGACCCTAGGTTTGTCTCTTCCAGGAATACAATCATATAACTATCAAATCTTCCTAAATACCCCAGAAATTGACCTGAAGACTGAAAGAACACATTTCACAACTAAGGGAGAGAAGGGGCCACACTGAAGAAAGTAGGAAGTACAAAGACATCATTTAGGGGAGAAATGGGTCATGGGTGCTATGGAATGGGGGGAGCCATGGTCACAGAGATGGGTGAGAGAGAGAGAGAGAGAGAGGAGCACACAGGGGAACATACAAGGAGAAGCCATTGGCTTACAATATGAGAGGGGCTGAATTTTGTGAGTTCTTATAGCAGCAGGGATTAAATCCTGGAGTTTTAAAGGTCAATGAGCATGGCTGGGATAGAGCCTAGTGTTCACTTTCCTGCTCCTGGAAAGAAAGCAGGCAAACAACCTGGAGGCAGAGAGCATGGAAACAGGGATTTGAAGAATGCCTGGGATACACAGTGGGGAGACTATTCATTCTTCTTGGAGTGCTTCCCTGAGACAGCATTTACAGAGATGCCTCTCTGGGGACAATGGAGCTGGTTGGGAACATATCTCCACTCCAATGCCCCTCAGCATAAACTGGGAAGCAACACAGTGCCAACACAGGCTGCTTAACTTGCTACACCAAGCCCCACACCCCTGCACTCTGGTGGGACTGCCCTTCTCAGTCAAGCTTGCCTCAGTCCCAGGGTGGCAGGACCCTCCCCCCACCAGAAGAGCTACACAAACCAATGCCTTGCCCATGTCTCCCAAACAAGGAGCTCTGCTGAACTTCAGTTTTGGTGGAGGTGGTGTCAGGTCTCATTTCACAAGCAGATGAGAGCACATCTAGTTAAAACTCACCACATTCAATCCTAGAGAAGAACATAGGCAGTAACCTCTTCGACATCAGTCACAGTAATTTCTTTCAAGACATCTCTCCAAAGCAAGTGAAACAAAGGCAAAAAGGAACTTTTGGGACTTCATCAAGATAAAAACCTTCTACACAACAAAGGAAACAGTCAACAGAACTAAGAGGCAGCCCATGAAATAGGAGAAGATATATACAAATGACATTACAGATAAAGGGCTGGTATCCAAGATCTATGAAGAAACTCTCAAACTCAACACTCTAAAAACTAATAACCCAGTCAAAAAATGGGCAGAAGACATGAATAGACACTTCTCAAAAAAAGACATACCAATGGCTAACAGACACATGAAAAATTCTCAGCATCACTAGTCATAAGGGAAATACAAATCAAAATCACAGTGAGATACCACATACAACCAGTTAGAATGGCAAAAATTAATAAGACAGGAAACAACAAGTGTTGGCAAGGACATGGAGAAAGGGGAACGCTCTTACACTGTTGGTGGGAATGCAAGCTGGTACAGCCACTCTGGAAAACGGTATGAAGGTTCCTCAAGATGTTAACAATAGAGCTACCCTATGGCCCAGCAGTTGCACTAGTATTTACCCCAAAAATATAGATGTAGTGAAAAGAAGGGGCACAGGTACCCCAGTGGCATAGCAGCAATGTCCACAATAGCCAATCTGTGGGAGGAACTGAGATGCCCTTCAGCAGATGAATGGATAAAGAAGATATGGTCCATATACACAATAGAATATTACTCAGGCATCAGAAAGAATGAATACCCACCATTTCCATTGACATGAATGGAACTGGAGGGGATTATGCTAAGTGAAATAAGTCAAACAGAGAAAGATAATTATCATATGGTTTCACTCACATGTGGAACATATGGAATAGCATGGAGGACATTAGGAAAAGGAAGGGAAAAATGAAGGGGAGGAAATCAGAGGGGGACATGAACCATGAGAGACTATGGACTCAGGAAACAAACTGAGGGTTTCAGGGGGGAGGGGGAAGGGGGATGGTTTAGCCTGGTGGTGGGTATTAAGGAGGACACGTATTGAATGGAGCACTGGGTGTTATATCCTAACAATGATTCATGCAACACTACATCAAAACTAATGATGTACTGTATGGTGACTAACATAACGTAATTAAAAAAAAAAAGTAAAAACAGGCAAACAAACAAACAAAAATTCACCACATGCAGGCCAGGCACCAAATACTGCCCACAGCAGGCAAGGAGAGCCTCTCTAGGATAGAGCATGCAAAATACAACAGCAGAGTTAATGCAGCACGCACCTGAAACACTGCCTGAAGTGCCAGGTTGTGGGTACTACATGACCTTTTTACATAAGGTCATTACTTTCAGGAGCAGGAGACATAACTGAGTAGCTAACACAGAGAAGAAGGCAGAGACTTAGAAAAAATGCAAAATGGACGAATTTATCCCAAACAGAAAAGCAAGAACAACAACAACAACAAGATAAGGCCAATGCCAGAGATCTAAGCAAAACAGAGGTAAGTAGCATGAATGATAGAGATTTAAAGCAACAATCATAAGGATACTCACTGGGCTTGAGAAAAGAATAGAAGACATTAGTGAGACCCTTACCACAGGAAAAAAAAAGAATTAAAAAAGTCAATCAGAGATGAGGTGTGAAATAAATGAGATTGGAAGCAGCCTAGATGCAACAAACACATGAATGATTGGTGACCTGGAAAACAAAGTGATGGAAAATAATGCAGGTGAACAAAAGAGAAGAATTATGAAACACAAGAATAGACTTAAGGAATGCAGTGACTCCATCAAACACAGTAACATTCATATTATAGGAACCCCAGAAGAAGAGAGAGAAAGTAGAGTAGAAAATTTACTTGAAGAAATAATAGCAGAAAACTTCCTTAACTGGAAAGAAACAGATATCTAGATCCAGGAGGCACAGAGAACTCCTATCGAAATCAACAAAAGCAGGCCAACATCAAGACATAATTAAATTAACAAATTATAGTAATAAAGAAAAGCTCTTAGAAGCAGCAAGACAAAGATGTCTTTAACTTACTAAGGAAAACTTATTCGGCAAGATAGATATTTCTCTACCAAAATTTAGCAAGCTAGAAGGGAGTGGCATGGTATATTCAAAGTGCTAAATGGGGGGCACCTGGGTGGCTCAGTCAGTTAAGCATCAGCTTTCGGGTCAGGTCGAGATCTTGGGTCCTTGGATAGAGCCCCATGTCAAGTTCCCTGCTCAGCAGGGAGCTTGCTTCTCCCTCTCCCTCTGCCTCTCCCCCAGCTTGTGTTCTCCCTTTCTCATAAATAAATAAATAAATAAATAAATAAATAAATAAATAAATAATAAAATCGTTTTAAAAAGTGCTAAATAGGAAAACATCCTACAAGACACTCACTTCAAAACTAAAGACACATGTAGATTGAAAGTGAGAGAATGGAGAAACATTGAACTGGCACATGGATGTCAAAATAAAGCCTGAGTATCATTACCTGTATCAGAAAAATTAGACTTTAGAACAAAGACTGTAACACAAGATAAAGAAGGGTACTATATCATAATAAAGGGGAGAATCCAACTAGAAGATATAATAATTGTAAATATTTATGCACCCAACAATTACTAACAAACATAACTCATTGATAATAATACAAAATAGTAGGGGACTTTAACACCCTACTTATATCAATGGACAGTTAATCTAAACAGAAAACAAACAAACAAAAAACAATGTCTTTAAATGACACACTGAAACAGATAGACTTAACAGATATATTCAGAACATTCCATCCTAAAACAGCAGAATACACATTCTTTATAAGTGTACATGGAATAATTCTAGGACAGATCACATACTAGGTCACAAGTCAGGCCTCAACCAATATAAAAAAGATTGAAATCAGACCACACCTTTTCTGAACACAACACCATGAAGCTAAAAGTCAAGCACAAGAAAAAACTTAAAAATACCACAAATAAATGGAAGTTAAACATGCTACTAAACGATGAATGAGTCAATGAGGAAATCAAAGAAGAAATTTTTAAAAATACACAGAAACAAATGAAAATGAAAATGCAATAGTCTAAAACCTTGGGATGTCGTGAAAGCAGTCCTAAATGGGAAATATAGAACAATATTGGCCTGCCCTAAGAAGCAAGAAAAACGTCAAATAAACAAACTACCCTTACACCTAAAGGAGCTAGAAAAAGAACAACAAATGAGGCCTATATCCAGCAGAAGGAAGAAAATAGTAAAGATTAGAGCAGGAATAAATGATATAGAAACTGCAAAAACCATAGAACAGATCAATGAAACCAGGAGCTGGTTCTTTGAAAAAAATTGATAAACCTCTAGCCAGGTTTATCAAAAACAAAAGAGAAAGCAACCAAATAAATATAATTACAAATGGGAGAGGAAAAATAACAACCAAAGCCATATAGATATACAAACAATTATAAGGGAATATTATGAAAAACTATATGCCAACAAATTGGACAACCTGAAAGAAACAGATAAATTCCTAGAAAAATATTAACTACCAAAATAGAAACAGGAAGTAGAAAACTTAAACGTACCAATAACCAGCAAAGAAATTGAATCAGTAATCAAAAATCTCAACAAACAAAAGTCCAGGTCTAGATGGCTTCACAGGCAATTCTACCAAACATTGAAAAAAGAGTCAATACCTATTCTTCTGAAACTATCCTAGAAAAATAGAAAATGAAGGAAAAATTCCAAATTCATTCTATGAGACCACCCTGATGCCCAAATCACATAAAGACACCATTAAAAAGGAGAACTACATGCCAATATTGCTGAAGAATATGGGTGCAAAGATTCTCCATGAATTACTAGCAAATTGAATCCAACAATACATTAAAAAAAATTATTCACCAGAATCAAGTGGGATTTATTGCCAGGTTACAAGGGTGGTTCAGTATTTGCAAATCAATCAACATGATACACCACATTAATAAAAGAAAGGCTAAGAATCATATTATGATTTCAATAAATGCAGAGAAAGCATCTGACAAAGCACAACATCAATTCCTGATAAAAACCCTCAACAAAGTAGGTTTAGAGGGGATATACCTCAGCATAATCAAGGCCATTTATGAAAAGCCCACAGCTAGTATCATCCTCAGTGGGGAAAATCTGAGAACTTCTCCTCTATGATCAGGAATAAGACAAGGATATCCACTCTCACCACTATAATTTAACGTAGTATGGGAAGTTCTGGCCTCAGCAATCCCAGATCAAAAGACATAAAAGCCATCCAAAATGGCAAGGAAGAAGTCAAACTTCCATATTTGCAGATGATATGATACTCTATATAGAAAACCCAAAACAGCCCACCAAAAAACTGCTAGAACTGATAAATGAATTCAGTGAAGTCGCAGAATACAATATCAATGTACGGAAATCTACTGCATTCTTGTACACCAATAAGGAAGCAGGAGAAAGAGAAATTAAGGAATCAAGCCCATCTACAATTGCACCAAAACTATAAGACACCTAGGAATAAACCTAACCAAAGATGTGAAAGACCTGTACTCTGAAAACTATAAGATACTGATGAAAGAAACAGAAGATGACACAAAGAAATGGAAAGATATTCCATGTTCATGAATTGAAAAAAACAAATATTGTTAAAATGTCTATACGACCCAAAGCAATCTACATATTCAATGCAATCCCTATCAAAACACCAACAGCATTTTTCACAGACGTAGAACAAACAATTCTAAAATTTGTATGGAATCACGAAAGACCCCAAACGGCCAAAGCAATCTTGAAAAAGAAAAGCAAAGCTGTTGGCATCATAATTCTAGAATTCAAGTAATATTACAAAGCTATAGTAATCAGAACATTACGGTGCTGGCACAAAAACAGACACACTGAACAATGGAACAGAACAGAAAACCCAGAAATGAACCCACAATTATATGGCAATTAATATTTGAGAAAGCAGGATAGCATATCCAATGGGAAAAAGATACTCTTTTCACCAAATGGTGTTGGGAAAGCTGGACAGCAACATGCAAAAGAATGAAACTGAACCACTTTCTTACATCATATACAAAAATAAACTCAAAAAGGATGAAAGACCTACGTGTGAGACCTGAAACCATAAAAATCCTAGAGGAGAACAGTAACAGACAGTAACCTCTGAACGCAGCCATAGCAAGTTCTTTGTAGTTATGTTGCCTGAGGCAAGGGAAACAGAAGCAAAAATAAACTATTGGGACTTCATCAGAATACAATGCTTCTGCACAGCAAAGGAAACAAACAACAAAAGTAAAAGGCAACCTATGAAATGGGAGAAGATATTTGCAAATTACATATCTGATAAAAGGTCAGTATCCAAAATCTGTAAAGAGTTCATACCTCTCCACACCCCAAAAATGAGGAATCCAATCAAAAAAAGGGGAGAAGACATGAATACCATTCTTCCATACAAGACATACAGATGGCCAGCAGACACATGAAAAGATGCTCCATATCACTCATCATCAGGGAAATACAAATCAAAAGTGCTCACACCTGTGAGAATAGCTAAAATCAACAACACAAGAAATAACAGGTGTTGGTGAGGATGTGGAGAAAGGGGAACCTGGTGCCCTGTTGGTGGGAATGCAAACTGGTACAGCCACTGGGAAAAACAGTATGGAATTTCCTCAAAAAGTTAAAAATAGAAACAACCCAATGACTCAGCAATTGTATTCCTAGCTATTTACCCAAAGCATATGAAAATACTAATTCAAAGGGCAGGCACCCCCTGTATTTATAGCTGCATAATGTACAATAGCCAAATCATGGAAGTAACCCAAGTGTCTGCTGACTGATAAATGGACCAAGAAGAGGTAGTACATATACCCAATAGAATATTACTCAGCCATAAAGAATAATAAAATCTTGCCATTTGCAATGATGTAGATGGAGCTAGAATGTATTATGCTAATATAAATAAGTCAGTCAGAGAAAGACAAATGCTTTATGATTTCACTCATATGTGGAATTGAAGAAACAAAACAAAGGAGCAAAGGGGGAAAAAAAGAAAGAGAGAAACTAACCAAGAAACAGACTCTAAACTATAGAGAAGAAAGTGATGGTTACCAGAGAGGAGGTAATAGTTATTTTATTTATTTATTTATTTTTTAGTTCTTATTTAAATTCCAATTAGTTAACCTACAGTGTAATATTAGTTTCAGGTGTGCAATATAATGATTAGACACTTCCATACAATATCAAGTGCTCTTCACAACAATTTTTCAAAAGGGTAAACAAGTAAAAAGACAAAGGGCATCTGGGTGGTTCAGTCACTTAAGCATCTGACTCTTGATTACATCTCAGGTCATGATCTCAGCATCATGGGATCAAGCCCTGCATTGGGCTCTGCACTCAGAAGGGGGTCTGCTTGAATTCTCATTCCCTCTCCCTTTGCCCTTCCCCCGGCTCTCTCTCTCTCTCTCTAAAATAAATAAATCTTAAAAAAAAAAAAAAAAGAAAGAAAGAAAAGACAAAAAACAGGAAAAAATAGAAAACCTCTAGCACGATGAAAGAAGTAAACTTAACAAACCTGTATAAACAGTAAATGGAATAGACATATTGCTTTAATTAAAGCTAAATATTGTCAATCTAGAGTTAAAAGAAAACTATATGCTATTTATGAATATACATACACACTTTAAAAATAAGGATACACTTTTAAAAATATTTTGAAATTGCTTTTAATGTAAAAAAACCCCATAGAAACAGAAAACCAACATATGAATGCATTTTATGAGATGCCATTCCTGTAACCACCATGAGGATGAAAAAATAGAACTATCCCTGTCACCCAGCAGCTCCTTCCTGTGCTCCCCTCAGTCACACCTGCCTCCCCCACCAAAATGACTTCCAACTGATTTCATAAGAATTATATCTGTATGTCTTTATAGTTCTTTTGGCCAAAAAGCATCCCTGGGCATTATGATTTAATCTCGTCCTTTGCATTTTCAACAATTCATAATACATTAAGTCTCTTTTAATTTGCAGGTTTCCCCTCCATCCTCTCTTTCCCTTCTAACTTTTTCAAAAAATTTAATAATTGGAAATTTGGACCTCTCAATCCCTTTCACTTTATCCCCTTATAATTTATTTGTTAAAAGCCCCAAGTGTTTGAATTGTAGTTTCTTGTAGTTTCTCCTGGTCTGGATATTGCTATTTGTATATTCACAGTGCTGTTTACCCGTCGCTGTAAATATAAGGACACACTTATAAAGGAAAAGAATTTTTAAAAATATTCCATACAAATTCTAATCATGAAAAAAATCAAATCTGAGTATGGAAGTGTGGGACAAAATAGAAAATGACTAGGAGTATTACAATAGGTAAAGAGTAATATTCAAAATTAAAGGCTATTCATCAAGAAGACAAAACATCCATAAATGGGCATGTATAAAATAACATGTCTTGAAAATATAAGAATAAAAAAATTGATAGAACACAAAAGAGTAATCGAAATATCTACTATCTTAGTTGAGTATACTAAAAAAACAAGCAAGCAAAAGAATGAGCAAAGCTGTGAAGTGTTGGAAACTCTATCATCTAAGTTAACCTAATTGACATTTATAGAATAATATAGCTCACAAGTGAATAATCCATACTCTTTTGAAGTTTACATGGAGCCATCTATCCATAATGAACCATCTAATGGACAATGAATCTTATCTCAGTGAATTAAAATGGCTAAAAATGATTCAGAGTATGATCTGTGACCACAATTAAATTAGATATTAATAAGAAAACTGTAAGTGGAAAATCCTCAAACTTACGGAATTTAAATAGCACATTGAGGCAAAGAGGAAACCATGATGTGAATTAGAAAATATTTTGAAATGAATATTAATGGAAATAAAGCATATCAACATATAATGTATTGAGTATAATACATATAAATTGGGTGATAAATTTAAAGTGATGATAGATGAACATTTATAGTTTTAAATATATATAATAAAAAGAATGGTTTAAAATGAGCAAGATAACCTTCCATTCTTAGAAGCCAGAAAAAGTAGAAAAATTACACCCAAAGTAAAAAAAGGAGCACAAAAGCAAAAATCAATAAAATAGAAAAAAACATAGAATAAGAAAAAATCCATTATTCACAGGATGGATGGATGGATGGATGGATGGATGGATGGATGGGTCTCGTAATCATTACATTAAAAAAACTGACATGTAAAAGAGTACATGGTGATTTGTTCCATTTATATAAAGTTCAAAAACAGACAAAACTAATCTATGATGGTGGCGGTAATGACTGTCATGGGGCATTCTGGGGGGTTTGGTGGTTCTATGTTTTATTTCTTGATCTGAATCTAGGTGTTAATTACACTGGGTTGTTCACTTGAATATTAATTGAACTGTTAGCCTATGGTTTATAGAATGTATCTATATAGATATATAGATATCTTCAATGAAAAGTGCTGTAAGAAGTGTGAATGAATCTTCCTGTTCATTGTTTCTTCAGCCCTGCGTTTTGGAAGTGATTCTGCTTTTTTTAGCCTCAAAGTGGCGTCAAACTGATTCTCGAAGTCTGCACAGACTTAGGGGCCAAGATAGCCTACGTTCAACAGTGCACAGCATCCACCCTCTCGAGCCACCTCTGCTCTCACAACCAACTGCCTCTTGCCAGGTGCGTGGCCAGGAGGGGTCTCCTCGCGCTCCCAACTGCCCTGTCGGCAAGCCAACTGCCGTTATTCCGGCTGGCATCTAGGACGTGAAGCCATGTTGTGCTTACTACTTCTTCTCATTGGGCTCGTCGGGGTCCAGACAGACAGGAGTAAGTATAAAAACCTTTCCTCTGACCTTTTGGGAATGTCAGGTCTCGTCTCCGTTTTCTTCTGAGAGGTCAGGTATCCCTGGGAAAGGGCTTTCTTGTAGGGGCTCCGACTCTGTAAGCCAGAGACCACAACTGCATCACCTTCCCCAACCAAAATCCACACTGGATGTGAGGGGACTTTCCCCCTCGTCTTGGTGCGGTATGAAAGATGAGAGATGCCATGGTTGAGTGAATACCTCAAGGTTAGAGTTTCGTATATTGCTCTGCGTTTTCAACCTGTGGAGTCTGTAGTTGGAAAAACCAAAAGACCTGACTTTATTTGTACTGAATTTCTCTTTAAAGTCTTGTAATTCTTAGAAAGAGGTGGAAATGGAGTGTATTTGAAAAGACAGTTTTAAAAAAGGTGGCGTTTGAAAGATTACAAATTTAGATGAGGAAATAATGGAGGAAGCTATGAGGTGATGGTGTTACTCTAATAAAACATTTGTACCTTGCAGATTCTGAAAGACTACGTGTGCAAATTACAATACCAGAGAAAATACGGTCAATATTAAGTGGAGGAGTTGAGTCACATGTAATTCTCACTAACATTTTTCACATTCTAAAATAAGGGGGATTTTTTTAATAAGAAGTAAACTTGGACTTTTCATCCATGCAAACTTGGTGGATTTTATATTTATGTCCAGTTTTCCTTAAGTGGAAAAGCCCTTTTGGCAACGAACCAAGATAAACCGTGCTTCATAGAGATACGGTGCAGTGATGCTTATTGTCAAAGTCCATAGAAATACGGTGCAGTGATGCTTATTGTCAAAGTCCCAAGTCCCATGTTTTAAATCTGTTTTCCTCTTGAGTGTCTTTGAATAATCATTGACCTGATTCATCTAGAGACTCTCTTCTTACTTGCTTACTAGGCTATCTTTGGAGGGTTTTTTTGTCCTTGTTAAGTAAGCCTATGGCTTCCTTATACTGTATAATGATCATTTCATTTAATGAAGTTTTATATGAGTAATTTTGATTGCAAATATGTTAATCATTAAGATTTTTTTTCATGCCATCTTAGTTCATCTTGGTCCAGGGTATTAGGTTTTCTTTTCTTTGAATTTGAAAGAAAAATGTTTTTTTACTAATTTCTAGAATAATTTCCAAGATATGAAATGTGTTTTTTCAAACATCACACCTTAATTTTCTTTTTGGTTGGGTAGTAAATGTTGTGGTAATTTGAGTGCAAATATTTCCTTAGCAACTACCCACTTGTCACCCTAATTTACAAGCTTAAAAATTTCAATATATCATTTTAAAAGGAATGCATATTTATGAAAACTTAAAATAATTTAAATAGAAAAAAGTGAGGTATTTAACAGTATTTTGAAAGAGTTTTAGTTTTTAATGCAAAATGAATATGGAATTGCTTGCTCATATTTGAAAATATATACAGAATCTACTTTGAAGGAAATATCTTCAACCAGGCATCACCACCTTCTATGGTAGTAATTCTCATAAGAGAAGTACAAAAAAATCACCTGTCCTCAACTGTCAAATTCATGAGGGAAAAAGTTTGACTACTTTGTTAATGTCTCTATCCCCCATGTTGAGAATAGTGCTGAATACATAGTATTTTTTGAACCAGTGAGGCTATGTGGTACTTATTGGTTTAACAAATGCTGTAAACATAATATAACATAGTGTATGTTTACAACTGTTATAATTAATAAATAAACGATATAGATTATAAGAAGAGAATATTCAACTAGAAGTTCTAAAAAATACTGATCGGCATGTCTACATGTGAAAAGTATAATGAAAGTGGGGAAAGAATCAAGAATTAACAGTAGACCACAGCTAAAGAGATAGATGCAACATATAAATGACTATGGGAGAAAGAAGATAGAATTAGATGCTTAAGTACATAATAACTGAAATTCCTGAAAAAGGAGGGGAAAACCTGGGGAAGAGGCTATATTAAACATATAAAAACTGACAAATTATAGAAAAAAGAGAATCTTCAGTTGCAAGTATGACAACGCAGAATAAATAAAAATCAGTATTAACAACACCTTGACCTAGCAAAATCAGAATTCCAGACATTCTAGTGGATATTATAAAATAGGAGTAAAATAAGAATAAAGAAGAAGGCCCAAATATTAAAATTAAGTAGAAATGTAGAACAAAAAATAAGGGAAAACACACACATATATATATGTACACGTATATTTAATAATTATTGCTAATAGCATGTCTTTGATAAAGTGTGTGTATTGTACACATATGTCTATATGTATATATACACACACATATATGTACAACACACACACACACACACTTAGGCCAAAAATATGAGTTACTTAATAGTATTATTTAAAAGGTAAAAACTTTTTAGGATATAGTCAATCTTTGTTGAAAGACATTAGATTCTCTTTCCCTCTCTCTCTGGCCCCTCCTGCTTGTGCTCTCCCTGTCTCTTTCTAAAATAAATAAATAAATAAATAAATAAATAAATAAATAAATAAATAAGTACATACATACATAAATCTTAAAAAGAAACAACATACTACAACCACTAATAAAAGTGGAAAAATAAAAACTAGATCATGTTAGCAGTCAAGAATACTCAGTATTTTCTTAGGTCAGTTTTCACCAAATCTATAGATTGACTGCTGTTCCAATAAGAAATTTCATGGAAGTTAGCAGATTGATTCTAAAATATATATGGAATGGTAAAACATAAAAAATTGTTAACTTTGAAGAACAAAACAGTGATTCACTTATTTCATTTCAAAACCTATTTTAAAGTTTAGTAATTAATATAATGTGGTATTTTAAAAGACAAATTAATAGAACAGAGTAGAAGCCTCCCAAAGACCAATGCACATATGAATTTTTTCAATTCAGTGGTGGCAATGAAATCATTGGATAAAGAATGTACTGATTAATAAATGGTGAAGGCACAGTTGATTAATGATAGGGAATAATGATAAAGTATATATTAATGTTACTTGAGACACCAAAATTGATTCAAGATCATTTAAATGTATACATCTGAGAGTAAAATACTAAAAATCTGGAAGACAAGATAGAAGATTATTTCTCAGACCTTATAATAGGGAAGAATTATACCAAATAGAAAAAGGAGCACAAATTCTTAAGCGAAGGATTTAGAAATATCTAGATTTAAAGATAAAAATAAATAGCTACCATAATCAAAGTGAAAAATATTCCAGGCTCACAGAAGATATTTGCAAACCATGTAAAACACAAAAGGTAGCCCGAATATATCAAGAATTCATACAAGTCAATAAGATAAAAAAAAAATAGAAATGTACAAAGTTATGAATGACAACGGTTAAACTTGAAAGGATAATAATTATCAAACATATATACAAATCAGGATATTTATAGGGAACTGCCAAGCAAACACAATAGGTTACTATTTCACATCATCAATGGCAAAAGTTAAATCTAACAAAACAAAATGCAATTAGAGGAGATGGATAAAAGGATAATATTATTTACTTTTTGTGAATGTCTACCTTGGTACAACAAAGCCACAGATTAATTTTAAACTTGAAGTGAGGGGCGCCTGGGTGGCACAGCGGTTAAGCGTCTGCCTTCGGCTCAGGGCGTGATCCCGGCGTTATGGGATCGAGCCCCACATCAGGCTCCTCCGCTGGGAACCTGCTTCTTCCTCTCCCACTCCCCCTGCTTGTGTTCCCTCTCTCGCTGGCTGTCTCTATCCTGTCGAATAAATAAATAAAATCTTAAAAAGTAAATAAATAAATAAATAAATAAATAAATAAATAAATAAATAAACTTGAAGTGAAGTTGCAAAGTACTTTTTAGTAAAAGAAGTTCGTTCACTCATAGGTTTAGTTTAACATATCTAACAAATATGCAGAAAGGGAAATGTCTAAGATTATTTATTGGGGCATTGCTTAAAATAGTGAAACAAAACTAAACATCCATTGACAGCATAGATGAATCAAATGTGCTATATTCAGGAAATGGGATACCTTACCATCAAAAAGAATAAATTATAAAACTACATGTATTGATGATGATGATGATAGGAAATGTGTGCATAGCGCTTTATTATATGAGATAGTGTTTCAAGCAGAGATGTAATCGGCAATGAAATATATAACTTGTAGAAGTATTACATTTATGCAAAGCTAAAATTTATGCAAAAAAATACTTAAACATCCATAATTAGTATAAATATAAAAATATGGGAATGATAAACACAAAACTACGGATGTTGGTTAGCTGCAGTGTAAGAGAGGGTATTATCATGGGATGAGAGAGTACTTAAAATTGTTTTCAAATACTTGTAATGTTTTTATTTTTTAACAAAGATATTGGCGACAAGGCATTTTATATAATTTGTTGTAATGTTTATATGTCAAAATATGTAATCATTAAAAAAAATAATCATAGCGTATAGAGAAGATCAAATGCCTTTGAAAAAACATCATGCATAAAGTTGAAATATTGAAAGCTTTTCTCCTGAGATCAAGAAAAAGATAAGGATGTCCACTATTACCTTTTCTATTCATCCTTGCCTGGGAATATTAGCCACTGCAATAAGGAAGGAAAACAACAAAAATTAAAAATAGCCATAAAAATTGAAAAAAATAATGCTAACATTATTTATAGGTTAAATGATTGTATATAAAATAAAATCCAAAAAAATCTAGAGAAAATTAGAAATAACATAACAATTTAGTAAATTCTTTAGAGTCAAGATCAATACACAACAAAACAAAAAGAAACAAATTCAAAACATGAAAATCAATTGTATTTCTATTCTGCAAAACAAAAGTATAAAATGAAACTTTAAAAAATTTTACACTACTTCAAAATCAAAATCTGAATAAATCTAACAAAGATAAGCAAACCTCCTCCCTGAAGACAGTAAAACAAGATGAGAGGAATTAAAGGAGTATAAATAAAAATAAGCGGAGTATATTCCATGCTATTGGATTGGAAGGCCCAATAATGTAAAGATGTCAAAGCTACCCAAACTGATCTCTAAAGACTAAATTGCCCATTTGTGAGACCTCATTTCTTAATCTTACTATTATTAAATAGATCGATGGGTTTTGATACAAACTTAGAATGAATTTTATAAAATGTGCAAATATACATTATGTGCTGTTAAATCTTTGCTCTACTATATGAATTTTGTATTGAATAATTTATACTCTTTCCTTTTAAGCATAAGTTTTGAAGTGGCCGTCAGTCTTTATTAAGCTAATGTAGTTATTGGATGAAAACCACTTTTTCAGATTCAAAAGTTTTATTAGCTTTTAGTTATTAGTTTTATTAATATTTAAAAATTACCAAGTAAATGACACAAATCATATTCTTCCACCCATCTTTATTATGAAAGCCAATATTTAAATATCAAGTTTCATTGAAATCAACATTAAATTATAAATTTTCCTCTTTTTATTGTATTCATGTGCTTTGAATGTAATTATCATTAATAGAAAAAGATAGTTTTCCTTTCTAACATTCTTCTTACTTTTCTTTGCCTTTTTAATATACTCTTCTTCCAGGTGTCCTACAACATTATGATTGAAGGAAAAACATACACGGTGAACCTAATGCAAAAGTAGGTGACCTACATTATTCTATCACCTGTATTTGATCTCATTATTGTTTATAATTAATCTACAATGTAATTATTTTGCATTTTTAGATTCTCCTAGTTACTGGCTATTCATTTGTCTCTTATTTTATGCCTTAAAAAACTTTAACTCTATATAATAAATATCTAGACGTTGAACCTGTAGTGTATACTCCCATCTTTCTCCTTCTCAGTAGCACCAGATTTTTATTTGGTTATCCATGGATTTCATGAAAGATGAATTTTGTTATTTTTAAATCTTTATCAAAACATAAATATGGGGGCACCTGGGTGGCACAGCGGTTAAGCGTCTGCCTTCGGCTCAGGGCGTGATCCCGGCGTTATGGGATCGAGCCCCACATCAGGCTCCTCAGCTATGAGCCTGCTTCTTCCTCTCCCACTCCCCCTGCTTGTGTTCCCTCTCTCGCTGGCTGTCTCTCTGTCGAATAAATAAATAAAATCTTAAAAAAAAGTCTATTTAGAAAAAAAAACATAAATATGTCTTGTTTTTGAATCCCTCATATTCAGCTATATTTGAAGAGAACATCATGAATTTTAGGATGGAAAGAATAGCGATAAGTAAAAGAAAATTACTTAACGCATTATATCAGAATGTTGTTAGGACTTGGAATATAATTGTCATTAGCCAAACTTAATCCCATGCCACCTGATGAATTTAGAAATAATAAGCACATCATACGAAGGAATAAAGGAAAATCAGAATTGTAATGATACTTTTTAAACAGTTAAAATAGGAATTTCAGAAATCTACATTAATATATTTTAAAAATTGTGAAATTATTTTTTTCTCTCCAAATTTTTATTTATAGGCCAGTGTAGGGCATTAAGGAGGGCACATATTGCATGGTGCACTGGGTGTTATATGCAAGTAATGAATCATGGAACATTGCATCAAAAACTGGGGATGTACTATATGGTGACTAATACAGCAAAGTAAAAATTACAAAAATAAATAAATAAAATTTAAAAAAATTAAAAAAATAAAATCCAGTTCGTTAACACATAGTGTAATATTAGTTTCAGGAGTAGAATTTAGTGATTCATCACTTACATACAACACCCAGTGCTCACCACATGTGCCCTCCTTAATCCCCATCACCTATTTTGCCCATCCCCCGCCCACTTCCCCTCTGGTAATCCTCAGTTTGTTCTCTATAGTTAAGTCACTTTTATGGTTTGCCTTTCTCTCTTTTTTTCCCCCTGTTAATCTGTTTTGTTTCTTAAGTTCCAATATGAATGAAATCATACCCTATTTGTCTTTCTCTGACTGACTTATTTCACCTAGCATAATACACTCTAGCTCCATCCACGTCATTGCAAATGGCAAGATTTCATTCTTTTTTTATGGCTGGATAATATTCCATTTCATATATGCCACATCTTTATCCATTCATCTGTTGATGGACCCTTGGGGTGTTTCCATAATTTGGCTATAGTTGGCAATGCTGCTATAAATATTGGGGTGCATGTATCCCTTTGAATTACCATTTTTGTATCCTTTGGGTAAATAGCTAGTAGTGCAGTTGCTGGGTCATAGGGGAGCTCTATTTTTACCTTTTTGAGGAACCTCCATACTATTTTCCAGAGCATTTGCACCAGTTTGCATTCCCACCAACGCTGTGAGAGGGTTCCCCTTTCTCTACACCATTGTCAATATCTGTTGTTTCTTGTGTTGTTAATTTTAGCCATTCTGACAAGTGTGGAGCGATACCTCATTGTGGTTTTGATTTGTATTTAACTGATGCAGAGTGATGTTGAGCATCATTTCATGTGTCTGTTAGTCACCTGTGTCATCATTGGTTGTATTATATATTCTATACTTTTTTCCTAATATAAAAGAGACAGCTTCTGAACGGCAGTGTATTTCTTTAGCTTTGTCTTTTTTTACATTAGGAAAACAGGGTATAGAATAGACAATACAACTACTGATGATATAATTTATGAATCAAGTATTACACACTCTACAATTAATGCTTTTCTTTTCACACATACAAGCAAAGTACACTTAAGCAAAAACCATCACATAGTAGAACACAAAATCTTTGAAAAGTAACCACATTCTCAATGACAAGCATGATAAAATTAGAACATAATTATGAATGTTTAATCAAAGAAGAACCAGCTTTTTGGAAATTAAGTAAGAGTTACCAAATAAGTCTTGGCTTAGAAAAATTCAAAATATTGTTGCAGAATGTCGATAAAGTAGTCACAAATAGAACTCAACTTTTTAGATATGACCAAATCTGTAATCAGAGTAAAATGTAAACCTTTAATTTTTTTTCATTTTATATGCAACAGATGAGAATATAGTGAGTAATACTGTAGTGAAGAGGAGACAGAATAAAGTGTGGCCAGGGAATCCCTGCTGGTGGAGTCACAAAGCCTTCAGTGATCACTGTCCCTACTCAGGGTGTCTTGACAGGTAGTTGGCTTCAGGCTTAGCCAACAGTTTATATACAAACAGGGTGATGTCACTTGCACTCTCAGCAGCCTATGAAGCTTTGGCTGTGTGCAGAGCTAGCAGCGATATGTGTCTTGTACAGAAACTTGGCAATCGCCTAGGGCCTTCAAACACACAAAATTAGAACACCAGTTTTATCACATTGCTCAAAGGTGTTTTTGCCAAAGTCAGGAATGGATCTAGATTAGAACATTGAGGGTAATACTACAGGCAAACCTCATTTTATTGTGCTTCACACATACTACATTTTTTTACAGATTGAATGTTTTTGTGGCAACCCTACATCAAGCAAGTGGTTTTATAGATGTTTCTGCTTCATTCCTGGTGGGTCCATTTAGCTTGTTCCAATGTTTATATGTTTCGTCATCTCAGAGTTGCAGCAATGATGGGGCCATTTGTAATCCATTCCACAACTGCTTGAGATGTAGTTTAGGGTTTTCGTTTTTGCATGCGATGCTCCTGCATTTTCAGGATTGGGTAGCTTCATTCTGCCCATTGTCTACAGACAGCAGGTATTGATTTTTTTCTCCTTCTGTCTACAAATTGCTGAGGATATTTCTAGCTCTGTGCTCTCTACTGGAAAGTCCACGGTGTGTTCTCATGGTAGAGATCACAGGCCATTTAACCCTCCATCCCTAAGGCACAATTGTGGTCCAGATTCTGTCCTAGTTTGCAGTGTCACCTGCTCACTCAGCTGCAACACTAGTCTTTATTTTACTTCTTCGATCATTCTGTTTAAAGCAAGCGTCAGTACACCTTTTGCAAAGCGCAAACATTTTAGAATGAACTCCACATGGTCTCTCTTGCAACCACTCAGTTCTGCCATTGTGAAAGCTGGTATAGGGAATACTCAAATAAATGGGCATAGCTATATTCTAATATCACTTTATATATATTTTAAAAAGTGGTGGGTTGGGTTTGGCCTGTAGGCCATACTTTGTCAACACATTTTATTGTTTAATGTAGTACCATATTTAAAAATGGTTAAAGTTAATTGGTCATTTCTGTATGTTGAGAGTGTAAATGGAAATAGGGGATTGGGCTTCTCTCTTTCACAAAATCACCACCAATTACCTTTATTTAATTGTTGTTTTAATATTTCTTGTTGTACAATATATTAAATATAAATTAAAATACATGAAATATTTTATGCAGCTAAATGAATAATTATGAGTGAGCATTCCTGTACCCCTGAACATTAAACACACATTGACTGCCCTCCAAAAGCCATACAGTTACCATTTTCCATCCCTGTTATTTGTAACTACTTTCCTGATCATTGTGATAACCATTTCCTTGATTTTATTTAATTATCCTAAGTAATATATTTCTATTTGTGCGTTTTGAATTCTAAATGAATCACAGCATATTCTCCTACAGCTTATTTCAGTCACTCAAAATAATGCCTGTGATATTTATCAATGTTGTTAAAAATAATTCCAGTTTATCCATTTTTATTACTGCATAGGATCCAATTTCATGATTATGCAACAATTCTGTTATTTTGAACATTTTGGTTTTTTCTATTATGGAGTTATTACAGATATTCAAATATGAAAACTCTTGTATATGTATTCTTTGGCACATGTGCACAAGATTTTCTAGGACATGTAACTAAGGATAGTCTGGATGGTTAAATTATATGCATTGTCATAATTATTAAACAATTCTCCCAAAGCATTAGACTAATTTATATGCCCCTCTGAATTGCATATTATATTAATAATGGTAGATAGTTCAAGTTTTCAATAACTGTTGATTATGTACTGACGTCTTACTGTGATTTAATATGTATCTCTCTAAATGCAAATAAGTCTGAATACTTTTAAAAATACATCAGTTGGCTGCTTGGATTTTATTCTTTGTGAAGCACCTAAAAAAGACATTTATACTTTTTAAAAAGACATGCCTAATCTGACCTATTCTTTCCTATTTTCAGTAATTCTTTTAACTTTTTGCCTAAAAGTCTAATTCATGATGTGTTTTTCAAATAACTTCTATTTTATGCCTTCTGTTTTCACACTGATGGTATTTTAGTAAGAGAATGTTTCCTTTATGAAAAATTATAGTTTTATCTTGCATAAAAAAATGCTCCTTTACTCCAGGTGTCCTCTACATTGTATGATTTTTGTGTTATTACTTTGCTTTTAATTTTTTTGTGTTTATTTTGATCTTTGTTTATAACTTCCTCAAAAGAATTCTAAGTTGATTACTCATCAACCATTTTTATTTTCTAGTTTAAAAATTTAAGGCCAACTTTTTACTCCAAATACTGCCTAGCTGCCCCTCACATTTTTAGATGTGTAGAATTTTCCCTGGTTTACCATTAGCAAAAATTTTTAAGTTTATATTATATTTCTTCTTTGGCCCATGAGTTATCTCACTGTATCTCTAAATACCAATACATGTGGCACTTTCTAGATATTATTTCTAGCAATTTTTGATCATAGAATATTCTTTGATTTCAGTCCTTTTAAAGTTGAGGCTAACTTTGTGATGTAATGTATATTCAGTTTTTGTAAATATTCTATACGTACTACAAAATAGCATATTCTGCAATTATTTACTATAATGTTCTTTTTAAATCATGTCCTAGAATTCTTCCTTATTAAAAAATGATTTTTCTATTTAGTAATATATATGTGTTAAAATCTTTCACAGTGATTTTTCAAATTGATTAATTTTGAATTCCATATTTTTAGATTATAAAAAATTAAATAAAAATTTTAAAAATTTTACCTTTTTGGTGAATAAAATTTTAACATTATGAAGTGGCTAGTAATTATTTTAAATTTTATCTGATATATGTATAGTTACACTAATTTTCTTTTGTTTAGTATTTGTAAACTACATTTTTCCTACCATTTTCTTTCAATTTTTATCCAGTCTGGATTTTTCTTTTATTGAGTGTGAAATTCTTTCTTTAAATGCAGTCCAAATGATCATTTTTTACTTTGTAGTTATTCTTCTTTTTGTAATTTGAAAGAAATGATTGTATACATACAGACATCCATCAAAGCTACTATTTCATTCTAATGGTTTTTATTGTTTCCACTTTCACAGTTAGCTCTAAGATTCATCCAGAATTGATATTTATGTGTTTTGTGAGCGTAAGAGTGAAGATTTAAATATTTTTTCATATTAGCATTCTATGGATTTAGCAAAAGCTGTTGGGAAGAAAACACAACCTATCTTCACTGCACTGTAATGTAATCAATGTCATAAATTGAATGACTCTGGACCCTTTTCTCTCTTCTGCTAGTTTATATATTTATTCTTGCACCTTATTTATCTATACAAATACCATACTGTACTAATTACAGTGACTTTATAATCGTTCTTAATGCCCAGCCTTGTTCAACAGTTTTAAGATGTCCTTGCTTTTCTTGACCCTTTGATTTTCCATATAATTTTTGAGATCATTGTATTATTTTTTTGTGCCTTTTATTTTATATTCTTTTTTCTTTTATTGTCTTCATTTTAATGAATCTGTCGTTTTATATTGTACCATTTCCCATCAAATAAATTCTTTGTTATACATTCTTTTACTATTTTTTAGTAGTTTATCTAGATTAACAGGTTAATCTCTGAGTTATTGAACCTAATATGCATTATTATTTTATCAGTTACCTTATGTTGTCAAATCATTAAATTTTTAAATTCCACTTGCCTTCTTTTATGCTTTCATCATTTTTCTTCAGCCATTATAATCCTGCATACTTTTAAACCCCAAAGAGGTTATTTTTTGTACAGTCAATATTCTTTTATATTTAACCATAAGTTTACTCATTCTGGTGCTTTTCATTTCTTCCCGCGTTTCCATTTCTATATGCAGTTAATTTATATATCTCTCTGTAATTCTATTTCTGTTGCAATTCTGCTTGTTTTTAATTATACTGGTTTGTATTCATTGTTAAATTTTTACCTGACCCTACTCTTAAACATTTTTTTGCTGGGATAAATTCTAGGATGATGTTTTTAAAATGACTTTAGCCTTTTAAAATTGTCATTCTGTTGTCTTCTGACTTTCTTCATTTTTATTGACAAGGTAGTTGTCAGTCTTTGTCAGTCTTTGAAAGTAACATTTTTTGTTTTTCTCTTTCCTCTTAATACTTTGAAGATTTTATTTTGATTTTCATTAGTCTTTTAAACAAATCAGATGTGATTTTTCTTTGCTTTTATCATGCTTAAATCACATAGAGCTTATTGATTCTGTATTACCAGTTTAAAAATATATATATTTGCTCTTGTTTTCAGAGAATTTAAGTTTAGCTCCTTGGCCACTCTCACAATTTCCAACATTGGCAAAATACTTTACAGGGAGAGAAGCTATATATTTTATATACCTCAAGAATTCATTACTTTCTCTCTAGGGGTACATGACACCAGGGGTTCTGCCTCTTTCTAGACATCCCAGGAGCTTTCTTGCCCAAACACAGACATTTGAATTTTTCTTTCTTTTCCAAAAAACTGGTGTCTGCATATGACCAGCTAAATCTCTTCATAGGACCTTCAACTCAGAATCTCTGTGTTTCCTGGAGCCCCACCCCACTGTGGGTCATATTATTTTTTGGTATGACAACAATGCAAAAAATCTGGCTCTGCTTATTAATGTTTGGCTCTTTGACCTTTTGCTTCAACAAATCCAGACTGCCGTGGTAATCACAACTCTTTATATTATGCTTATTAGAGAAATGAAATGGGATATCTACATTTACCCTTTCTCTTTATAGAGCCATGTCAGCATATTCTTCCCATATTTACAAATAATATATTGTGATGTGAGTTCTCCATCTAATCTGTCGAATTCTTGTCACATTAGTTCAATCTGTATTTACCATTTGCTATTTTACCAATATTCTTCTAAGTGCTTGAGATGCACTAATAAACAAAAGGGACAGAATCTCTGTTTATATTGTTATCAAATGAGACTAATAATGATATTAATGTGGGAAAGAAAGGCAAAGGAAAAATTAAATTTCCTTGTTACCTACAGCCCACTGACAAGTCTTTGAAATAGGCAGAGTGACATGCTCTAGAAACTGAGCTGTCTTGATGTTAATACTTTGCTAAGGGCAAAAGGCAATCTTAGCTCAACCCCCAGGATCCTGTGAGTCTACTTTAACATATAAAAATTCCTTTGGAAACTTCCTTTATCTCTACCCCCAAAGATACATGTTGGCAATCATCCCACAAGCATATGACCCACTGATATACATCTGAAGAGTCTCATGAAGATGGTTTTATTAGACAGTCATGAATGAAATTTTCCTAACAATGCTAGCCCCTCAAGGTCCTGGAAACCTTGCTTCCACAATTTCTTAGAGACTGACCCTATCACTAACCCCCTCCCAACTTGAAAGCATATAATCCATGACTCCTCATGACTCCAATGCAGTTCTCTCTGCCTACGGGTCCTATCTCCGTGCTTTAATAAAACCATCCTTTTGAGGGGCGCCTGGGTGGCACAGCGGTTAAGCGTCTGCCTTCGGCTCAGGGCGTGATCCTGGCATTATGGGATCGAGCCCCACATCAGGCTCCTCTGCTATGAGCCTGTTTCTTCCTCTCCCACTCCCCCTGCTTGTGTTCTCTGTCGCTGGCTGTCTCTATCTCTGTCGAATAAAAAAAAAAAAAAAACCATCCTTTTGCACCAAAGACGTCTCAAGAATTATTTCTTGGCTGTTGGCTTTGAACCCTAACGTTTTTCCTACATCAATATCACAAATGAGTGCATTAGGAAGAATGTTAGAAGGTGATAAGTGCTTAAACAAAAATAGAGAGCAGAGTTAGAAGTATTGTTTGAAAATCTTATTTTTGATAATTAAGAAAGTTGCATTTTAAAAATAAACTTTCCAAGATAAGCCTCACTGAGAAGTTGATATGTAAGCAAAGACTTGAAGTAGATGAGACAATGAACTATGCTGAAGAGCATCCCAGGAAGGGGCAACAACAGGTACAAATACTTTGAGGCAAAACTTGCCTATTTATTTTTTTTAAGATTTTATATTTATTTATTTGAGAGACAGAGAGCACAGAGCACAAGGAGGGGGAGGGACAGAGGGAGAAGCAGACTCCTTGCTGAGCAGGGAGCCCAACTCAAGGTTCGAAGGCAGATGTTTAACCAACTGAGCCACCCAGCTGCCCCTTGCGGATTATGTTTTAAAAAACAGCCTAGAGGACAGTGTGATTGTAAAGTGAGTGAGAAGAGATCTAGACACCAGGATTTTTGAGTAAAATCAGAACAAAGTCCATGAATTCAGGACTCTATTTCTCCCCAACCCTGTCTATAAGATAGACCCTGTCTATCTACCTGTCTATAAGAAATACAATAAAATAGGCATCTTTTCAAAATAGGAGCTTAGAAAACAAATTCCCCATTATATACCTTTTACTTTTATTTTACAGAGCTTTTTTACCTCATAATTTTAGAGTTTATGGTTATAATGGTACAGGAAGTACGACACCTCTTGAACAACAGCTTCAGGTATGACTTTTACTGCCTGTTTTACCTTCATTATGTGAGTTTCTGTGACCACCTTGCTTAGGGTTGGCCTGTTAGAAAACAAAGGGTTGGAGTGATGTTTTGTTTTAAGTGAAGTTAACCATTTACTTTTGATGATGCTATAACTGAACTAGCATGAGTTAGCTCCTTGATGAGTTACTGACAGAGACTGTACTAGGTGGTTGTCACATAAAGGAGACTATTTGCGACAAATAAGGTCACAGGGAATAGCTCCAAAACCTAAGCAGGAATGAGCAGGTTCTTTTTATTTCGTGTTTAGGGTGAATATTCAGAAAGGGGAGTTTTGTCATGGTGTGTAAAGGTGGGCATAAAGTTGTGCAGGTGTCCTTGGAAAATATGCCCATACACATGTTTTATGCTTGTTAATGAAGCTTGTGCTCCTCATAGGGTGGAGATTTTAGCATTATAATGAAACAGAGGTAAGTGTTGGACAAGGGGAGGGGGCTATGGGCATGCTCAGAGAGCCAGTACAAACTAGATGGGGTCCTGTGCTCTTATCTTGGGTAAAGAATGCAGGGTTTTGCTTATTTTTGAAACAGCTCTGGGAGTTTTACTACAGATTTATTGTCTTTGATGTGGTTAGGCTATTTCCTGGCCTGGTAGAGACTTAGTTTTTGCATTCCCTTTGTTCCCTTAACATCCTTAACTACTGAGGGGTTTTGCATTTCTTTGTAATTCTGATACCTCAGGAAGCTCTACAAGAGCTGTCCTTGGGCAAATAGTGCTGGTAGGGCATAGATCACAGAATGCATGGTGCACTGGGTGTTATACACAAATCATGAATCATGGGGGGGAAAAGCAACAAACTAAGGATATACTGTATGGTGACCAACATAACATAATAAAAAATTATTATTTAAAAAAATAGCTGGGGGCCTAAAATGACTTCTCTTGTGTCACAAAAGCTATGTCTCATCTTTCTTTTTCTGGGGACTCCTAACTTTCTGCTTACACACTGTGTCTCAAGTTACCCTTTTTACACAAACCAAAAATGGTTGTGATTTCTTTAAGCTATTATTTCACGATGATGTACACGTATGTACTTAAGTACATGTAGCAATAGGATTGAAAAGATCATGAAATACTTAAAAGTGAAAAAACTATGATTTGAATCAGGAAAGGTAAATCCAGAAAGTAAAGGAGAATCCAAAGACTTGTCTAACATATGATCAAGGGCCAAATAAATACACATGTAATTTCATGTATATTTAAGAATATATTAAATTTTCATGTATTTGGAACACTTCAGGGTCATTTAATAATGTCTATAATTTATTGTAAAAATAATAGAGCAGTGTGCATAGAATTTCAGGGATTACCCATGTCTGAAATGCTGTTTTTCTTTTTTTCTTTCTTGCTTTTCTGCTGCCCTAACAATTCCTATTCTTTTTTTCTGTTTGTGTTCCTGATTTCTGTATAGTGAATCAATCAGTACTTTAAAGCATTTTTATTTAGACTAAACCATTAACAAAAGAAATAATAGATATGATGATTTGCTTTGAATTTTGTTCAATAGATTAGGCAAATATCTGCGTCATCTACAGAAATATATAAATACTACATGCTGTCAAACAATGTCATACACACACATAAATATATAATATGTGTGTGTGGCATCAATAAGTGTATGTTTGTGTGTGTGTGAGTGAGAGAGAGACACAGTTAGAACCAGTGAGACAAAAAAAGATACACATGCCTACAGTATCCCATACCTGAATTTTATGTAATTCTGCCATACCCAACACTTAACTTGCTTCCTACTGCTGAGGAGGTAACCATGAGAGATAAATGTATAATTTAAAAAACAAAGCAAAGAATGCTTTATTGATAACCTGAACGAAGTAGGTTGTTAACATTGGCTTCAACTGCCAGTATATGGTGCCATATAGGTAACTTACATTTGCAAAGCTGCAAGCCTACTTCCAGTGCAGGAAAAATCAGGAAGGTTATTAAATTAGATTAAAAGTAGGTAAATTTGTCTTTAATGAAGTCTACAATAGATTTTGATCCTTTAAAGTCATATTATCTAAATACAGACTTATCTACAAAGGAACAAATCAGCCCTCCAGACATAGAAAGAATTTGTTCCCAGTCCCTAGAGCTGACAAGTATAAGCCGTTCATTATTGTCATGGACTTTACAACCTCTCTAGAAAAAATAAATATTCATCATGATTAAAAGGTAAAATCACCAGGACAGCATAATAATTCAAAATGTGTATGCACATAAAAACAGACCTCAAATTGTAAGAGGCAGAAATGGACAGAAATGAAAAGAGAAATAGATAAATTATTAAGATAATTGAAGATTTAAATATTCTTTTCTCAATAATTGATAGATGAAGTAGAAAGAAACTCAGCAAATCTGTTGGACCTTGAGTGGAACTATCAATCCACTTCATCTAATCAACATTTATAGGAGATAACACACAGTAGCAACAGTATATGCATTCTTTTTAGTGCAAGGAGAATATTGAACAAGATGTAATAGAGAAAAACAGTGCAAGAAATGGAAATGATAAGAACAGGAAAAACCAAAGAAGGAAATTGATTAATAATAATAATGATGAGCTTTTGGATTCCTCCATGAAAATTTTATCCTATGCTTACTTAAAAGTGATTTTTTACTTACTGATTTACAACTTTTCCCATTATTTATAATGCTGATATAACTTATTGATTATTCCAAAGAATTTGAAATGTTATCAATCTGAATAATAGAAACCACATTTGGAAGGAAGTAGACAAAAGCTGGTGGAAAGGTCCGGGTATTTTATCTTGATCTTATAAAGTATGATTCATACAGCAGAAACTCTACATGGGCCCACAAAAAAAAGAAAATACAAAGTAATTCATTGATGGTATGCCAATGAAATATTAAAAAAAATAAGACTAGATACTGTTTTAGTTTGTTTAATCAATATAAAGAAACCATATAGCAACTTGAACAGGGAAAGTGTAATATAAAGAATTATTAGCTGTAACAGTGACTAGAATAAAAAATAAGAAGTAAAGAGAACTCTAAAAAACATAGGAATACTGGATACAAGAAGCAGCCAGCAATCCTAGGACTGAAATGAAAAAGCCAATCTCATTATCCCAGGATTGAGATGCAAACCTCGTTAGAAGGGGCACAGCTGTGAATCTCTGAATAGTAGGAAGTCACAATGGTGCTGTACCAATAGGTATAGCCATAGAGTTTCCCTTTGGAACTTCTCAGAAATCTGTTTAGGGTAGTCAGGAAAGCTGTTCAGGAAGAGGGATCTCACAAAGCTACTCTGCTACAAAAGGAGAGAGACCAGAATTATGGGAGGAACCTGCTGGCTGATGGGTGCTAGTAACCATGATACACTAAAGGATCTGTGTACTGGAGAAACGTCAAGCACTGAGGGATCCTGGTGGTGCAATGAGCAGGACAATTAAAGGAGCCTTCCAAACTAGCACACTGGAACCAGGAAACAAAGCTCTGGCCTCACACTCTTCAACACCCTCTACTGGCAAAACTTCAGAGCCACTTGGCAAAGGAAAAAATAATTTAGGGGCCCAGATTTATTTTCACAAAGCAGGTAAAAGATTTATTAGGAGCTGAGTGCCAAGACATCAATAATCGATAAAGTCTACAACTTTGACTAGTCAGCTTTCATTTGCACCCATTTGAACTCTGGTAAACAACATAATTACCCTGTATTTCTATTTAACAAGATTCAGCTACCCTTTTTACAAGGGAAGAAATTCCCACCCTTCCCCTCAATTGAGGAGACACACAATCACAAGAGCCATCGTGTCCATTAATTAATACTATGTTAACTAGAGATTAAATTGTGAAGTTAACTTCCAACAACTTGCAGGAAAACTAATAACATGAAGAAGGAAAAAGAAAAAGGTTAGTATATACAAATAAATACAAATGTATACATATAAGAAACAAAGAGAAGAGAGTTCCATTTCTCTGAGACTCCAATTAAACATATATTAGACAACACTGTCTCACTGATTGCTGCAACTGTATTTAATTTTTTTTTAAAAATGTTTTATTTCTTTATTTGACAGAGCAGCAGAGGGAGAGGGAAAAGCAGACTCCCTGCTGAACAGGGAGCCCGATGTGAGACTTGATCCCAGGACTCTGGGATCATGATCTGAACTGATGGCAGACACTTAACTGACTGAGCCACCCAGACACCCTGCAACTATATTTAATTTTTAAAGACTCTTTTTTTTCCTCAGCTTTCTTTCAGATTTGATAATATCTGTAGGTTCATACTCTAGGTACTTTTTTTTAACCCTTTCTATTACCTTCTCTAATGTGCAGTAAGACTTATCCATTATATTCATTTTATTTTTTTTAAATTTTTAAAAAACATTTAATTTATTTATGTGTGAGAGAGAGAGACACAAAGAGAGCACAAGCAGGGGGAATAGCAGGAAGAAGGAGAAGCAGCTTCCTGCTGAGCAAGGAACCCAATAGGGGACTCAATCCCAGGACCCTGGGATCATGACCTGAGCCAAAGGCAGACACTAAACCAACTTAGCCACCCGGGCATCCCTAGAGTTGACATTTTTTATAACCTTTATTTCTCTGCTAAATTTCCCTACTGTGCTCAAATTTTCCTTTATATTATTGATCACATTTTTAATATCTGTTTTAATGCCTTTTTTTTTCTTAACTAATTCCAAAATCCTGAGTTGTTTCAGGATCAGTTCTCTTTTGGATTTTTCTCTTGACTATGGGCCACATTTTTCTTTTATTCATATACACAATATTTTAAAATCATATACTGGCCATATTCAATGATACATTGGACCTTGTGACTGTTTTTATTCTTACTATTGCAGACAATTAACTTGACTGGAACCAGTTTCTAAATTCTACTCTCTTGTGTTTGGAGACAGCCCAAAATCTCTCCTTAGTTCTTTCAGTTTTTCTTGTCTTAGTTTCTGCTAAACTACTTGAGATTTCTTTCATATAGTCTCAATATAGATGTAAGTACAGAACCTACGCCTGAGTTAATAGCACCCATTTTTAAGGCCTCTCTTTGTGCCTCCTCCTTTCCTATGGCATCTCAATTTCTAGACACTCAGTAATTTTGTTTTTTGTTGTTGTTGTTGGAACATTAGCTACTTTAAGTTGCCTTAGTGCCCTCAGGTGAAAACCATTACAAATGCAAATCCAGAAAATGCAGTTTTCTTCTTCTAGTTTGGATTCCCTGCCCCCTGCTTTACTTTTCCTGCCTTTGTAGTGATAGTTTAAAAATTATTTTTCCAGAGTTTATATTTGTTATCAGTGAGAGAGTTAACGCAAGCTACTCTGCCATTACACTCAAATATTTCTGAGAAGAAAAATTCTCTTCTGGATTCATTTTTTTAACCTCTATCTTACAAAATTAAGTGAAGAGAGTGTGAGGAAAAAAAAAGTTGTTAATGATTTTTACTTTGATCCGAATGACTGCAAATGTCATGTTTAGTTTTTAACAGGAAAAAATATGAAAATGTACATAATTCTTTTCTTTTTTAATACTTAAAGGTTTTAATTCTCTGAATACCAAGAGTTAACATTTTATGATTACCCTTTGAAAATAGGGTACTTGGGAGCAATTTTGAAGTTTTCAAAATCAGTGCAAAATGCTTTTTGACACTTCGGGGACATTTTTGGAGAATTGAGCCAAATGTTCATTTAATAATCTTATAAATCTATTTTGGAAACAATGAGCATTTGATACATACACACAAATAAACATACATGTTTTAAATATTTGAAAATAGTTCCTTTAACATGAATTGTTTTAATGAATTATTCTAATAGAGATACATGTATTTTATCTTTATTTTTCAGAATTTTTGCCACTACCAAGGGTATATTGAAGGTTATCCAAATTCTATGGTGATCGTTAGCACATGTACTGGACTCAGGTTATATTATATCATTTTATGATTACAAAGTAGAATAGTGTTTTAGAAATTTTTTAATTATTTTTTTTTTTGAGAGAGAGAGAGAGAGAAAGAGAGCATAAGTGGGAAGAGGCAGAGGGAGAAGGAGAAAGAATCCTAAGCAGGCTCCATGCTCAGAGTGGAGCCTGACACAGGACTTGATCTCATGACCCTGAGATCATGAGCTGAGCCAAAAACCAAGAGTTGGTTGCTTAACCAGTTGAGCCACTCAGGCACCCCAGAAATGTTTATATTCTTAAAATTATATTCAGGAGTTCTAAAGTGAGGCATGACTTATTGTGGGAAACTCTCAGTGGAAAAGCATAGAATGCAAATTCTTGTAATGTCTCCTACCCAATATTGAATTAAGATTTTTGATATATTTGTAGACTATAAAATACGAATTGCTAAGTGAATACTAATAATGTTAGTATTCTGTGCCACTCTGTAAGCCTGTGGATATTCAGTAACTTTTTCCTACATTACCATCTCAGACTAACGCTCAAAATAATCTACACACAATTAAAAAATAAACTCATTCAGTGTCATTTTCTTATTTATTGTATTGACTTTTAAAATGCATTATCTTATTTTTTTACTTATGTTTTGAAATTTGTAGGGGCTTACTACAGTTTGAAAATGTAAGTTATGGTATTGAGCCCTTGGAACCTTCAATTGGTTTTGAACATGTGATTTATCAAGTAAAACACAAGAACAAAGGTGTTTCTTTATATGCTGAGAAGGATATTGAATCAAGAGAAATGCCCTATAAAATACAAAGTATAGAGGTAGGTGATTGAGTAAAATATATGATTATTACCAAGCAAATATATAAACGATGTATTTTTCTAATGTACAAATTATTTACATAACATTATAGTAGATAGATAGATGTGCCAGAAACATCATGACTTAGATTGTAAGCCTTAAAATTAGTCATTCAATTTTTTAGAACTCCAAGCTGGCATTTTCCACTGTTAGTAGCATGTTTTCTTGAAATCTAGATCTTCACTGTCTGCAGATGCACTTCTTTCTCCATATTTATTATGTCAAAATTTTGATATAATTAACACAAATGCAATTCACATAAATATTGAAGATACATATCTAAAGTCCTGGGGAGAATCACCAACATCTTTGAAAACAACTGCCTGAGAGAGGTCATTACTTTTTCCTCAAGAAAGACAGGGTTAACCTTATACAGGGATGGAAAGGTTACTTCTACTGGCAAAGAAGATTCATCAGAATTTAGGGGCTCACTGAACCCGAGCTTCATCAGAGTCTTCCCATATGTCTTCATTGCAGTTTTCAGGATATCATTTCTTCCTAATTAATGTCCTCAATTTAACAGTAGGCTCATGTAACATTGGAAGTTCAGCTTGTGTTATAATTTGTCCATTCATATAAATGAGATTCTGAGCTTGGTTTTCAGCAATCTCAGTTCACCAAATACAGTAGTTAAGGGGCTCTTTCAGGGCAGATATTTCTTCAGAGAAACATAATCAACAAGATGCATGTATATGTATATGTATGATTGGATGAGGTCCAACCATTTGGAAGGATAATCTGCTTTACTCAAAATTCCCCAATATAAATGTTTATCTAACCTAAAATCACTTTCACAGAAACATCCAGAACAATGTTTAAATACAAATTAGGGCACTGTGGCCCAATCAAGTTGACAGATAAAATTAACCATCACACCAGAGTTAGAAAATTCATTACTATATTTCTTCTAAAATTTTTATTGTTTAATATCTTACATATGATCCAATTTATGTCAATTTTTATAGAGTGAGGTGGAGTTCTAAATTCATCATTTTTTATTTGTAACCTAGTTTTCCCTACCCTTTTATTGAAAAAACTATATTTTGTTCCACTGAATTTTCATTGCTTTATTCACCCAAAGGTCAGTTGACTGTAAATGTTTGGGATTATTTCTACACTTGCAATTATGTTTCATTGATCCTTATATCTATTCTTATGACAGAATCACACCTTTTTTTTTTTTCTTAACTACTATACCTTTGAAGTATTTTTTGGAATCAGGGATTGTTCTTTTATGAAATTGTTTGGCTACTTTGGGTAGTATTCATTTCCAAATAAATTTTAAATTTTATTTATTTCAATTCCCTTAAAAAGCCAGATGGGATTATGTTGATTTTGTAGATTGCTCTGGGAAATATTGCCATTTAACAACGTTAACTCTTTCTATCCATGAACATTGAATAGCCTTTTGCTTTTAGGTTTTCTTTAATTTCATTTTGCAATGTTTTATGTAGTTCAGTTTTCAAGTTGTCATCAAAACATCTTTTGTGAAATTTATTTCTACACTTTTTATTTAAATATTGCACACTTAATTTTTATTTCAAAGTTGTGTTTCTAACTATTAGTGTTTGGAAATTATTGGTTTATATATACTGATTTTGTATTTTGCAAACTTGTTTAAATTATTTATTAGCTTTTTATTGAACTTTTTGTAGTTTTCTATGTTTAAGATTATGTTATCTTCAATAAAGGTAGTCGATGCTCTTCTTTTGCAATTAGGATACCTTTCATTTATTTTTCATTGCTGAATTACCCTGGTTAGCATCTCAGGTACAATGTCGGATAGGTGAGAAGAGATATCTTTGTCTTTTTCAAATCTTAGGAGGGAACGATTCAGTCTATTTTCATTAAGTATGATATTAATGGTGAAATAAAATAAAAACTCCCTGGAATTTTTTACTTATTTTACTCCAGATAAAACTCTTCTGTTTTTCATTCTATCCCACTTTTTCTAACTTTTTCTTACACAATCACATCCTAGATACTGATATTTCCTATGTTATGTCTCAGGTTTTCATTTGTTTGTCATATATTTTTCCATGGATTTATCTCCTGTGATTTACAGATCTCCCACTCTCTTTCTAAATTTTTTCCTGAGTTATCCCAAGTTAAAATATACAAATACATAGTATCTACCTACCTATACCTATCATCTATGTATCTATGTATATGTGTATCTGTGTATTTATCTTTTTATCATCTGTTCTCTATCATCTATCTATCATCTATCTATCTATCATCTATCTATCATCTATCATCTATCATCTAGCTATCTATCATCTATCTATTTATCATCTATCATCTACATATATCTATCATCTATGTATCTGTGTATCTATCATCTATCTATCTATCATCTATCTATCTATCTATCTATCTATCTATCTATCTATCTAATCTATCATCTATCATCTTTCATCATCTATCTGTTGCCTATCAATTATCTTCATGTCCCTTCTCACTCCCTGAATATTCCTACCCATGACTTTTGACATTTTTTCAACTTAAATCTTTAATCTATCTATGTTGCAGTTGGACCTTCTGGTAGCATTACATGATCTTCTTGCTTAGATTCAATTCTGTAGTATTTACTTCACTAAAGCAAACTTCCCTGCAACCGGAGTTATCTTTATATAACACATATATAAGTAATTTGTCTCTGCATATGGTTATTTTCTCTTACTAAATAAAATGCTTTAGTGGTCTTTTTAAATCAAATATCTGCTCACTTTTCCAACACACACAATTCCTGAAATTATTTTATGCATCTTTGTCTTAAACTTTTATTTGGCTATAATGGACTGTGAATTTTTTTCTGCTAGAAGCTTATTGTTCAGTAAATGAATAAATAAATTGTTATTAACTAAATATTAACCAATCCGAATCTCAAAACTCAAGGTTTACCTCAGGGAATGTTAGGCAACATTTAATGTTCATTAAAACAAAGAAATAGGTTTGAATCCCTCGATCCATTAAAATATTATTTCTCTCAATTAATTTAAATGTTTATTTTTATCCTCTAGTAAGGTAGTGTCGTTTTCTTGTTTAGGGACTTTAATGAAAGGGTAGAGTCCTATAAGCAAGACTATTATGCAACATTTGGTGCTTAATTTTGGAGGAAATAATAAGAAACCAGTTAGACCATAATGGGATTTCATCAGCATTTTTTCAATGAAACCATCAAATCTCCAAAACTTGGACCAAGAAAGAGAATTTTAGAGTGAGGGGGGAAAAATGAGTAATCCACGAGCCCTAAATTTGTCTTTCTGACCTTTCTCAACTTTTCTTTCTCCTCTAAATTACTAAAATCATTACTCTTTTCGTCTCCACTAAACCACAGATTTGTTGTTCCCTCTTTAATTCTCCTTTCATATGTTAAGGAAAACATTTTATCTAAAATGGAATGGTTTTGAACTTTCAAGGGATTAAATATCAGTGTAAAGAAGAAAAAATGCAGACACTAAAATAAGCATGATAAAATTTTCCTCAATTTCTGAAATTTGATGAGCCTTTTCTGCTTCCAAATTATTTTCCAGTGCATGTAGATGGTATGTTATTTTAGCTTAAAAATATTTTAAGTTTTCCACATGTATAGTCTTAAGGTTTTGCAAAGACTGTTCTTAGATGTTTTCTCCAGTGCCTTCCTCCTTCACCAAAAAATAATAATGAAAATAAGTAACAAATTTTTTAATAGTAATTATAACAATTATTACTTTATCTTCATTTTTGGGAAACAGTCTAAGTCACATAAATGATAAGCCAGATTTCAAACACCATTAAGGCTTCACATTTGTGCCTAAATTAACCACTATGATCTAAGTGGATCACATGGTACCCAGAGTATACATCTTGAGATATCTATGATCTGGTATAAAATAGTTTTTCATTTTGATTCTTTGTTGGATAACATTTTTTTTTAATTAATTCACTAAAATTTTTCTGAGGTAAATTATACAAAAATTAACTCTATTCTTCAAATGAAATCCCACTCCTCTAGATACAGAGATGTGACCTCACTCTTTAGGGGTATAGGAAAAAACTATAGGATCGCCTACTACAGTATAATAGAATTTTGAAGCTAATTAAACACTCACATTTTGTAATGGGAAGTCAATGGAAAAGTTTCTTTAGAGAAAAATAATATGAATAGCTCAGTATCAATGAGAATATAGACAATGGAAGTAAAGGAAATTTTTTTGAGTAAATTAAATATTTGATCAAGCACAAAAGAAGTGACAAAGGCAAAATTTCTGCAAATGATTCAGTGACAGCAAGTTTTACTTAAATTATCTAATTATTTTTATATATAAAATTGTATTTTACAACACTGAATTCATGAAGTAGTGATATATATTAAAACATTTAAGTAATAATTCAATTTTGATGTAAAATTTGTGGATTTTTTTTTCAGCCACTTCCAGAGTTTTCTCAGTATATAGAAATGCATGTTGTAGTTGAAAAAAATTTGGTAAGTATATTTTGACTTGTTTATGTCCATTTATATTAGCAATGGAGGGTTATAAAAAAGTTGGAATAAATTTTTAACAAACGACAATGACCATTTTTAGTTTATTTCTGCCTTAATGTATTTTAAATTACTAATATCAGTAGTAAATTGGAAATCAAATCTCTATAAATTTACTCTTAATTTAATAGAAATAATGTAAATTTTAAAAATTGCTAACTTTAGAATAATTTCTTAGTAATTTTTATTTATCCTTCCCATCCTTCTAATGCTCAGAAATGCCTGATCTTTTTACTGTCTCCATGGTTTTGGCTTTTTCAGAATGTCATGTAATTGAAATATACAGTATGTAGCCATTATAAACTGTTTTCTTTACCTTAGTAATATGTTTTTAACTTTACTCCATGCCTTTTCATGGTTTAATAGCTCATTTCTCTTCAGCACTGAATAAAATTCTATTATCTGGATATACTACAATTTATTCATTCACTCACTTACTGAAGGATATCTTGGTTGCTTCCAAGTTTTGAAAATTGTGAACCAAACTGCTATAAACATCCATGTTTAGGTTTTTGTGTGCTACAATGAACCTAGGGGTGCATACATATCTTTTTGAGTTAATGTTTTCATTTCCTTTGGACAAATACCAAGAAGTGGCATTGATGGATCATATGGTAGCTCTATTTTTCATTTTTTTGAGGAACCTTCATGCTCTTTTCCAGAGTACCTGCACTGGGTTACGTTCCCACCAATAGTGCATGAGGGTTCCCTTTCCTACACATCCTCACCAACACTTGCTATTTCTTGTCTTTTTTAATAACAGCTATTCTAACAGGTGTGAGATAATATTTCACTGTCGTTTTGATTCATAGTTCCCTGATGATTAGTAATGTTGAGTACCTTTTCATATACCTCTTGACCATCTGTATATTTTCTTAGAAAAAGTGTTTATTCAGATCCTCTTCCCATTTTTTAATTGGATTGTTTTGCTATTGAGTCATATGAATTCTTCATATATTTTGGATATTAACCCCTTATTGGATATATGATTTACAAATATCTTCTCCCATTTGGTAGGTTGCCTTTTCATTTTGTTCATGCTGTCTTTTGCTGTGCATAAGGTTTTTAGAGTGATGTAGTCCCATTTGCTTAGTTTTGCTTTTGTTGCCTTTGTTTCAGGTGTCAAGTCCAAAAAGTCATTGCCACCTGATGTGAAAAAGCTTACTGTATGTTGTCTTTTAGGAGTTTTATGGTTTCAGGTGTTACTTTCAAGTCTTTAATTCAGTGTGTGTATAGCATAAGATAGTGGTACCGTTTCATTCTTTTGTATGTGTTGTTCGATTTTCTTAGTACCATATATTGAAGAGACCATTTTTCCCCATTGTGTATTGTTGGTTCCTTTGTTATAAATTAATTGACCATAAGGCATGCATGGATTTATATCTGAGCTTTCTGTTCTGTTCCATTGTTCTGTGTGTTTGTTTTTATGGCAATATCATACTGTTTTGATTACTATAGCTTTGTAATATATTTTGAAATCAGGGAGCATGATTCCTCTAGCTTTGTTCTTTTTCAAATTTGTTTTGGCTATTCAGGGTCTTTTGTGGTTCCACACAAATTTCAAGACTCTTTGTTCTATTTCTGTGAAAAATGTCATTGGAAATTTGATATATATTACCTTTGGGTAATATGGACATTTTAACAATGCTAATTCTTCTGATCCATGAATGCAGTATATATTTCTATTTTTTTGCATTTTTTTGTATAATTTCACTTATATGTGGAATATAAAAAAACAAAGCAAATGAACATATGAAACAAGACAGAAGCAGAATTGTAGATTCAGAGAATAATCTGGTGGTTGTTGGGGAGCGGTAGGGAGACAGGTGACATAGGTGAAGGGGATTAAGAGGTACAAATTTCTGGTTATAAAATAAGTCACAGGGATGTAGGTATAACATAAGGGATATAGTCAATAATATTGTAATTTGTATGGTGATAGATGGTGACTAGATTTACTATGGTGATCATTTTGTAAAGTATATAAATGTTGAATCACCATGTTGCAAATTGAAACTAATATTGCATGTCAACTATACTTTAGTAAAAGATGTTAGGAAAGCTCACCATATCAGATACACTGTATATTTTTTTCTTTAAAGCCCAGTGGCTCCTATCAGCAATCAGAAGAATGGTATGTGTCTGTCTGTCTATCTATCATCTATCTATCTATCTATCTATCTATCTATCTATCTATCTATCTATCATCTATCTATCTATCTATCTATCATCTATCTATCATCTATATCTATATCAAGACAGAGCGAGAAACTATCTAGAAACTATCTTCTTAAAGTTAATATATTTTTGTTTTCAAGTATGTTCAAGGAGCATCCAAATTGAGATTTCTTTTTGTAGCCATCCTTATATTTTTTTACATTTTTAATTTATCATTGTCTTATAGCTTTCACTGTACATATCTTTTATCCTTATTTAAACTTATTTCTAGGTATTTTATTCTTTTTGATGAAATGCAAATGGAATTGTTTTATTTTTTCTTATTAATTTTTTGTTATTGGTATACAGAAATGCAACAGATTTTCACATATTGATTTTTTATCCTGCAACCTTACTGAATTTTAGAAATTAGTTCTGAGTGTGTGTGTGTGTATCTGTATGGTTTTCTATGTATAATATCATGTGATCTGCAAATAGTGACAATTTACTTCTTCCTTTCCTACTTGTATAACTTCTTTATTTCTTATGTATTAGCTTTCAATAGGATTTTTGATACTATGTTAAATAAAAGTGGTGAGAGTTGGCATCTTTGTCTCATTCCTGATCTTAGACTAGAAGCTTTCAGGTTTTCCCAGTTGAGAATTATGTTAGCTATAGGCTTGTTATATATGGCTTTTATAATGTTGATGTACCTTCTATCCATACCCACTTTGGTGAGAGTTTTCATAACGAAAGGATGTTGAAGTTTGTTAAAATGTTTTTTCTGCACCTTCTGATGATTCTTCATCAACTGATCATATAATTTGTATCCTTCATTTTGTTGATGTAGGGTATCATACTGACTGATTTGCAGATGTCGAACCATTCTTACATCCCTGGAAAATATCCCTACTGATCACAATGTGTTATCCTTATAATATGCTGTTGAATTTAGTTTGCCTATATTTTGCTGAGGATTTTTTGTATCTGTGATCATTAGGAATATTGGTTTGTATTTTTCTTTTGCAGTGTTTGATTTTTGTATTAGGGTAATGGTGGCCTCATAAAATGAGTCTGGAAGTGTTCCCTCCTCTTTTATTTTTGGAAGAGTTTGTAGTGTCTTTTGTATTTTAAAAATATTTTTCCTATTTTATACTGAGTATATATAACATCACTTCTATAATAATAATGTTTAAAAACTAATAAATTGGCAATTTAAACAATTTCTTATCTTTGTCAGTATGATCACATGGGTTCTGATACGATTGTTGTCACTCAAAAGATCTTCCAGTTGATTGGACTGACCAATGCTGTAAGTATTTGCTTTTTAAATCTTTTTGCATTTGCTTGTGTTACTTAAAGCATTCCCATACTTTTTTTTTATGGCACTGTCTGAATGCACATGATGTATGAAATAGGCCAAATTATGTAACTATTTTAAGTTTCAGTTTTCTGAGTAGGAATAATAATAGGAATAATAGTTATTATGTATTCCTAATTAAGTTATGCATATAATTATAAAATTGATAAAGCACGTCACATGGGGCTTGCTGAAGTACAAGCATTTCAAACTGTTAATTATTACTTGTTTTATAAGTAGTATTTATTACTTACTAATATACTCTGTGAGATCTGATCCAGACTTAACAATTCTGTTTAATATTTGTTATCAGTGCAGTTTATTTTTATAGATAAATCTCCAGATCTATTTAAACCATGATATTTGAACACATTTTCTTCATGTCTTCTATTTTAGATTTTTACATCATTTAATATTACAATAATTCTCTCTTCATTGGAACTTTGGATAGATGAAAATAAAATCTCAGTAACCGGAGATGCTAATGAATTATTACACAGATTTTTAAAATGGAAAAGATCTTATCTTGTTTTGCGTCCTCATGATATAGCATTTTTACTTGTGTAAGCATATTTTGGTTTTACTAAGTCTTATACAAAGGAAACATCCATATTTGCTTAATTTTTGACAGTTGACAGGCCATTAGGGAAAATATGCCATTTTTTTTCTGCATACAACATCATGTGAATGTGATTTTTCAAAACACAGTTTTTATAACAGAATTATTGATGTCAATCATTTTATTTACTTGTTTGTAGTTAAAATTCGCTCTCTCAATATTGTTATCATATGCTTTCTTATGTTAGAATGTGTAACATATCATTAAATGTCCCTAACTATACTTAAAATAATAGCAATATCTATCTGAAGAAACACACATGATGAATGTAGTAATTAGGGCTTCTTGTTATGCTTTATTTTCGTAAGATAACAACAACAAAAAAAACACGAGGATATGGCAACACTACTGTTTATTTTAATATCTCTAACATACCATATTTACGTTGTGCTACATTTTAAAAAATATAAACCTCCCCTTCTATTTAATAAGTTCTTTGTTTTTCTCTTATTAATATTTAGGATCTATGTATAAGATATTGTTATATTATGTAAAAATAATATATTTACAGAATTATAATATTTTAAATTATTTTCTGTCCCATGAATATGCCATATATTTTCATGATCCTGGTTGTCTAAATCTATCTGATTAATGGGAAACTTCAGCTCATAACGTGACTCTTCCCATTTTATTTAGCAGTTGTATTGCTCTAGCTTCCTTATTTTAAGGACTTTTATTTATTTTTATTATTTTGATATTCTAGGAATTATTTAATTTTTAAAAATACTACATAATACTTTTTTCTAAAAATTCAATATGAAAATTAACTTTCTATTATTCATTTTTTAAATGTATTTCATTGTTTTCAAAACAAGCAGACCTGTTTAGTCACTTCTAAGCCTCATTACCCTAAAGTTAGGTGGAAATTTTTATCAATTTATTATATAAATATGGAAATCAAAACAAGTTATTAGGAAAATTCAATAGTAATTATGCTTAATTTTACAAAGTTATATGATTATGATCCTTTTTTAACTTAAGTTACAGGGAAAAATCAAATTTTGTTGGTGCAACCTTTCAAGGGAAGATGTGTGATAGCCATTATGGCGGAGGTGTTGCTCTGGTATGGTATGGCTTAATTTGTTTGGCTGAGATGTATAAATAGAATGCTATTTAGATCAATATGCAGTTAAATATTTCTTTATTTTATTATATTTATGTATCTTAACATTTTCAAAATGCTTCTAAAGATCTTTGTCCCTGCTACAGATTGGAAATGTTGGGACTTAAAAAGTTCTTAATGAACTTTATAGATATAAAATTTGTATCCTTTGGGTAAATAATTTGTAGTGCAATTGCTGGATCATAGGATAGTTCTATTTTTAACTTTCTGAAGAACTTCTATACTGTTTTCTGGAGTGGCCGCACCACTTTGCATTCTCACCAACAGTGCAAAAGTGTTACCTTTTCTCCACATCCTTGCCAACATGTATTGTTTCCTGTATTGTTAACTTTTGCTATTCTTACAGGTATAAAGTGATATCTCATTGTGGTTTTGATATATATTTCCCTGACAATCCGTGATGTTGAGCATCTTTTCATGTGTCTGTTGGCCATTTATATGTCTTATTTGGAAAAATGTCTGTTCATGTCTTCTTTCTGCCAATTTCTTAGCTGGATTATTTGTTTTTGGGTTGTTGAGTTTGGTAAGTTCTTTATAGATTGTGGATAATAACCCTTTATCAGCTATGTCATTGGCACATATCTTCTCCCATTCTGTCGGTTGTCTTTTGGTTTTGTTGACTGTTTCGCTGAGCAGACGTTTTTATCTTGATGAAGTCCCAATAGTTCATTTTTGCTTTTGTTTCCCTTGCCTCTGGAGACATATCTAGTAAGAAGTTTCTATGGCTGAGGTCAAAGAAATTGTCTCACATTTAGGTCTTAAATCCATTTTGAGTTTATTTTTGTGTATGGTGTAAGAAAGTGGTTCAGTTTCATTCTTTTGCATGTTGTTGTCCAGTTTTCCTGACAGCATTTGTTGAAGAGACTGTCTTTTTTCCACTGGATATTTTTTTCTGCTTTTTCAAAGATTAGTTGACCATATAGTTGTGGGTCCATTTCTGAGTTTTCTATTCTGTTCCATTGATCTGTGTGTCTGTTTTGTGCCAGTACCATACTGTCTTGATGGCTACAGCTTTGTAATATAGCTTGAAGTGTGGAATTGTGGTGCTTCCAGGTTTGCTTTTCTTTTCCAAGATTGCTTTGGCTATTTGGGGTCTTTTGTGGTTCCATACAAATATTAGGATTGTTTGTTCTAGCTCTGTGAAAACTGCTGGTGGTATTTTTTTAGGATTGCCTTAAATGTGTAGATTGCTTTGGATACTATTAACAATATTTGTTCTTCTAATGCATGAGCATAGAATGTTTTTCCATTTATTTGTGTCATCTTCAATTCTTACATCAGTGTTCTATAGTTTTCATAGTACAGTTCTTTTCCATCTTTGGTTAGGTTTATACCTAGGGGTATTATATTTGGTGCAAGGGCGAATGGGATCAATTCCTTGATTTCTTTTTCTGTTGTTTCATTATTGATGTATGGAAATGCAACAGATTTCTGTACATTGGTGCTATATCCTGTGACCCTGCTGAATTCATGCATTAGTTCTCACAATTTTTTTGATGGAGTCTTTCGGGTTTTCTACATAAAGTATCATATCATCTGCAAATAGTGAAACTTTGAATTCTTCCTTGCCAATTTGGATGTCTTTTATTTCTTTTTTTGTTGTCTAATTGCTGAGGCTCAGACCTCCAGTACTATATTAAATAACAATGGTGAGAATGGACATCCTTGTCTTGTTCCTGACCATAGAAGAAACGTTCTCAGTTTTCCCCCATCGAGGATGATATTCACTTTGGGTCTTTCATACATGGGCCTTTATGATGTTGAGGTATGTTCCCTCTATCCATACTTTGTTAAGGGCTTTTATCAAGAAATGATACTATACTTTGTCAAATGCTTTCCCTGCATCTATTTAGAGGATCGTATGGTTCTCCTCTTTTTTATTCATGTGGTATATCTAGTTAATTGATTAGTGAATACTGAGCCACACTTGCAGCCCAGGAATAGATCCCACCTGATCAGGGTGAATGATTCTTTTAATGTACTATAGAGTATTAAATATGAAATATTAAATTCATAGAATGGATTTGGAAGTTTTCCTTCCTTTTTGATATTTTGTAAAAATTTGAGAAGAATAGGAGTTAACTCTTCATTTGGTGTTTGGTGGAATTTGCCTATGAAGCCATTGGCCCTGGACTATTGTTTGTTGGGAGATTTTTGATTACTGACTTAATTTCTTTTCTTGTTATGGAGCTGTTCAAATTTTCTATTCCTTCCTTTTTCAGTTTTGGTAGTTTATATGTTTCTAGGAATTTACCCATTTCTTCCAGATTGCCCAGTTTTTTGGCATATACTTTTTTATTGTATTCTCTTATAATCATATTTCTATGGTGTTGGATGTGATCTCTCCTCTTTTGTTAGTTTATTTATTTGGGTCCTTTCTCTTTCCCTTTTGATAAGTCTGGCTAAGGGTTTATCAATTTTATTAATTCTGACCAAGAACCAGCTTTTAGTTTCATTGATCTATCCTACTGTTCTTTTGTTGTTTGTTTCTGCATCATTTATTTCTGCTCTGATCTTTATTATTTCTCTTCTGCTGGCTTTAGGCTTTATCTGTTGTTCCTTTTCCAGCTCCTTTAGGTGGAAGGTTAGGTTGTGGATTTGAGTCTTCTCTTGCTTCTTCAGGTAGGCTTGTATTGCTATATACCTCCCTCGTGGTGCTGCCCTTGCTGCATCCCAAAGGTATTGGACTATCATATTTTCATTTTCATTTGTTCCCATATATATTTTTATTTTTTCTTTAAAGTCCTGGTTAACCCATTCGATCTTTAGTAGGATGCTCTTTACATACATATATTTGTGGTCTTTCCAAATTTTTTCTTGTGGTCAACTTCAAGTTTCATAGTTTTGTGGTCTGAAAATATACATAGTATGATCTCAATCTTTTTATACTTGTTGAGGCCTGATTTGTGACCCAATATGTGATCTATTCTGTAGAATGTTCCTTGTGCACCCAAAAAGAATGTATATTCTGCTGCTTTAGGATGAAATGTTCTGTGTATACCTGTGAAGTCCATCTGGTTCAGTGTGTCATTCAAGGGCATTGTTTCCTTGTGGATTTTCTGCTTAGATGCTGTTAGTAGGACGTTGAAGTCCCCTACTATTATTGTATATGTTTTTATTTATATTTGTTATTAATTGATTTATATATTCGGGTGCTCCCAAGTTGGGTGCATAAATATTTACAATTGTTAGAATTTCTTGTTAGATAGACCCCTTTATTTATGACATAGTGTCCATCTTCATCTTTTATTACAGTCTTTGATTTAAAATCTAGTTTGTCTGATACAAGTATGGTTACTTGGGCTTTCTTTTGACATATTGGTATGATAGATGGTTCTCCATGCCCTCACTTTCAATCTGCAGGTGACTTTTGGTCTAGAGTGAGCCTCTTGCAGGTAGCATATAGATGAGTCTTTTTTTTTTTTAATGCATTCTGATACCTATGTCTTTTGATTGGAGCATTTAATCCATTTACATACAGAGTGATTACTGATAGATATAAATTTAGTGCCATTGTGTTACTTGTAGAGTTCGTGTTTTTGGTGATGTTCTCTGTTCCTTTCTAGTCTTTGTTCCTTCTGCCCCCCCCCCAACGAGTCCCTCTTAATATTTCATGCAGGGCTGATTTAGTGGTCACGAGCTCCTTTAGTTTTTGTGTGTCTGGGAAACTCTTTGTCTCTCCTTCTTTTCTGAAGGGCAGCCTTGCTGGATAAAGTATTATTGGCTCCATATTTTCTCCATTCAGCATACTGAATATATCATACCACTTTCTTCTGGCCTGGAAAGTTTCTGTGGAGAGATCTGCTGCAAATCTGATTTGCCTTCTCTTGTAGGTTAAGGACTTTTTTTTCCCCTTTCTACTTTCAGGATTTTTTCCTTGTCTGTGTTTTGTGAATTTGACTATAATATGTGTTTGTCAGCTTTTGTTGATTTTGATAGGAGTTCTCTGTGTCTCTTGTATTTCAATGTCTGTTTCCTTCCCCAGATTAAGGAAGTTTTCAGCTATAATTGGCTCAAATCTTCTGCACCCCCTTTTCCCCTCTCTTCTTCTTCTGGGACTTCTATGATATGAATGTTATTACATTTTATGGAGTCACTGAGTTCCCTAAGTCTACATTTGTAATCCAATATATTTTTTCCCCATTTTGTCTTCATTTTTTCCCTGATTTTATCTTCTACATTACTTATTCATCCCTCTGCTTCTCCCATCTTGTGGTTATTACATCCAGGTGGTTTCACATCTCAATTATAGCATTTTTTATTTCACCCTGACTAGTTTTTAGGTCTTTCATATCTGTGTTAAGGGACTCCCTGGTGTCATCTATGGTTTTCTTAAGCCCAGCTAGTATCCTTATGATTGTTGTTTTAAATTCTGGATCAGGCATCTTACTTATATCTGTTTTGATTAGATCCCTGGCTGTGACCTTTTCTTGTTCTTTCTTTTGGGATGAATTCCCCCATCTTGGCCTTTTGGCTGAGTTTCTGTCTTCTTCTCTGTGTTAGGAAAGCCTGTTAAATTTCCTGCTCCTGTAGGTAATGGCTTTATTAAGAAGAGGTCATATACTGTCCAGGTCCTGGCACTTTAGGATGTCTCTGGTGTATGTTGTGTGTACTTTGCTGCTGTATTTTGGCTACTGTTTCCCTCAAGTCAGTCCTCTGCAGAGTTTCTCCTTGCTTGCAGTGGGGAGTGTTTGGACCTTGTCCAGAGCACGGTGAACTATAACTAGGTGTGCTCTGGTCTGCTTGTTAAAAGAGATCTGATACTATTTCTACTAGCACTGAAGCTTTGTAGAACTTTATGGTCAGTAGATATGGTAGATGCAGAGTTTGTGCTAATCTTCCGGTGTAGGGGTTTTGTTCTGATTTTGTTCTCTGGCGTGATTGCTCCAGAAAGGCAGCACCTGCAGAGCACAGGAGGGTAGGGCTTGGTGTAAGCAGTTTAGGCGCACTGTTTATGTTGTGCTTACTGAAGTTAGTTTATGCTGAGGTGAAAAGGAGAAAAATGGCGCCAGCCCCTTCCCTCATCCTGGAGAAGAGAGTTCTTGCCTGCCACTGTCCGGGAAGCCCTCCCAGAAGAGGGAACAATTTCCCCTCATGTGTTCCAGGCATCCCGCAGATCTTTGCTTTCACCCTGACTGACTTTATCCTGGCAGTACTGTGCACCTGTGTTCTATCCAAGGCAGGCCGGCTGTCTTAAAACTCCTAACTTTATGGACCTCGCATGGCATGGACCCATTGCTTCCTCTGGTGGAGGATTTTGTCATTCTAGTGTTGATGTGGGTTTGCCCAGAAGGACAGACACACCAAAGCACAGGGGGTGGATTTTGGAATATAGGGCAACAAAGAGCCAGTGTCCAGGTGAGCTGCCCTCAGCAGGTGTTTCTACACCTATGTTGAAGGGTGGGGGTGGGTAATGATACCCACTAGCTCTTTGTCCCTGGAGAGGCAATGTCATCTCTCCCAAATGCACTCTATGAAGGGGAACTATCTCCCAGTGCATACAAGGGGATCCTCAGGTCTCTCTTTCTGCTACTGTGCTATTTGCCCTTCTCTGCAGGAGCAATGCAACACCCACCAGGCTCCACACTGGTTATAATGTAGACCTCTAAAACTCCAATCTTTGATCCCCACTAGTTGAAAAAACTCATGGAAATCAGCCCCTCTCATTTTACCAGTCAGTGTCTTTGGGGAAGTGCTTTCCTTGTCTGATCCCTTGTGCGCTCCTGTCTCTCTCCCTCTTTTGCCTCTCTCTCTGACCTAGGCTCCATTATTGGGATCTTTCTTTTCCCCAAATCACCTCACCACACCTCCTATCTTCCATGATGTGGCCTCTTCTCTCTTTCTCTAATTGTACAGTTTGTTCTGTCAGTCCTTGGATTAATTTCTTGGGTATTTAGTATGATTTCATAGTTATCTATCTGTGTTTGAAGGATAAAGCGAGCCTAGGGTCCTCCTACTACTCCATCTTAGCTCCTCTCTGTCCTCTTAAACACCCATAACCCTCCCTCCCTAATCTCCCAAAGCTGTGGAATAAAATTTAAGGTCTATATCCCTCCATTGCTGCTGCTTCCTAAAAGTTTATAGATGAAACCACAACCCAGGTGATTTTTGGATGGGTAGAAACATGTAAGAATAATTAGCAGAAGATATTGGATGTCTTGCAACAATTTTTCCTGGGACTCATTCACGAGGACTAACACAAACTAGTTCTTAGTCTCTAGATTTTTTTTAAATATATTTTTTTTATATTATGTTAGTCACCATACAGTACATCCCTGGTTTCTGATGTAAAGTTCAGTGATTCATTAGTTGCGTATAACACCCAGTGCACCATGCAATACGTGCCCTCCTTACTACCCATCACCAGCCTATCCCATTCCCCCAACCCCTCCCTTCTGAAGCCCTCAGTTTGTTTCTCAGAGTCCATAGCCTCTCATGCTTTATTCCCCCCTCTGATTAACCCCCTTTCTTTATCCCTTTCTTCTCCTACTGATATTCCTAGTTCTTATGTTCCATAGATGAGAGAAACCATATGATAATTGTCTTTCTCTGCTTGACTTATTTCACTTAGCATTACCTCCTCCAGTGCCGTCCATGTTGTATACCATTACATATTACTGAACACATTATCTGTTGACCTCAGTTCATGGACTATGTAGATCCTGAATATTAAACGTCCTCAGAAGAAAACGCAGTACACAATACATAGTACTTGAAGCAAATAGAAACTTCAAACAAAATAAACTGTAAGGTATTATAGAAAAGGACTAGTTGAAAGTGTTAGGTACAAAAATATAATAAATTGTGCAAGGTATTAGATTAAATTAGAATCAGAACCTCTCCCAGGAGACATCAGAAAAGCTATAGGAACAGTAAAAAAAAGTTAAGAGAAATGGATTATTGAAGTAGAAATGACAATATCTAGATATTAAGAGTAAAGGAGATTGGGGCGCCTGGCTGATCAGTTGGTTAAGGATCTGACTCTTGATTTCAGCTCATGTCATGATCTCAGGGGCTTGAGTTTGAGCTCCTGTGGGCCTCTGTGCTCAGCATGGAGTTTCTTTGAGATTCTCTTCCTCTATCCCTCTTCCCATTTGAGTGCACTCTTTCTCTTTCTATCTCTCTCAAATACATATATAAAGTCTTTTTAAAAAAGAGTAATGAAGATAATAATGAAAAAGCCATAAGAAAACTTTTGAAGGAGGAATGAAAATAAATGTCACCAATACAGCCACTATCAGATCAACAAAATCCTTATGCCAGGAAATCCTTTCTGGAGTCTCCCCATAATCCCTTCTGCTGGGTCATCTGGCAGAAGGGGAAAAAACTGGGCTGTCAGATGAAAAGAGCACATAAAACGTTAAAACAGAATAGAAAAAAAATGCACACTGACAGTGAAATGAAAATATCAAATACAAAGAAAATTTATTTATTTCCATAAAAAGGAAAATAATAATAAAAAAGTTTTATAGTGGGAAAAATCGCATTGAATACAAAAATATTTTATTCTTAAAATAGTAACATAAAAGCACAAGTAATATCTAAAAAAACCTTTCAAATATAAGACACCATAAAAATAGTCTCAGGTATATAAGTCCTCAAAAGATTTGCCAAATAAATGACTAACATTCAGAATATATTTGTAGAAATTACTTATAATATGAAAAGCTACAAGGATTATGAAACTAAAAGTGAATAAATATTGCCAAATTTTATTATTGTCTTAAAATGAAAATAGCTGGAACTGGGCTGCATTGGGGAATGACAGGTATTATATCAATATTAAACCAGCGCACATTCTATGATGGTGCGGTTAAGGGAGTAATAGAAATGACATGCAAGAATGCTATAGGACTTGTCTTCTTAAGAGAAAGGTAGAGATAATGGTAAATTTTAGAATGAAGTAAGGGCATATGAAATGACTGTTGGTCTTAAGAAGAGATAGTAAGAACAAAACTATACCATGTAATAATCTAATGAAAGAAATGAAAATTATAGCCAAGGAAGAAGAAACGTAAGAACAATAATGCAAAACAAAGTGAATAGAAAATAGCAAATAAAATGGTTTAATATATCTTAATATAACAACAATTATGTGCATATAAATGGGTTAAATTTACCAAGTAAGTGATAAAATCTCTGATGGATTTAAAAATTCTTTAAAGTTCAAATGTTTAGTTCTTTACAAGAGATATACTACTAGGACTAAGTGAAGGTGAATATAAAAAGACAAAAATATATTCAAGTTAAATAAGAAGCAAGTAAATATGAGAAAATAAGATTTATAGTAAAATATATTATAGATAACAAGTAGGCATCAATTTCATGGTAGCTTTCCATGTAGATATTTTGCATATATTTGGTTTGATTTATTCCTAGGTTTTTAACCCCTGTTGACAATATTGGTGAATATTATATTTTAAATATAATGTGTGTTTCTGTTATGTTGAAAAACAATTAAACATTATACACTGATTTGTATATTTCTATATTTACTTGTAGTGGTTTTAGATTTAAATTTTTCCGTGTCCAATTTTGTCATGTGTGAATAAGAACAATTTCATTATTTTTTCCTTTCTAATACATATATCTTTTAAGTTTTTTTCTCCTATCGAATTGGCTAGAATCTCAAGCATAATATTCAATTAAAATAGTTGAACAATGTTTAATTGAATCGATAATAGACATTCTTGTATCATTCTTGATTTCAGGGAAAAAACTCTCAATATTTCACTATTAGGTATTATGTTTGCTCTAGATTATTACAGATACTTTGTAACATTATAAAGAGGCTCAGTTTTATTTCTAATTTTCTAAGCTTTTTAAAATGTATTTTATTTTTTAATCCCACCTTTGTTTCTTATAAAAACTTTGTTGAAATATCTTTATCACAAAATTAAATTGTCCTTTGCTATATTATAGAGATAATAATGCAGTCCTAACCAAAATCTCAGTTGTCTTTTTTCCTTTTTTTGGTAAATACTGACAAACTGATACAAAATTTTTATATACAAATATTAAAAAGAAAATAGATAAAGCAAGTTTGGAAACTGAGGAAAAGTGGAAGATAAAAACTTCTGAAAAACTATAGTAATTAAGATACTGCAGTGCAAATAAACTGATCAATGGAACAATATAGGGAATCTAAAAATAGACCCAGACATATATAATCAAATGATTTTTGACAAGTTGTCAAGGCAATTCCAGTTATACAATAAACAAAAATGAATAATGAAACTAGAATCACATATTCATAAGAAACTTTAACTCAAAAGCATTGTTGAGCCTAAAATAACTGATGCTAACACTTTAGGAGTGAGGGAGTAGAGGAAGAGCAGTTACGGAAATTAGTACCTAATGAGCATTGTAGAAAATAGAGCTAAAACCAGTGAGCTAACTATCCAATCTAAATTATGTGAAAAGATGGAAATAGAATAACATGTAAGACATATAGAAGGCAGGAAATAACGAAGATAAAAGCAGAAATCAATGTAAGACAGACTAGGTAGAATAGAAATATTCCAAAAGAGTATTAGGTCTCAAAAAACCTGCAGATTTCGATAACACTAAGATAATAGATGAGTTATAATAAATTTGCAAACATGGACAAATAGTACATTGTTAATAGGAATCCATCATTTACTAAAACTTACACAAGAAGAACTAGAGATGCAGAATTACCAAATTATTAAAGGAATTAATTATTTTAAAAATCTCATAAGGAAAATAAAACAATGCTTTTAGGTACTTTCCACAATTTTGAGGGAACTGATTATTTCAATCTCATACATCTATAGAGAATAGAAAAAGAGAAAATAGAAATTCGGAAATTTTACCATATAATTTGGAAAAATTACCGTAATAATATTAATACCAAAAGAGGATGTTACACAAAATGAAATTAGAGGCTAATTTATCCACAAACATAGAGGAGAAGTAGAACCATAAATTGAAAATACTAACCAAATGAACGTAGCAGTTTATAAGATAATAGACCATGACCAAGATGATTTTATCCAAAGAATGTAGGATCATTTAACCTTAGAAAATCTACCAAATTTAACTGAAAGTAAAGTAGTATTTCAGTTAATGGCCTTTGCTAATAAGAACAGACATTAGGATAATATAATTAAAATTGATGGGATGGGGAGCAGACTATGTTAGCTAGGGTGATCAAAGAAAAATCTTGAGAAAATAAGAGGAAGCATGAAGGATGAGACAAAAAGTTATGGTAAGGTGTAACAAGACAGAGCCCACAAGAAAGGTCATTAAATTCAGAGGCTTTCAGATGGAAATGAACATCATGAACAAGATGGCTGAAAAATATTAAGTCATCAAGAGTTTAATTATATAGGGCCTTATAGATCTTGGCAAACAGTTTTGAATTTTATTCTCTTGCAATGAAAAGGCACTGGAAGTTTTTAAGCCAGTGCAAAATATTTTTCTAGTAGCCTTATGAAAAAGTAATTATTCAGTGCTAAGGATCCAAAACAAGGAGACAAGACAGGAGACGACTGCTGATGAACGGTTTAAACTGGTGTTTTACTCTTGGATGCATGAGTAGATTTTGTCCAGTATATATTATGAAAATAGAACATAAAGGGCTTATTGACTTATTGAATACAGCCTGTAGGATGGAAAAATAAATGGTCATGCTTCAGATTTGTCTTGAAAAACTAGGCAGAGTTACAGGGGCCAGGAGGCATAAGGGAAGTAGATGGGTAGAAGAGGAGTTTAATTTGGAATCTGAACTTGAAAGGTTAGAGTGATGCTTGTGATGATTAATTTGTATGTTGACTTGGAGAGTTTTTGATGAGATTAATATATAAATTGGTGAAATTTGGGTAAAACACATTGCCCTCCATAATGTGGTTGGGCCTCATCCAATCAGTTGAAGGCTTGAACAGAACAAAAGGATCATCCTCTCCAAGCAGGAGAGAATTCTTCAGCAGACTGCCTTCAGATTTCATCTGCACCATCACCTTCCTTGGGTGTTCAGCCTGCTGGCCTTCAAACTGGAACAATATCATTGGTTCTGCTGGGTCTCTAGGCTGTTGGCCCACTCTGCAGATTTTATACTTGCCAGCTTCCATAATCATGTGAGCCAATTCCTTATAATGTATCTCTTTCTCTCTACCTCTCTTTCTCTATGCTATTGGTTCTGTTTCTCTGGAGAGCCCAGATTAATAAAAAGGCTAATACTTAAATATAAAAAATATATACTTAAAAATTAAAAGATAGATGCATGATAGAGATGATGATGATAGATACATGGAGATCGATAGATGATAGATAGATAGATGATAGATAGATAGATAGATAGATAGATAGATAGATAGATAGATAGATAGAATATAGCTTTGTGGTACTGATTTCCTGAATTCACAGCTCTCTATCTCCCTGGTACATTTCACTTATTTGTGGCTGCTTTTTTTAGTCTTTTGTCCAGAGTCTTCTCATTTCTGTGATTGTATCACCTCTGGAGGCCAAGCAGTGGAGAACAGAATATGACAAAACGGAACTGCTTTATTTGGTCCCAAAATGGTGAACCTAAAGCTCACGCAAGGAAAGGAAAGTGCTCCTCTTTCAGAATTTTGATTCTGTAATTTCCCTCTTTTGGCTGCTTTGGTGCTGCTACACAGTCCTTGAAGAATCATCTGATGGATGGAGCATGAAAGAACAGGAGGAAAAGGAGAAAAGATATAAACAGGACATACTCATTTTCTGTGAGATTTAAGAGCTTCCTTTTCTACTCTTCAATTCAGAACTACGGAACTTCTCCTGGTTCTCCATATGCACTACAGTGCTCATGTCCAAATTCAGACTACATGGCTTTTGGGCGGGGAGAGACCAATTCAGCTTGTCAAATCAAATAGTTGTCTCTCTATTCTGTCGAGCTATCATAGTTGAGTTCAGTGGGAGAGATAGACTGGCATTTGTTTGCTCCATCTTTCTGGAACTGGAATCTATACGTTGAAATTTAAACAGAAAATGTATACAATGTAAATACTAAACAAAAGCAATTTGTCTTGGGCATATTAATAGCAAATAAAATAGATGTTTTAATTAGGTTGTGCTGCCACAACCAAATAACATAGAGTGGGTAGATTAAACAACACAAATTTATTTTCTTATAATTCCAGAGGCTGGAAGTCTGAGATGAGGGTGCCAACATGATTAGGTTCTGGTGAAAGCTCTCTCTTTCTTGCTGGCAGGCATCTACCTTTTCTTGTGTCCTCACATAGTGGGGAGAAGTGGAGCAAGAGAGAGAAAGAGAACAAGAGATCTTTTCTTAAGGGCACAGTTTTATCAGATGATGCCCATATTTAACCTTAATTACTTCCTAAATACCCTATCTCCTAATACAGTCACATTGGTCACAGTGGGGGCTAGGGCTACAGCATAGCATTTTGCAGGGGACACAATTCAATCCATAGCAGTAGACTTTCAGGAAAGATATGTTATTAGAAATAAAGAGGAATATTAAATGATAATCAAAGGAATTGAAAAGAAGGACAGCAATCATAATGTGTGCACCAAATTACATTGCTTCAAAACATATAAAGCAAATGTGAAAGAATAAAAGAAAACAAGATGTCCATAATAATATTTGAGAATGAGGAGATATCTAATGCAGCAATGCCCTGTTTTCCATTTTGTTGAAACATATTTAAAGGCCTTATACCAAAGAGCAGCAGAATATTATTTTATTTTTAAAGGCATTAAAGTATATTTAATATAAAAATTTATGCATATTTAATGTATGCACTTTGATGGGTTTATCATATGCATAAATCCATAATACCATCACATCAAACAAAGAAATAAACATATCCATCACCTATAAAAGATTTCTTCTGTTCCCTTGCTTCTTTTTTTAATTTACCGAAGAAAATAAAGTAGTGATAAATAAAGTAGTATCAATATAAAATGATAGAAATCTTACAGAGAATATTTTCTGACCACTGTGGATTAAAATTAGAACTAAATAATAGAAAGATCACTTAAAATTTCTGAAGGTTTGCAAATAAAACATGAGAAATTAGAACTCATTTTTAACTAAAAAACACTAAAAATACAGCATGCCAAACTCCTGGGATGTCAAAAAAACCAGAACTGAGAACATTGTAGCTTTAATTATACAAATTAAAATAAAGATAACTTAAATGCTGATGATCTAAGTCCAATTTCAAAAAACATGTAGTTACAAGTTAAACTGAAAGACTAGAAAAGAGAAAGTAATAAAAAATATTGACTATCAGTGAAAAATATGAAATATGCATATCATGGAGAAAATCATCAAATCCAAAAGTAATTTGTTTAAAAAGATAACTAAAACTGATAAATCCCAAGCAAAACTAGTATCCTACATTAAAACGAGCAAATAAATTATCAAAACCTCATTGAGAAAAAAGGTACATGATCACCATGGATCCTACACATATTAAAAATAAAACAAGGCATATTCTCAACTAATGTATGGCAATAAATTTGGATAAAGTTAACAAATTTCATGAATAATAAAATCTATCGAATGCATAGGAAAGAAAACCTGAATAAACATTGGCCTATTGAGTAACTGAATCTTAAATAAGACTTGAAAATGAACAAACACACAAAAACACGAGGTTCAGAGGGCCTCCTTGAGGAGGTCTCCAAAAGTTTTAGTACCAATGTAAAACAAATTCTTCTACAGAATATAAAAGGAGGGGCTGTTCCTTCGCTTGTGTTATGAACTGAGGTTTCTGCCAACTATATGTTAGCACAGAGAATTCTGCAGTCTATCAGAATCTCATCTCACTGAGCTATAACAGATAACAGGGAACGGGACAGATAAAGAATAAGAAACGATTGTAAAGATACATTGATTGAATAACTGCTAGACCTTTTCTACATTATCCTACAAAAAAGAAAATTTATAAATAAGTTCAGTAATAATATAATATACTATTATTTATTATATTATTATTTATAATATTCAATTATTTAAATTCTGAAAATTTAATAGAATCCTCAGAATCCTTCAGTTCCTTTTCCACTCTTCCTCCCTCTCCCTTTCTTTCTCTGAGAATGGGTGGTACATTAAACTGTGGTAATTTGATAAAGGGACCATTTGTCAGTGGGTATGCAATATTGAGGAACTTTGCGATACTTTAGGGCTAGTAATAAAAGAATTGTCACCCAGACTTGAAGGAAAGGACAGTGCTATTTTACTAGGGTCACAGACAGAAGGTAGAGGGCTCCACTCAAGGATTCAGATAGTTATAGGCACCTTGGCAATGATGGTAATAAATGCCCTTGTCTTTTCTCAGCCTGTTCTTCTCTTTAGACCAAATCAAGGTAAAAGCAGAGGGTAAAGGAACCCTTTAATGTAATCTATTGGTGTCACCCTTTGGGCTAGAGAGCAGAATGGAAAATGCCGCAGGGTTGATTGAGAGAGGCAAACAGAAGACACCAAGATGTATTCCTAGAAACCAGTATTGAAGTATAGTCAATGAAATGCTATTAAATCTATATGAAGGGATAGTGTGATTTTTGGATTTTTCTTAAACTGTGTATGTTTTAGTATGGTTAAAATGTGCTATTATAATAGGTATCATATATTCGCAAAAAGAAAAATTATAAAGATATTTTAGTTTTGAAAACAAAGTTTAAACAATTGTGGTAAATCAGCATTTTTAATCTCAGTCATTATTTAGCTTAATTCAATGGGTTAATTTATGATTTTTTTAAATGTATGGGAGATTCACATAAAATATTATCCCCAAATAATTAAATTATAGATGAACATAACCTGTTAATAATTTGACACTGTATGTGTAGTGTGTCTTAAGATTTTCTTTTGTGAATACAAATGTGACTATAACAATTGCTATATATAATTAACAAGTTATGGGGCAATATTTTTCCTGCCCTGATGACACCAAGTGAGCCATGCATTTACATTTTGGTAAAATTTCAGATCTCATTTTTTATATCTTTCTTATATTGATAATGATACCTGTAAGATGGTAGACCAATATGGATGACATACCTGTGGTTAACATATTAGAAGCCTCTATCAATTTTATTGACTATTTTAAATAATTGTGTTATTTTTCAGGTAAATGAATTACCTTCTAAAATGTGTGAACATGTGTGTTCTTTCTTTCCAGCACCCCAGAACCATAAGTCTGGAATCGCTTGCAGTTATTATAGCTCAATTACTGAGCCTTAGTATGGGAATAGCTTATGATGATATTAACAAATGCCAGTGCTCAGGAACTGTCTGCATAATGAACCCAGAAGCAATGTAAGATGCTTTACTTTTATATGCTTTATATACATAGTTTATATAAAAATAAGTCTGGTGTATTTAGTTTTAAAAAGTCTAGGCTGCTAAAATAATTAATAATGGTCAAATATAGGCTGTGTCCAACAATGCCCAATGCTGCATGTCTACCTCACTGTCACTTGTAATCTGATACCACACTTGCTTTTTCCTAAGTGATCTAATTCTACACTTATCACTAAGTCACTTGCCAGATTTTATGACCCAATGCATGATTTGATGGGCTAAATACAGGCTTGTGATCACTATACAAGAATGAGTTATTAGTTTGGCGTTGTCAGCGTGAATCTCTTTCATTTTGCCTCCCAACCTGAAGTCTCGGCGTCTCCTGATTTCGGAGGTGCTGTTATTCAGCTTCTTCTGTTACTAGAGACGGCCTTTTTGCAGGATCCTGCCATGCCTCAAAGACCTAGTGAATTTGATGCTATCATCATTATTCTTTGAGTACAACGGCGAGATTTCATAGAATTAGGACCAAATAGGGGATTTATGGAAACCATCATCCAGTGACTAGAGCCAGCCTCTTGTCTTTCTGAAGGACATTTCTCACAGCCATTTTCTGCTCCTCATATGTCTTAGACAATTAAGCCCCATTGCCTACAGCAACAAAGCTGATAACATCACATTCTCTCCATTCCTTCACTTCTGCTTCTGCAATCATTTCTTAAGAATACTTGCACTCAAATGTTTATCTCAGGCTCTGATTTGGCAGAGACTCATATGAAAATAGTTATCTCAGAAGAGGCTATAGAACAGCATTATCAACAATAGCCAAATTATGGAAAGAACCCAAACGTCCATCAACTGATGAATGGTTGGAGAAGAAGATGTGTGTGTATGTGTGTGTGTGTGTGTGTGTGTGTGTGTGTGTGTGTGTTATTTTTATTACTCAGTCATCAAAAAGAATGAAATCTTGCCATTTGCAATGACATGGATGGAGCTAGGGTGTATTATGCTAAAAGAAATAATGAATTTGGAAGCTTTCTTTCATTTTCTATTTTTCTGCAATTGTTTGAGAAGAATATTAACTCTCACTTTTAAACTACAGGTGTCTTTAGTTCTGAAATGAGACTCTTGTAAGCAGCATATAGATACGTCTTTTTAAAAATACACTCTGTCACTTTATGTCTTTTGATTAGACCATTTAGTTTGTTACATTCAAAGTAATTATTGATAGGTATGTATTTATTGCTATTTTGTTAGTTGTTTTCTCATTGTTTTGTAGTTTTTCTCTGACCTTTCTTCTCTTTCTCTTGGCCATGTTTTTCTGGTTTTATTTAGTGATGAATCCAAGTAAAGAAAATCTACCACAGTTTTTGGGTTTTTTTTTTTTTTTGGTTACTATTCATTTTATACAGAACATCTTCTCCATATAGTAGTCTATATTAAGCTGATAGTCACTTTTGAACTCATTCTTACTCCTCTCCCTTCCATGCTTAGGTTTTTGGTATCATATTTTACATCTTTTTATTTTTTGCTTCTCTTGGCTGATTTTTACAGGTATAACTCGTATTATGGACTTTTGTTCTTCCTATTTTCTTACTCTTACTTACGGTTTTTATTTTCCACTCACAGAGTCTCCCTTACCATTTCATGTAGGGCTGGTTTAGTGGTCATTAATTCTTTTAACTTTTGTTTGGGAAACACTTTATCTCTCCTTCTATTCTGAATGATAGTCTTGCTGGATAGAATATTCTTGGCTGCTGATTTTTCCCTTTCAGCACGTTGAATATACTGTGCCATTCTCTTCTGGCCTGCAAAGTTTCTGCTGAAAAATAAGCTGATAGACTTATGAAGTGTCCTTTGTATATAACTGTCTTCTTTTCTCTTGTAACCTTTACAATTATTTATCACCCCCCCCTTTTTTTACACCATATTAATTAGCATGTGTCTTGGTGTGGACCTTTTTTGGTTGAATTTGTTGGGAGAACTCTTTGCTTTCTGAATCTAGATCTCTGTTTCTCTGAGAAGTTTGGTGAAGATTTGTGAAGTTTTCAGCTATTACTTCTTCAAATACATTTTTCTGCCCCCCCCTTCTCTCTCTTCTCCTTCTGGGATCCTTATAGTATAAATGTTATTATGCTTGATGGAGTCACTGAGTTTTCTGAGTCTATTCTTACTATTTGTTTGTCTCTCACCTATTCAGCTTGCTTGCTTTCCATTATTCTATCCCCCAGGTCACTGATACATTCCTCTACTTCCCATAGTCTACTATTTATTCCATCTATTGTATTTTTAACTTCATTTATTAAGTTCTTCATCTCTGATAAATTATTTTATATCTGTTTGTCAAGGCTCTCACTGATATCTTCCACTTTTTTCTGAAGTCCAGTGAGTATCCTTGTATGATCATTATTTTATTTTTGTGTTTTTTATCAAAAGGTATATTTTATTTATTTTTTATAATTTTTTTATTATATTATGTTAGTCACCATACAGTACATCCCTAGTTTTTGATGTAAAGTTCCATGATTCATTACTTGGGTATAACACCCAGTGCACCATGCAATACATGCCCTCCCTATCATTATTTTAAATTCTCTGTCAGACATATCACTTATTTCTGTTTCACTTACATCTCCTGCTATGATTTTGTCATGTCTTTCATTCAGGACATATCTCTCCATCTCCTCATTTTGTCTATCTCTCTGTGTCTATTTCTGTGTGTTAGGAAAGTCAGTTACATCTTCTGCTCTTGAAAGCAGCGGCTTTATGAAGAAGAGGTCCTGTAGTGCCCTGCAGTGCAGTGTCCCCTGTTCACCAGAACCTGGCATTTCAAGGGAGTCTCCTATGTGTGTTGCTTGCTGTTGTGTATGAGTTGCTTTTTCCTTCAGTCCGGATGTTTGCACTGGCTCTCTGCCTGTTGTGGGCTGTGCTTGCTCTCCATGGTGTTAGTGAGACTCAGGCAGACTGGCTCTGAGGGGGTGTGACTACAAGAGAGCTCAAGGGTGGGGCAGTGGTATTAGCAAAATTTGCACTGAGCTACTAGTCATAGGCCAGATCCCTCAAGGTGTGGCGGCCACCCAGCATGGCATGTGTTTGTGTGGCTTCTATTCTTGAGGCAGCTGGATGGGGCATATGTGGAGTTAACAAAACTTGCACTGAGCCCAGGGCTGAAGCCAGCAGTCTTGGACTATGTGGTTCCTCAGGAGAACTCATGGACAGGGAATACTGCTAGCAAGTTAGGTAGCAAGTATGAGTGCAGTGCCATCTCTCACAGGTGCTTCTGTGTTTATGCTAGATTGCAAGAGAGGAAAATGGCACCTGCCAGCTCCTCTGTTGCTGGAGAAGTTCTCCATCACACTCTGAAATTAGTATAAACTGATCTTCCTCTCATTGCCTCACTGGTGTGCAAACTGTCACTTCTATATTGTCTGTCTGAGAGCTGCTATATCTTTGAGGGTGAGGACCCATCTATTACTCACCCTTTTGGCTCTCACCCAGTGTTGAGTCAGCCGACTTTTGAAGTTCCAGGCTCCAACTTCTGCTGGTTATACCAACTCATGGAATTCAGCCTCTCTGGTTTTCAAGGCTGATGTTATGGGGATTCATTATCCCCTACCCCTGATGTGGGCCCCCTGGTGCTTTCCCTTCTCAGAGCCTGAAGCTCCCCTTTTGCTGTGGGCAGCTCCTAACTACCATTTCTGCCCTTGCTAACCTCTCTGATGTTGCTACTTCTCTACATTTAGTCATGGAGTTTATTCTGCCAGTCTTTGGATCACTCTCTGGTTTATTAATGGGATGATAGTGATGTCTAGAGGTAAGATTAGGGTCCTCCTACTCTGCCATCTTCACCAGACTAAATTCCATTTATTTTTCTTTAAAAGTCACTGGAATCTCTAGTGATATTACCTCTTTTATCTCTGATATAATTTGAGCTTTCATTTTTTTTCTTAATCATTCAACTTGGGTTTTATCAAATTAATTGATTTTTTTAAAGATTGTATTTCAATTTATTGACTCTCATCACTTGTGCATAGTTTTCTTAATCTTATGCATAGTTTTGGGTAAACTAGTTTTCTCCCCTAGATTTTTTTTAAAGATTTTATTTATTTATTCGACAGAGATAGAGACAGCCAGTGAGAGAGGGAACACAAGCAGGGGGAGTGGGAGAGGAAGAAGCAGGCTCACAGAGGAGGAGCCTGACGTGGGGCTCAATCTCATAACACTGGGATCACGCCCTGAGCCGAAGGCAGATGCTTAACCGCTGTGCCACCCAGGCGCCCCTCTCCCCTAGATTTTTTTTTTATTTGACAGAGACAGCCAGCGAGAGAGGGGAGTGGGAGAGGAAGAAGCAGGCTCCTAGCAGAGGAGCCTGATGTGGGGCTCGATCCCAGAATGCTGGGATCACGCCCTGAGCTGAAGGCAGACGCTTAACGACTGCGCCACCCAGGCGCCCCTCCCCTAGATTTTTAACATGAAAATGCAAACACTTAATTTTAAACCTTCTTTCTTTTTGTGTAAGTCCTTTAAAGCTATACATTTCCCTCTAACTGCAGCTTCAATTGCATACCATACATTTTGACATTTTGTATTTCTTTTTTATTTGGTTAAAATATTTCTTTTTCTTTGTGATTCTTTTTTTGTTTAGTGGGCTGGTTTGGAAGTATGTCAACTGATTTTCAAATATTTGTGGATCATCTAGATTTTTTGTTATTAATTTCTGATTTAGTAATTATCATTTTAGATGTACATATTTTGAAATTCGTTGTGACTTATTTAATAATAGCAATTGTTTTTATCTTTTTGTTTCCCATTTTTGCTTGATTATCTCCATGCTGTACAAACTTCACAGAAAGAGTATATGTTGAAGTGTTGTTATTTCTTTTTCAGTTAGTAATTGAAATGCTCTAGTAACTTCTCCAGAGTTATATTTGAATACAGGTTTTATTCATTTTATTTCTAATGAATGTTGCTTCTTCTAAAAAAGTGCAGATATTGAACACATGTTTTGCTTATGGATTAAGCAAAAGATGATCTATTCTAGTATTCTCTACCTTCACTGTAATGAGAACACTGCATCCTGCTGTCAATGCTTTGCAATTATGTGGTGAGTGGTGAGAAAAATGAGTGTTTGAAATGTGATTAAAACAGCAATATCCTGATTGAGATCTATATTTATTGGGATGGACTTTGTATTTAGATTTGAATGCAAGTTACAGAAATTCCAAAGTAATAATGGCTTAAATCAAAGAGAAGTTTATCTTATTTTGGGAAATTAGCATTCTATTAATTGCATGGCATTTCACTGTATAATTTCACATTAATTTCTACACAGTGACTTTCTTATCCAGGATTATCTCATAGCTCATGATGGAAGCTTTAACTATAACAATCACCCAAAATTATAGTCACCAATAGAATGAAAGCATGGCTGTCAACATTATTTTCTAGAATTTAAACATATGGTTTTGTTTTAGGCCAATTATCTGAACTTTATATATGTATACTTTAACTTCACAAAAGGCTAAGAAATGTAAGGATTGTGCAAGGAAGTCCTGTATGCAACTGAAAATCAGAAGCTCTATTATCAAGGAAAAATGAGAGATTGGAGAATGGGAATGTCCAACAAATGTTTGCAAAGATTCAAGCTACAAATAAATTCTTTAGTTGGATGTAATTATGATTAATATTTTCTTTCAATGACAACATTAATTTTACTACTAGAAGTATATCCCCTATAAACCAGTTACACATAATAAATATATTTTTCATTGCCTAGTCTTAAGTAATATCATGTTGTATCACTTTTTCTTCTTTTGGTTTTTGGTATTTAGACAGAAATGATCTGAATTATTTGCAATGTAACAATAAATCCATTATTTTGTGGTAATTATAACTGAACAGTATGTTCAACCAGGATGTGACCTCAAAAAAAAATTGGTAATTCATTAAAAATCCCTAATTTGTTCATGATCCTCATGTAAATAACATTTCCTTGTCCTAACCCAAAGGACAATGATTTGAGCCTGTAGCCTTAAAATCCAATAACTTCACATTAGCTCTATCTGTCATCAAATTATAAACCTTTATGAATATAATCTTTTCACATGTTAATACTATGCAGAATATTAAAATTCATAATGTAACAGCAACCAAAGCATGACTATTTACAACAGATGGGTTCCATCATAGAATTTATTTAAAAAAAAATCATTGAGATCTGTACTCTGTGCTAGAGAACAAAGGGATTGGAATGTCTTTTCTCCTGGAGCTGAAAAACTAGTAGGAGAAGATAATGAGCAAATAATATTTCAGTTATTAATAAATATTTTAAAGAAAAATAAATGTCACTAAAAGAATAAAGAGTAGTAATTTAAAATAAATAATAAATAAATAATAAAAAGTAGTAAATTTAAAAGAGTAGTATTTTAGATGTGTGCTTAGAAATGTTATCTCTGTTTGAATAAAGACTGGATACTAGACTCGAGTTTAAGCAATATATTTAAGTTAGAGAAACAACTATCTGAGCTATCAAGTATAGGTGTTATTCAAAATGCAGTACTGAGTAAGATTATTTATGAATAAGTATAGATAAAAGAAGTGAAAAGCCCAAGCTCTTTGTTAATACAGGCTATTGTAATATTTAGGAGTCATGAAAAGAAAAAGAAGCAACAAATGAAACAGATGGCATACTTTGTGAAGTAGGAACTATAAGAGAAAATAATGTCATGAGTGAGTGTAACATAAGAAACAATAAAATTTTATTATTTAATTCTAACTAAAATATTTAATGTAAGTTCTTGCACAATTGACTTCTTTTGTACAGAAAATGAGTTTGACACTAACAAAATTGAGCATTTTAATTCTTGTGGAATGCTATTAAATAGGTTTATTCCAAGTCTAGGCAATTTATGAAGAAATACCTACATAAAAATGTGAAGTTCGATGTATGTTTAGTCATTCCAGTGGTGTGAAGGTCTTCAGTAACTGCAGCATGGAGGATTTTGCACATTTTATTTCAAAGCCAAAGTCCCAATGTCTTCAAAATCAGCCACACTTAGATGCATCATACAAAGCTGCGGTTTGTGGTAATGGACAAGTGGAACAAGGAGAACAATGTGACTGTGGAAATGAAGAGGTTAGTACTAATTTGGAAGACTATATAGCAGAATTACATGAAAAATTATAAACAAATTTTTATAGTATTATGCTGCCATTTTCCCTAATACATCAAACTCACCTTTATATTGAAATAAACTGATAAGTGCACACATATATCAGTATATGGATTCAGTGGTTTGTAGATTATCCATACAGGTGATTTTCAAGGTCATTAGTTCTCTAACGGAGTTGACCTAAGTTTTACTTTCCCTCTTGAGTGTGTTCTTCCTGAGCACAAGCATACCTCCGAGACACTGTGGGTTTGGTTCCAGGCCATCACAATAAAGTGAATATCACAATAAATTTTGGTTTCCTGGTGCATATAAAAGTTATATGTTTACCTATAGTCAATTAAGTGTGAAATAGAATTATGTCTAAAAGACAAGGTTCATATCTTAATTAAAAATACTTTTTTTTTTTTGCTAAATACCTTTGCTGATACTTTTTGTTCCCTAAAAAAGTGCTCATCAGGGAAATTCAAATCAAAACCACATTGAGATACCACCTTACACCAGTTAGAATGGTAAAAATTGACAAGGCAGGAAACAACAAATGTTCGAGAGGATGTGGAGAAAGGAGAACCCTCTTACACTATTGGTGGGAATGCAAGTTGGTACAGCCATTTTGGAAAACAGTGTGGAGGTCCCTCAAAAAGTTAAAAATAGAGCTACCCTATGACCCAGTAATTACACTACTGGGTATTTACCCCAAAGATACAGAAGTAGTGAAGAGAAGGGCCATATGCACCCCAATGTTCATAGCAGCATTGTCCACAACAGCTAAACTGTGGAAGGAGCCAAGATGCCCTTCAACAGATGACTGGATAAAGAAGATGTGGTCCATAATACAATGGAGTATTACTCAGCCATCAGAAAGAACGATTACCCAACATTTGCAGCAACATGGATGGGACTGGAGGAGACTATGCTAAGTGAAATAAGTCAGGCAGAGAAAGACAATTATCATATGGTTTCACTCATTTATGGAACATAAGAAATAGCAGGGAGATCGGTAGGAGAAGGAAGAGAAGAATGAAGGGGGGGTAAAGAGAAGGGGGAATGAAGCCTGAGAGACTATGGACTCTGGGAAACAAACTGAGGGCTTCAGAGGGGAGGGGGATGGGGGAATGGGATAGACCGGTGATGGGTATTAAGGAGGGCACGTATTGCATGGAGCACTGGGTGTTATACACAAACAATGAATCATAGAACACTACATCAAAAACTAATGATGTACTGTGTGGTGACTAACATAACATAATAAAAAATTAAAAAGAATAAAAAATAAAAAAGTGCCAATCATCATCTGAGCTTTCAGCAAGTCACAACCTTGCCTCAATGCTGATGGCTGCTGACTGATCAGGCTGGCGGTTGTTGAAGGTTGGGGTGGCTGTGGGAGTTTCTTTCTTTCTTTCTTTCTTTCTTTCTTTCTTTCTTTCTTTCTTTCTTCTTTCTTCTTTTTTTCTTTCTTAAGATTTGATTTATTTGACAGAAAAACAGCAAGAAGGAACACAAGCAAGGGGATGGGAGAGGGAGAAGCAGGCTTCCCACCAAAGCAGGGAGCCCAACATGGGGCTCTATCCCAGGACCCTGGGATCATGACCTGAGCGGAAGGCAGACACTTAACAGCTGAGCCACCCAGGTGCCCTATGAGGCAGTTTCTAAAATAAGACAACAATGAAATTTCTTGCATTGATGGACTCTTTCATGAACAGTTTCTCTGTAAGCATGCAATGGTATTTGATGATGTTTTACTCACAGTAGAAATTTTTTCAGATTGGAGTCAATCCTCTCAAGATCTGCTGCTGTTTAATCAACTAAATTTATGTAATATTTTAAATCTTGTCATTTCAACAATCTTCACAGCGTCTTCAGCGGGAGTAGATTCCGTCTCAAGAAACCACTTTTCTTTCCTTATCCATCAGAAGCAAATCCTTGTCAAAATTTTATCATGAGATTTCAGTGATTCAGTCACAGTTTTAGGCTTCACTTCCAATTCTAGTTTTCTTGCTATTTCCACCGCACCTATAGTTACTTCCTCCACTGAGTCTTGACCCCCTCAAAGTCATTCATGAGGGTTGGAATCAACTTGTTCCAAACTTCTGTTAATGCTTTCTGAATGCTTTTCATGGTACCTACTGTGGTCCTCTCCACAAAGTTTTCAACTTGTTTTGCTCAGGTCTGTTAGAGAAATCACTTATGTATTGCAATTATAACGTTATGAAATGTAAGTTAAAGTTACTCCTTGATCAATGGACTGCAGAGTGGATGTTGTGTTAGCAATCATAAAAACAACATTAATCTCATTGTACATCTCCAACAGAACTCTTGGGTAACCAGGTGCATTGTCAATGAGCAGTAATATTTTGAAAGGATTCTTTTATTCTGAACAGTGAGTGTGTCTCAACAGTGGCCTTAAAATATTCACTACACTTTGTTGTAAACAGATGTGCTGTCATCTGGACTTTACATTTATAGGGTACAGACAGAGTAGATTTAGCAAATTTTTAAGGGCCCTAGAAGTTTTGAAATGGTAAATTAGTATTAACTTCAGCTAAAAGTCACCAGCTCCATTAACCACTGACAAGAAAGTCGGCCTGTACTTTGAAGCTTTGAAACCAGGCATTACCTTCTCCATCCTACCTATGAAATCCTAGGTGACATCTTTTAATGGAAGACTGTTTTATCCACATTGAAGACCTGTTGTTTAGTGTAGCCGCCTTCATTAATTATTTTAGTCAATCTTCTAGATAGCTTGTTACAGCTTCTACATCAACACTTGCTACTTAACTTTGCACTCTTATGTGATGGGTATGGCTTCTTAAACCTCATGAACCAATCTCTGCCAGCTTCAGGGTCTTCTGCAGCCTCCTCCCCTCTCTCAGCCTTCATAGAATTGAAAAGAATTAGGGCTTTGTTCTGGATGAGGCTTTGGCTTAAGGGAATGTTATGGTTGGTTTGATCTTCTATCCAGACCACTAAAACTTTCTCCACATTAACAATAAGGCCATTTTGCTTCCTTATCAGTCAGGTATCGCTGGAGCAGTACTTTAAATTTCCTTCAAGAATGTTTCCTTTGCATCAAAACTTAGCTAACTTTTTGGTGTAAGAGTCCTGGCTTTTGGCCTATCTTAGCTTTCAACATGCTTTCCTCACTAAGCTTAATAATTTCCAGCTTTTGACTTAAGTGAGAAACATGAGACTCTTCCTTTAACTTGAACACTTAGCATTGTAGGGTTATTAATTGGCCTTATTTCAATGTTGTTGTGTATCAGGGAATAGGGAGGCCTGAGAAGAGGGGGAGAGAGGAGCAGCTGCTTATCAGTGGAACAGTCAGAACATACACAATTAAGTTTATTGTCTTATATGGGCATGGTTCATGACACTCCCCAAAATTGCAATAGTAAAATAAAAAATCACTGAAAACAGATCACCATAACAAATATAATAATAATAATGAAAAAGTTTGAAATACTTCAAGAATTACCAAATGTGACACAGAGACTGTTGGAAAAATGACGTTGATAGATTTGCTCAATGTAGGGTTGCCACCTTCAATTCGTATGTAATATCTGCAAAGTGCAATGAGGTGAAGCGCAATAAAATAAGGTATGGCCATATTTTTTCCAAACCTAAGATCTGCTGGCGTTCAGGAAAATAGATATATAAAGTTTTCACAAATTTACAAGAAAATGAGGCATACTTGTGGCTTTGAAAATTTTAATACAGGTCAATATTTAAGTAAAAAGTGTTTGGACCATATATAATCAATAAAAGCATGTTTTCTAACCCACAAAAGCCTTAGATAAAGCTGCTGGATTGGTGGGAGGTGGAAGAGTTGAGATAAAAGGAATGCAGTAAGGGAGAGAGATCGTGAGACTCATAATGGGCTTATGGATGTGAGAAAATCAAGACACAAAAGGAGTTCAGTGTTCCCTACAGCAGTAGCTAAAGTCACACATGGGTATCATCCCCAGTACGAAAGTGAGCTTTTAGATACCTAGTTGAATGATGTGTTTTTAAGAAATTATTCCCAGTATCCACTTGTCTTTTCTTGTTTGGGTCTGAATAGAAACTCTGAAAATTTCTAGTAAAACTTCACAGTTGTGTATCTTAGCTCTATTAACTATCATATAATTGAGCCAGTCCCTGTGATATTACTTCATTCTCTGGAATCCCATATAGATAACAATGACAATGACATTGATTAGGCAGAATAGTTCTGGAAAATACTGCAAATTTAGTTTACCCTAGTAAGTATGGTGCTATAACTCATATTAAGATTAATGAAATGCATGATTTATTTTTGTGTAACTTATTGAGATTTTTGTCCAATTAACCCTGTTCCAAATCCTGGGGGAATTTAAAAAGTAAGTGTGTGTGTGTGTGTGTGTGTGTGTGTGTGTGTGTGTAAGCATTGTTCTCTAGCCTTCTCTTATCTAAGCATAATAATCAAAAATTTTAAAAAATCACTGGTCATGGATAAATCATAGCATTAATTAAGGCATAATAAGATATAGGTAGGTGATATAAAGGTGATAATTTCAATCATGTTTAGAAATATAATTTTCTAGTTCTTTGTCTTTAGAGGATTAAAAGTAAAGTATGGACTCTGGGAAAAAACTGAGGGCTTCAGAGGGGAGGGGGATAGGGGAATGGGATAGGCTGGTGATGGGTATTAAGGAGGGCATGTATTGCATGGTGCACTGGGTGTTATACACAAGTAATGAATCATGGAACTTTACCTCAAAAACTAGGGATGTACTGTATGGTGACTAACATAATATAATAAAAAATATTATTATTATAAAAAAAAAGAAAACATAATGTTTAAAATTCCCCAAATTTGACAAAGGACATAAAGCTACACATAGAAGAAGCTAATTTTATCTTATAAAATATATAATATATCTTACATATTTTACCTTATAAATAAGATAGAAACAGAGAGGAGGCAAACCATAAGAGGCTCTTAACTAGAGGAAACAAACTGAGGGGTGCTGGAGGGGAGGTGGGGGGTGGATGTCATAATCGGGTAATGGGCATTAAGGAGGGCACTTGATGTAAATGAGCACTGTGTTTTATATGCAACTGATGAATCACTAAATTCTACCCCTGAAACTAATAATACACTATATGTTAACTAAATTGAATTTAAATAAGACATTTTATAAAAGAAAAAAATAAAAAATAAAAGTAAAGTAAACTTTGGACATCCCATAAAAGTTACAAACTTATTAAAACACAACAGATTCATAAGAGTTGATTAAGAACTGGTCATTGTAATGAAATTGATAAATCATAGCTTCTGTTTATTTTATGTCTTGTATTTAACTATGTCTTTGTCTACAAGCACCAGAGAGCTTGATGTCTTGCCTTTGGTGGACTCCAGGGTTTCAGAAACCCCTACAACCAACAGTGTCAAATCTACTCTAGGGATATACAGTATAGCAGAGTGTAGTAACTAATAAATATCTGCTACATAAATGAATAAGTGGCTTCATTTTTTTATGTTCACCAATATGTGATTTAAGCATCTATCTGAAAATTATATAATATACAGTTATCATTAAAATATCTGTCTAATGCAAGTATAAGTTGGGAGATACTTCAGAACATTTGATTTGCCTTTCAGGATTGTGAGGCTAAGTCAAACTCATGCTGTAATCCTGAAACATGTATGCTAAAACCTGGCTCAATTTGTGATACTGGTGAATGCTGTACAGATTGTCAGGTAAAGAGCCTTTTTAAATTTTTTATATTACCTTCATGAACAAATTCATCATCTTCATAATACTTATATGTTCACATTCTGCTTTATTCAATGTTATTTACTTCACCCTATCAGTATGCGGCAAAAGGAGACATGTGTAGGCCTCCCACTGATGAATGTGATCTCCCTGAATATTGCAATGGATCATCTGCAACATGTCAAGATAACTTTTTTGTTCAGAATGGGCATCCATGTGGAGAGAATCAGTGGCTCTGTGTGAATGGAAGTTGTAGAAGTGGGATAAAACAATGTACAGCTATATTTGGTGAAGGTATTTATTATAATTTGATATCCCATGTATGCATTTTTCTGGAAACCAAAAAAATAGATATTGATACATAATTGTGATTTTAAAAAAATAATGTGATTTTTAGTATAAATACTTTAAAGGATTACAGAAAAAAGTAAGGAATACTGTAAAAAAATCAGACAATTTGTCTGGAATTAAAGTTACGCATTATTTCCACAAAATAAGAAAGAGAAACATTCAAAGTCTATGGGATCTTCATTTGAGAAGGAAGAAAGCAGACTGAGCATAAGTTACACTTCCCTCTTTCACTCCATATGCACAGTTTTCTTAGTAAATATAAATACATATGGCTATGGACATTAAATGTCATATGTAAGTTGGCATATGAGTACAATTTAAATCACACATGCAGATACACACAGCCAGATACACACATTCACACCAGGGAACTACAAGGATAGTTTATGAAAATCCGAAAAAGGGGTCATGAAGATCCACTAACTATGAAATCATTAAAAGATGATGTGCACCAAGGTTGAAAACAAAAAGGAAAACCATGTACAAAATACACACAGAATCATTTGCTGAAGAAGATGGAGACAGCAGCAAGAGCAGCAGCATGGCATGTCTATATCAGAAGAAGCAAGAGCAATTGACAGAGGAAATATTCAGGATACTCATATAAATAGCCGGGTAGGTCAACATTTTCTCAATGGTAACAGGTAAATGCCTACTCTAATTTCTAATTTCTGTGTAAAAAGGGAGTTGCAAAGTGATTATCAACTCCCAAAATAAACATACAATAACATGGACTGACTATTGGTTTGAAGAAAGGCAACACAAAATACAAGGAAAGAAACTTATATAATGCTAAAATGCTCTCCCAAGGAACTGGGTGATTTGAACCACAAGGAAGTTTTGAAGAAAGATATCTCTATCATCTATCTATCCAGCTAGCTATCTAATCTATCTATCTATCTATCTATCTATCTATCTATCTATCTATCTATCTATCTATCTATCTATCATCTATCTATATCTATCTATCTATCATCTATCATCTTTCTTTCTTTCTTTCTTTCTTTCTTTCTTCCTTCCTTCCTTTCTTTCTTTCTCTTTCTTTCTTTCTTTCTTTCTTTCTTTCTTTCTTTCTTTCTTTCTTTCTTTCTTTCTTTTTCTTTCTTTCTTTTTCTTTCTTTCTTTCTATCATCTATCCCTACCTATCTCTTATCCATCACTAGCATCTCTATCTTTTCATCTATATCATCTGCCTATCTGTATCTATCTATACATACATATAGATAAATAGAGAAAGAGAAAGGAAAAGAAAATCTTGATTTGAAAGGTATACTGGTTAAAATGTAAAAATAAGCATATTGGTTAGATCATTGAAAAGGTAGAACTTCTGTTTAAGCTGGCAGATAGAATTGCAAATTTCACCCAATGTTAAATAGGTAGAAACAAACAAACAAACAAAAAGTATATGAAAGCACACATTTGAACTCCTATAATTTGCTTTCCAAATTTATTTCTATAAGAATTGGTTGTGAATGATATCCAAAAAAAAGGGAAACTAAACCAGGAGATAGAAGAATTAAGCAAGAAGAATAAATCATCATAGAAATTAGTAAAATTCATTTTTTTCTAAGATACATATCTCTCAAAGTATACATATTTTAGAATATAAAGAACAGTATGAAATGGAGTTATTAATATGTCAAAAATGTTAATCCCTAGAAGAATAAAAATAGAAAAATATAGTTTCGCCAAGAAAAAAAAAAACCTGAAACAAAACTCAATCATTCCAACAAAATGTAGCGCAAAGTGAAATTAAATATTGGCATGTCAAGTATTCATTTTGTAATTTAAGACAGCTACAATAATAATAATAAAATAATGTGAAACTACAAGCTCATAAAGGAGAAAAACAAAAACAATAACGATACTTGATTAATTCCAAAGAAGACAAGAACAAAGTTAAAAAAGAACATAGAATAGGACAATAAATACTAAGACAGCTTATTTACATTTAAATATTTAGCAATTACATTAAATATAAAACCTGTACTAAATATTAAGTTTAGAGAAAGGGTGTAGCAAGTAGTGATGGATGTAACTGTGGGAAAATAACTAGAAAAATTAAGATACATTTTATTGATGATATTTTATTTTATTTATTAATTTTTAAATATTTTATTTACTTATTTGACAGAGAGGCAGTGAGAGAGGGAACACAAGCAGGGGGAGTGGGAGAAGAAGAAGCAGGCTTCCAGTGGAGGAGCCTGATGTGGGGCTCGATCCCAGGACTCTGGGATCAGGACCTGGACAAAAGGCAGATTCTTAACGACTGAGATACTCAGGCACCCTATTGATGATATTTTAAAAGGCATTAGACTACAGTGAAACCAAAGACAGCTAATTGTTTAAACCATGACAGGAGAGAAAGCTTGCATATTTTAGGGGACCACTGTTAGGCAATTTTTTTCCTAGAGACATTTGGAGATTTTGAAATTTGGAGATCAGGTTTGGATTAGGCAGAGATCTTTTATTAGAAAGAAAAAAATAGCAAATTTTAGCAGTTGAAATTTAAGGGGACTGTCAAAACCATAGAAAATTTTTTCCATGAGGCATTTTTGGAGCTCTGAAGCTGCTCAGCAATTTGGTCAATTAGGTTAAAAACATTAAAAAGGCATTATGAACTTCCCTGCAGTCACACGATAATCAAAGACCAAATGGTGGAAGAGGCTTGCCACCAGAAAACCTTAGTCTTCTAAAAGATTTCACTACATTTTGAAGTGCCTATGTTAGTAGACTAGGAAGCTGTTCTGAGATTCTCTAAATGGCAAGAATTTATCTCAGGCAGACTTACAGTGAAAACAAATATTGACAAGGCTATCAATCAGTAGCTTACAAGGGTCACACCTAAGATAATAAAGCAGATCCAGAATAAGACTGTACACAAGCAGAGAAAGACGATTATCATATGATTTCTCTCATCTATGGAACATAAGAACTAGGAAGATCGGTAGGGGAAGAAAGGAATAAAGAAAGGGCGGGTAATCAGAAGGGGGAATGAAGCATGAGAGACTATGGACTCTGAGAAACAAACTGAGGGCTTCAGAGGGGAGAGGGGTGGGGGAATGGGATAGGCTGGTGATGGGTAGTAAGGAGGGCACGTATTGCATGGTGCACTGGGTGTTATACGCAACTAATGAATCATCGAACTTTACATCAGAAACCAGGGATGTACTGTATGGTGACTAATATAATATAATAAAAAAACATTAAAATAATAAAAAAAAAGAGTAAGACTGTACATCAGCCTTGGCCCATTTAATTGCCTGATTAGATTTTAGTGATCATCTACCTTACTCAATACGCCTAACTCAGAGTCAATTAAAAGATAAAATAGAGAATGGAAAGTAGCAATATTTAAAGAGATAAGAACCAATAATTTTCAAAATGAAAGGTATTCCCACAAATTCATGATGCTCTAAGAATCTCAAGAATGTCTTTGAAGAAAAAACACATAAAGACATCATAGTAAAACTACTACAAAAAAAAAGAAAAGATGAAAACAAAACAGCTAAAGTGGGAGAAACAATAACTTTTAAAGTAAGTGTGAGTCAGATTTCTTGTCAACAATTACAGAAGCCAGATGACAAAGTAAAGACACTTCTTAAGTGCTAAAAAGAAAATAACTGCCCACCTAGCATTCTGTAATGAGCAAATATACCCTTTAAATATTTTCAATAAATGTGCTTGAACAAGTGTACATTCACAGGAAAAGAATGAATTTGAAACCCTACCTCACACCAAACACAAAAATTAACTTATATTGTAGACCTAAATGTAAGAGCTAAAACTACAAAGCTTTTAGAGGAAAACATAGGCATAAATCTTAGTGACCTTGCATTAAGCAATGTTTTCTTAGATAAGACACCCAAAGCAGAGGTGATGAAAAAGGAATCATTTGGACTTCAAAAATTTAAAGAACTTTTGTTCTTCAAAGAAAATCACCAAGAAAGTGAAAAGGCAGCTCAAGGAATGGGAGAATATATTTGTGAACCATATTTTTAATAATGGACATATACAGAATACATAAGAAACATTCAACTCAACAATAAAAAGACAATGTAGTTTAACAAATAAGGAAAAAAAATTGAATAGACATTTCCGGGGAAAAAAAGACATAGAAATGGCAAATCACATGAAAGATGCTCAAGATCATTAGTCATTAAGGAAATGGAAATTAAGACCACAGTATGATACTTGTTCACATTCACTAGGATAGCCATAATTCAAAGACAACAGCAATGTTTGTGAGGATATGGCAAGATCCAAACTCATGCATTGCTAGATATGAAATAGTACAGCTGCTTTAGAAAGCAATTTGGAAGTTCCTCAAAATCTTGAACATAGCAGTTTAACCCTCAGTATATATACCCAAAAGAACTGAAAATACGTCCCCACAAAACCTTAAATAGAAATTTGCATCATACCATTATTCATAATAACCAAAATGTAGAAACAACCCAAATGTCCATCAACTGATGAATGAGTGAACAAAATGCAGAATATTATTTAATTTAAAAAAATGAATGAAGTGATGATATTTGCTAAATGTGAATAGATTCTGAAAACCTATGCTAAGCTAAGAAAGCTGGTCACAAAAGACCCAACAGATTCTGATTCCACCTATATTTAGCTTACAGAATAGGCCAATATATAAAGACAGAAAGTAAATTAATAGTTGCCTGAGGCTAGGGGAGGGAGGGAGAGGGTGTATGTGATTGTGTGTGTGTTGTTTGATGCATATCCAGTTTAATATTATAGCATATTGATGATCACCTTTACGGCCCCAACTTAATACTCTCAAATACACTGCAATGCAGTTATCTGCTAAAAATTAAGTGTGTGCTTGGCTGGTTGGTTGTTTTTAAACCTAAAAATGTGAATGTTTCTCATGCTCCCGGTCATGTTTCTTCACCTTGCCAATCTTACAGTATTTTAATTTCTCTCCATGTATAATTATTTTAAGATCTCAAAGATAAGTCATCTTAGGCTTTTGTATCTTCTTCATACGTGTTGACATGGTTCTTCTCCATACGAACTTAAGACCAGATTAATAAATTAACTCCTACATTAATTTTAGTTGAATTGATATCCATGTTATTCTGTCGATGACCTAATGAGTGTGAAGTGGTATCTTGTGGCTTTGATTTGCATTTACCTGAAGACTAATGATGAGCATCTTTTCATGTGCTTATTGACCATTCGAATGTCTTGTTTGGAGAGATATCTGTTTACATCCTAGTCAGCTATTTTTTTTAATTGGGTTGTCTTTTTAATTATTGAGCTGTAATAGTTTTTATTTAATCTGTATTCAGTTTATTGCTAAATTCATGTTTTGCAAATCTTTTATTTCTTTGTGTAGATTATGTCATCCCTTTTCTGATAGCCACCTTTGAAATGCAAAGTTTTAATTCTCATGAGGTTCAAATTATCTATTTTTGTGTGTGTCTGCTTGTGATTTGGGTGTTATAAACAAGAAAGCATTGCTTAATCCAAGGTGCTGATTTACTCCCCCCCCTTTTTTCTGGGAGTTTTATATGTTTTCCTCTTAAATTTGGGTCTAGAATCCATTTTGAGTTAGTTTGTATATGGTGTGAAAAATGGTTCCAACTTAATTCTTTAGCGTGTGGGTACCCAATTGTTTCAGCATCACTGTTGAACAGATGATTACTCCCCCATTTAATGGACTTGGCATCTCTGCTGAAAAATCACTTGATTGTAAAAGTTTAAGGGTTTATTTCTGGACCATCAGTTCTACTCCATTGATCTACACATATATATACTTATGTCAGTAGCACACTGTCTTGATTACTGTAGCTTTGTAGTTTAGAAACCAGGGATGCGAGCAATCCACTTTTTTTTTCTTTTTAAGGTTATTTTGGATATCCTAGGTCTCTTGCATTTCTTGAATTTCAGAATCAACTTGTCAATTTCTGCAAAAAAGTCAGCTGTGGAATTTTGACAGTAATTTTGTGTTGAATTTGTACATCAATTTGAGGTGTAATATTACATCAACTATAATAAGGTTACCAATCCACAGACATGCAATGTTTTTCCAATATTTGTATCTTACTTAATTTTAACTAAATATTTTATAGTTTTGTAATTATCAGTATACAAGCTCTATACTTCTGTTAAATATATCTCTTGATATTCTTTTTGATGTTATTATAAATAGGATTTTTTTCAAATTTCATTGTTCATTGCTAGTGTGTAGATATCAGTTGATTTTGAATATTGAACCTTTATCTTGCAACCTTGCTAAAATTCTTTATTAATTCTAGTAAGCATGTTTTGTGGATTCCTAGAATTTCTATATATCAGAAAATGTCTTAGGAAATGGATATATTTTAATTTCTTAATTTACAATCTATATGCCTTTTGTTTTTTCTTCTTGGCTATTTTTCCTGAGTAGTACTTCCAGTACAATATTGAGTGGAAGTACTCAGGGCATATATTCTGACTTGTTCCCTATCTTAGGGGTTGAGCATTGAGTTTCTCATTATTAAGGATGATGTTAACTATGGTTTTTCATAATCCTCCTTATTAGGTTAAGGAAGTTCCACTTCTGTTAGCCACTTTGCAAAGTTTTTTTTTTTTAAATCAAGAGTTGAATGCTAGATTTTTCTTGTCCATTTCTGTGTTTGTTGCAATGATCATTTTTTTTGTCCTTTAGTTTATTGATATAGTACATTACAATAATTAATTTCCAGCCTCGCATTTCTGGAAAAAATACAACTTGGCCATGGTGTGTTATCTTTTTTTTTTTTTAATTTTTTATTATGTTATGTTAGTCACCACACAGTACATCATTAGTTTTTGATGTAGTGTTCCATGATTCATTGTTTGTGTATAACACCCAGTGCTCCATGCGATACGTGCCCTCCTTAATACCCATCACCAGCCTATCCCAATCCCCCACCCCTCTCCCCTCTGAAGACCTCAGTTTGTTTCCCAGAGTCCACAGCCTCTCGTGGTTCATTCTCCCTTCTGTTTACCCCCCCTTCATTCTTCCCTTCCTTCTCCTACCGATCTCCCTGCTCTTTCTTATGTTCCATAAATTAGTGAAACCATATGATAATTGTCTTTCTCTGCTTGACCTATTTCACTTAGCATAATCTCCTCCGGTGCTGTCCATGTTGCTGCAAATGTTGGGTAATCGTTCTTTCTGATGGCTGAGTAATACTCCATTGTATTATGGACCACATCTTCTTTATCCATTCATCTGTTGAAGGGCAACTTGGCTCCCTCCACAGTTTAGCTGTCATGGACAATGCTGCTATGAACATTGGGGTGCATATGGCCCTTCTCTTCACTACTTCTGTATCTTTGGGGTAAATACCCAGTAGTGCAATTGCTGGGTCAAAGGGTAGCTCTATTTTTAACTTTTTAAGGGACCTCCACACTGTTTTCCAAAGTGGCTGTACCAACTTGCATTCCCACCAACAGTGTAAGAGGGTTCCCCTTCCTCCACATCCTCTCCAACATTTGTTGTTTCTTGCCTTGTCAATTTTTCCATTCTAACCCACGTAAGGTGGTATCTCAATGTGGTTTTGATTTAAATTTCCCTGATGGCTAATGATTTTGAACATGTTTTCATGTGTCTGTTAGCCATTTGTATGTCTTCATTGGAAAAATGTCTGTTCATATCTTCTGCCCATTTTTTGATTTGTTTATTTGTTTCTCGTGTATTGAGTTTGAGAAGTTCTCTATAGATCTTGGGTAACTGCCTTTTATCTGTAGTTTCATTTGCAAATATCTTCTCCCATTCTGTGGGTTACTTCTTTGTTTTCATGACTGTTTCCTTCTCTGTGCAGAAATGTTTTATCTTGATGAAGTCCCACAAGTTCATTTTTTCTTTTGTTTCTCTTGCCTCTGGAGACATGTCATGAAAGAAGTTGCTGTGGCCGATGTCGAAGAGGTTACAGGCTATGTTCTCCTCTATGATTTTGATGGATTCCTGTCTCACATTGAGGTCTTTCATCCATTTGTAATTTACCTTTATGTATGGTGTGAGAGAGTGGTCAAGTTTCATTCTTTTGTATATAGCTGTCCCATTTTCCCAGCACCATTTATTGAAGAGACTGTCCTTTTTCCACTGGATGTTTTTTCCTGCTTTGTCAAAGATTAGTGGACAGGCCCGAGGGTCCATTTCTGGAGTCTCTATTCTGTTCCATTGGTCTATGTGTCTGTTTTTGTGTCAGTACCATGCTGTCTTTGTGATCACAGCTTTGTAGTATAGCTTGAAATCAGGCAAGGTGATGCCCCCAGCTTTGTTTTTCTTTTTCAACATTTCCTTGGTGATTTGGGGTCTCTTCTGGCTCCACACAAATTTTAGGATTGTTTGTTCCAGCTCTTTGAAAAATGTCATTGGTATTTTGATCCCGATGGCATTGAAATTGTAGATTGCTCTGGGTAGCAGGGACATTTTAACTATGTTTATTCTTCCAATCCATGAGCATGGAATGTTTTTCCATCTTTTTGTTTCTTCTTCAATTTCTTTCATCAGTGTTCTGTACTTTCTAGAGTATAGATCCTTTACCTCTCAGGTTAAGTTATTCCATGATATCTTATGATTTTTGGGGCTATTGTAAATGGAATCAATTCCCTAATTTCTCTTTCTTCAGTCTCATTGTGTATAGAAATGCAACTGATTTCTGAGCTTTCATTTTGTATCCTGCCACATTTTTGAATTGCTCTATAAATTCTAGTAATTTGGGGGTGGAGTCTTTTGGGTTTTCCATATGAAGTATCATGTCGTCTGCGAAGAGAAAGAGTTTGACTTCTTCTTTGCAACTTTGAATACCTTTTATTCTTTTTTGTTGTCTGATTGCTGTTGCTAGGACTTCTGATACTATGTTGAACAATAATGGTGAGAGTGGGCATCCTTGTCGTGTTCCTGATCTTAAGGGAAAGGCTTTCAGCTTTTCCCCATTGAGAATGATATTTGCTGTAGGCTTTTTGTATTATCCTTTTTTTATATCGATGGATTGTTGGTATATACTTGAAAATTTCTTTTTATTGTGAAAAAAATACATGACATGAAATCATTTTTACCATTTTTAAGTGTACAGTTCAGTGCCATTAAGTGTATTCACATTACTTTACAAACATTACCATCATCCATCCCCAGAATTTTTTTTAATTTTCTAAACTGATACTACATATCCATTGAAGTAACTTCACTGTTGATTTTCAGGTACAAATGTTTTTAAATTTTTGATCTATATTTTCTTTTGTTGCCTATGCTTTTGGCATCATATCCAAGAAACAATTGCCAAATCCAATGTCAAAACGTTTTTCCTCTGTATTTTCTTCTAAGAGTTTTATAGTTTTTAGCATAATGCATAAAGAAGTTGAATCACTATGTTGTATACCTGAAAGTAATGTAACACTGTATGTCAACTATACACACACACAAAAAAAGATTTTAAAGTTTTTAATTAAAATCCAGTTAACCTACAGTGTAATATTAGTTTCAGGTGTACAATTTAGTGATTCAACACTTACATACAACACCAGTACTCATCTAAACAAGTGCACTCCTTAATCGCCATCATTTTTTAAAAAGTATTTTCTAATTGTAGCTCTTACATTTATGTATCTAATCCATTTTGTGTTATTTTTAGAATATCATGTAAGTAAGTGTTTAACTTCATTCTTTTGCATGTGTATATCCAATATTCTTAACACAAATTGTTGAAAAGACTGTCCTTTCCAACTGAGTGGTTTGGGTATCCTTATCAAAAATTATTAGACATATATGAAAGGATTTACTTCTGGGGTCTCTATTTTATTCTATTGGTGTGTATATCTGTCTTTAATTCTAGTATGCCAATATACATTGTTTTGATATTGTAGCTTTTGTGGTAAGTTTTTGAATCAGTAAGTATGATACCTCCAAGTTTGTTCTCCATTTTCAAGATTTTTTTTTTTCTATTTGAGGCCCTTGATATTCCATACAGGAGATATGTTGGTATTTTGATAAGGTTTGCTTTGGAGCTGTAGATCACTTTGGGTGAGATTGCCATCTTAATAGTTTGTCTTCCAAGCCATAAACATGGGATAACTTTCCATTTTTTGGTGTGTTTTCTTTAATTTTCTTTGCAACATTTTGTGGGTTTCATTTTACAAATTTTATTTCTGTGGTTAATTTCACTTATAAGATTTTTTTTCTTTTTGATACATTGATAAATAAAATTGTTTACTTAATTTCGTTTTGGGATTTTCAATTGCTGATGTATAAAATTACAATTGATTTTCATGTGTTATTAATTTTGTATCCCAAAACTTTGCTGAATTTGTTTGTGTGTGTGTGTGTGTGTGTGTGTGTGTGTGTGTGTGTGTGTTTAAAATCCTTAGGGTTTTCTGTATATATGAAATCATGGCAACTGTGAACAGAGATAATTTTACTTTTTCTGTTCCAATTTAGGTGCCTATTATTTCTTTTACTTGCCTCTTGCTCTAGATTAGGACTTCTACTACATTAAATAAGTGACAAAATCTTACATCCTTGTGTTGCTCCTTGTCATTACAGGAAAATGTTTAAATTTTTCACCATAGAGTATTATGTTAATTGTGTTTTTATAGATAGTCTTTATTATATTGAAGGACTTTCCTTCTTCTTCTACTTAATGTTTTTATCATTAAAATGTATTGGATTTTTCATATGCTTTTTTTTTGCATCAATTGACAAGATTATTGTTTTACCCCCTTTATAATAACTGTTATTTTGGTGTATAATATTGACTTTTTTTGTATGTTGAATCATCCTTGAATTCTAGGAATAAATCTCACTTGGTAAATGAAGTGTAATGCTTTTATTTTATTTTTTATTTTAAAAAAATTTTTAAAGCTTTTATTTTTTTATTTGAGAGAGATAGAGCACAACCAGGGGGAGTTGGCAGAGAGAGAAGGAGAAGCAGTCTCTCTGACATGGGGCTCAATCTCAGGACCCTGGTATCATGACCTGAGCAGACACCTAACTGACTGAGCCACTGAGGAACCCTGAAGTATAATGCTTTTAATATGCTTTAGAATTCAGTTTACTAGCATTTTGTTGACGTTTTTAAAATCACTACCCATAAAGGGCATTAATCTATAGATTTTTTTAAAGTTTTTATTTCAATTTCAGTTAATTAGTACAGTTAATTATTAGTTTCAGGTGTACAATAAAATGACTCAACATTTCCATGCAACAACCAGTGCTCATCATAGCAAGTGTGCTCCTTAATCCCCATCACCTATTTAACCCATCCACCCACCCACCTCTCCTCTGGTAGCCATCAGTTTGTTTTCTATAGTTAAGGGTCTGCTTCTTTGTTTTTCTCTCTTCCCCCACCTACCATGTTTGTTTGTTTTGTTTTTTAAATTCTGTAGATTTTTTGAAATTTTTATGTCTATATTTGTGAGAGATATTGTTCTAATCTTTATTTTCTTTTTTGAAATGGCTTGAGTTGTTTTAATAAGTTGCACTGTATGATGCAAAAGAATTCCTTACCCATATTTTTGGGAAGAATCAGTAACATATTGTATTAATTGTCTGAGAATTTTGGAGAATTTACCATTGAAGTCATCTGCACTCAGCCTTTTCATTGCAGGCAATTTCCTGATTTAATAATTCAAATTCGTCAGCATTGTTGATCTTTTCAAAGAACAAAATTTTGGTTTCATTGATTTTTCTCTGTCATTTGTCTATTTTTTATTTTATTGTTTTCTGCTATAATCCTTTTATTTCTTTCTGTTTACTTTATGCTCAGAATTTTTTTTTAGTATCTTAAGATGGAATTCTAGGTTATTAATTTGAAATATTCTTTCCTATTTTATTTTTTTTGTTGTTTTTATTTTTTATTTTTATTTTTTATTATTATTATTTTTTTAAATAATGATATATTATGTTAGTCACCATACAGTACATCCCCGGTTTTCGATGTAAGGCTCGATGATTCATTAGTTGTGTATAACACCCAGTGCACCATGCAATATGTGCCCTCCTTACTACCCATCACCGGCCTATCCCATTCCCCCACCCCCTCCCCTCTGTAGCCCTCAGTTTGTTTCTCATAGTCCATAGTCTCTCATGTTTCATTCCCCCTTCTGATTACCCCCCCCTTTCTTTATCCCTTTCTTCCCCTACTGATCATTCTAGTTCTTATGTTCCATAGATGAGAGAAATCATATGATAGTTGTCTTTCTCTGCTTGACTTATTTCACTTAGCATTTTCTCCTCCAGTGCCGTCCATGTTGTAGCAAATGTTGAGAACTCGTTCTTTCTGATTGCTGAGTAATATTCCATTGTATATATGGACCACAACTTCTTAATCCAGTCATCTGTTGCAGGGCATCTCGGCTCCTTCCACAATGTAGCTATTGTGGACATTGCTGCTATGAACATTGGGGTGCATATGGCCCTTCTCTTCACTACGTCTGTATCTTTGGGGTAAACACCCAGTAGTGCAATGGCTGGATCATAGGGTAGCTCAATTTTTAACTTTTTAAGGGAACTCCACACTGTTTTCCAGAGTGGCTGTACCAACTTGCATTCCCACCAACAATGTAGGAGGGATCCCCTTTCTCCACATCCTCTCCAACAATTGTTGTTTCTTGCCTTGTCTATTTTTGCCATTCTAACTGGCGTAAGGTGGTATCTCAGTGTGGTTTTGATTTGAATTTCCTTGATGGCTAATGATTTTGAACATTTTTTCATGTGTCTGTTAGACATTTGTATGTCTTCATTGGAAAAGTGTCTGTTCATATCTTCTGCCCATTTTTTGATTTATTTGTTTCTCGTGTATTGAGTTTGAGAAGTTCTTTGTAGATCTTGGATACCAGTCCTTTATCTGTAGTTTCATTTGCAAATATCTTCTCCCATTCCGTGGGCTGCCTCTTAGTTTTTCTGACTGTTTCTTTGGCTGTGCAGAAACTTTTAATCTTGATGAAGTCCCATAAATTCATTTTATCTTTTGTTTCTCTTGCCTTTGGGGATGTATCATGAAAAAGGTTGCTTTGGCCGATGTCATAGAGGTTGCTGCCTATGTTCTCCTCTAGAATTTTGATGGATTCCTGTCTCACATCGAGGTCGTTCATCCATTTGGAGTTTATTTTTGTGTATGGTGTGAGAGAATGGTCAAGTTTCATTCTTTTGCATGTAGCTGTCCAATTTTCCCAGCACCATTTATTGAAGAGACTGTCTTTTTCCCACCGGATGTTTTTTCCTGCTTTATCAAATATTAGTTGCCCAAAGAGCTGAGGGTCCATTTCTGGGCTCTCTATTCTGTTCCATTGGTCTATGTGTCTGTTTTTGTGCCAGTACCATGCTGTCTTTGTGATCACAGCTTTGTAGTACAGCTCGAAATCTGGCATTGTGATGCCCCCAGCTTTGTTTTTCTTTTTCAACAGTTCCTTGGAGATTCGGGGTCTTTTCTGTTTCCATACAAATTTAAGGACTATTTGTTCCAGTTCTTTGAAAAACGTTCTCGGTATTTTGATCGGGATAGCATTGAAAGTGTAGAATGCTCTGGGTAGCATGGACATTTTAACTATGTTAATTCTTCCGATCCATGAGCATGGAATATCTTTCCATCTTTTTATGTCTTCCTCAATGTCTTTTAAGAGTGATTTGTAGTTTCTAGAATAAAGGTCCTTTACGTCTCTGGTTAAGTTAATTCCAAGGTAACGTATGGTTTTTAGTGCTATTGTAAATGGGATGGATTCCCTAATTTCTCTTTCTTCGTTCTCGTTATTCGTGTACAGAAATGCAACTGATTTCTGAGCATTGATTTTGTATCCCGCCACGTTACTGAATTGCTCTATAACTTCTAATAGTTTGGGAGTGGCTTCTTTTGGGTTTTCCATATAGAGTATCATGTCATCTGCGAAGAGAGACATTTTGACTTCTTCTTTGCCGATTTGGATACCTTTTATCCCTTTTCATTGTCTGATTGCTGTTGCCAGGACTTCTAGTACTATGTTGAATAATAGTGGTGAGAGTGGGCATCCTTGTCGTGTTCCTGATCTTAAGGGAAAGGCTTCCAGCTTTTCCCATTGAGAATAATATTTGCAGTAGGCTTTTCATAGATGGCTTTTATGAGATTGAGAAATGTACCTTCTATTCCTACACTCTGAAGGGTTTTAATCAGGAAAGGATGCTGTATTTTGTCAAATGATTTTTCGGCATCGATTGAGAGGATCATATGGTTCTTGAGTCTTTTCTTGTTGATATGATGTATCACGCTGATTGATTTGCGAATATTGAACCACGCTTGCATCCCAGGTATGAATCCCACTTGATCGTGGTGGATAATCCTTTTAATGAACTGTTGGATTCTATTAGCAAGTATCTTGTTGAGGATTTTGGCGTCCATATTCATTAGGGAAATCGGTCTGTAATTCTCCTTTTTGAGGGGGTCTTTGCCTGGTTTGGGGATCAAGGTCATATTGGCTTCATAGAATGAGTTTGGTAGCTTTCCTTCTGTTTCTATTTTTTGAAATAGCTTTAGGAGAATAGGTATTATTTCTTCTTTGAATGTTTGGTAGAATTCCCCAGGAAAACCGTCCGGGCCTGGAGTTTTGTTATTTGGAAGGTTGTTTATCACTGACTCAATTTCTTCATAATTAATTGGCCTGTTTAAGAAATCAATTTCTTCCTGTTTCAATCTTGGTAGTTTATAGGTTTCCAGGAAGGATTCCATCTCTTCCAGATTGCTTAGTTTATTGGCATATAGCTGTTGATAAAAATTTCTAATAATCCTTCCAATTTCAATGGTGTTCGTCGTGACCTCTCCTTTTTCATTCATAATTTTAATAATCTGGGTCCTTTCTCTTTTCTTTTGGATAAGTCTTGCCAGTGGTCTGTCAATTTTATTGATTCTCTCCAAGAACCAGCTTCTAGTCCTGTTGATCTGCTCTACTGTACTTCTGGTTTCTGCTTGATTGATTTCAGCTTTAATTTTGGTCAACTGCTTCCTCGTGCATGGATTAGGCCTGTCCCTCTGTTGCTGTCCAGCTTCTTGAGGTGAGAATATAAAAACTGCATTTTAGATTTTTCTATTCTTTTGAGTGAGGCTTGGATGGCTATGTATTTCCCCCTTAGGACTGCCTTTGCAGTATCCCATAGGCTTTGGACTGTTGTATTTTCATTCTCATTGGTCTCCATAACTTGTTTAAATTGATTTTTGATTTCCTGGTTTATCGAGTCATTCCTGAGCAGGATGGTTCTTAGTCTCCAAGCGTTTGAGTTTCTTCCAAATTTTTCCTTGTGGTTGAGTTCCAATTTCAGAGCATTGTGGTCTGAGAATATGCAGGGGATAATTTCAATCGTTTGGTATCGGCTGAGACCTGTTTTGTGTCCCAGAACATGGTCTATTCTTGAAAATGTTCCATGGGCATTAGAATAGAATGAGTATTCTTTGGTTCTGGGGTGTAGTGTTCTATATATATCTAAGAGGTCCAACTCGTCGAGTATGGCATTCAAAGCCTTTGATTCTTTGCTTAGTTTTTGCCAGGGTGTTCTGTCTATTTCTGAGAGTGGAGTGTTGAGATCCCCTACTATTAATGTATTTTTATTTATATGTCTCTTTATTCTGGTTAAGAGTTGGCTTGTGTATCTTGCTGCTCTCCTGTTGGGGGCATATATATTTATAATTGTCATATCCACTTGTTGAATACTTCCTTTAAGAATAATATAGTGCCCTTCTGCGTCTCTAACTATAGTCTGTAGTTTAAAATCCAGTTTATCTGATACGAGAATTGCTACCCCAGCTTTCTTTTGAGGTCCATTTGCGTGAAAGATGGTACTCCATCCCCTTACTCTCAGTCTGAATGCATCTTTGGGTTCAAAATGAGTCTCTTGTAGACAGCAAATGGATGGGTCATTTCTTTTTATCCAATCTGCAACCCTGTGGCGTTTAAAGCAAGAATTTAAACCATTAATGTTAAGGCTGAGTACTGAGAGATATGCTTTTAATGATGCCATGTTGTCAGTAAAGTCTTTGTTTGTATTGGCTGTGACTTTCTGTTTTGTATCACTCTTGGGGCCTTTTTACTTTTATAGAACCCCCCGTAATACCTCCTGTAGGGCTGGTTTCGTGGTTACGAAATTGGCTAGTGACTGTCGATTCTGAAATGTCTTTATTTCTCCATCAATTCTGAATGACAGCCTTGCTGGATAAAGGATCCTTGGCTGCATGTTTTTCTCTGAAAGAGCTTTAAAAATGCTCCCCCAACCCTTTCTCTCATTCCAGGTCTGTGTAGACAGGTCTGACGTAATTCTGATGCCTTTGCCTTGGTACGTGAGAAATTTCTTTGCCCTGGCGGCTTTCAACACTGTATCCTTGGATCTCATATTTGCGAATGCACTATGACGTGACGTGGTGTAGGTCTGTCATGGTTGAGCTTGGGAGGGGTCCTCTCTGCCTCTTGGACACGAATTTTTGTTTCCCTTGCTAGATTAGGGAAGTTTTCAGCTACAATTTGTTCAAATATCTCTTCTAGACTTCTGTTTGTCTCCACCCCCTCGGGGATGCCTATGATTCTAACATTGGATCATTTTGTTGAGTCAGTAATCTCCTGTAGCCAACATTCGTGGGCGTGGATTTTTTTAAGACCATCTTCTATTTTTATTTTTTCCTCTATTAACCCATCCTCCAATTCACTAACCCATTCCTCTGCTTCCGTGACCCTGGCCGTCAGAGCCTCTAGTTTTGCCTGCATTTGGCTCATAGAATTTTTAATTTCTGTCAAATTCACTCTCATTTCCACCCTTAGGGATTCTATATTCTCAGTAACATTTTCCTTAATATTTTTTTCAAGTCTACTCATTATCTTGACTATTGTTACTCTGAATTCCATTTCTGATAATTTGGTTACATCCATATCCGTTACTTCTGTGGCAGAGGCCACAGACTCACTGTCTTTTCTTTGCTGGGGGGGGGGCTTCTCCTTCTTGTCATTCTAATGAGGGGAGGTTGCGGGGTTGTCCAGAGCCCAAAATTATTGACTTGGTCCCAGGCCGTGCCCCTTGTTTTATAGGGATCTTAGAGATGTGGGCTTCTTCTTTAAAGATTTTATTTATTTACTTATCTGAGAGAGGGAGACAGACAGTCAGCAAGAACGGAACAGAAGCAGGGGAGTGAGAGAGGAAGAAGCAGGCTCCCAGCGGAGGAGCCCGATGATGGACTCCTTTCCGGAACGCTGGGATCACGTCCTAAGCCGGAGACAGGCGCTCAATGACTGCGCCACCCAGGCGCCTCGGGTTGTGGGCTTCTTGATTTTTCAGCCTGCCTTCTGGGGGAGGGGCCTGCCGCACCGATACTCAGGCAACCCTGTTTGGGTAGAGTCTCGGCGTCCCCTGCGAGGGGGGATGGGGATGGGCACTCTCTGAGCCGGTATTTCCAGGCTTTTGTTCTCTGGCGGCTTTCCCTGGCGGTCGGCTATTCCTCTTCTGAGAGTCAGAGCAGCAGAGGCTGCATTGTCACAGAACAGAGGGATTGCGGCCCGTTCTCCACTGATGTTCTGGCCACTTTAACTCTATTACTGTTGGTGCTGCTCAACCCTGCAGCGTCCCGGGGTGCGCACCAACTCGGCGTCCCTGCCCTCACTTCCAGGGCCGGCGCGTCTCTGTCCTTTGTGTTCCTAATGCCGCCAGCCACCGGCCGCCCCGCACGCTCCCGCTCCCGGGTCTCCCGGTCTCAGTCTATGCCCGGTGAGCACACCTCGATTCCGGAGTTTCGGGAGAAGCCTGGTGGCGCGCACACCCGGTTCAGGGTCTCAGTCTGCTGTTTCGAGGGTGCCGACCGCGAGTCCGCCCGCTCCCCCGTGCAGGTGGCCCACCAGCCACCAGCCACCAGCCACCCCGCGCGTGCTCCAGGAACTCCCGGTCTCAGTCTGGATCCCGTGAGCACACCGGGATTCCGGTGTTCCGGGAGATGCCTGGTGGCGCTCGTTCACGGCTCGGCTCACCGGACTCACCGGTCTCAGTCCGCTCTCTCGCGGGTGCCCTCTGTGAGTCCGCCTGCTCCCCCGTGCAGGTGGCTGCCGCTTCCCGGCGCCCAAACGCGGTGGCTCCCTCCCCCTTCCGTTTATCTTCCGACATCTGTGCAAGGTTTACATCTCCCCTCTTCGTACCTCAATACTCAGCGCTGGAGATGTTCATTTGTAGAGATCCAGATGCATCATCCTGCGTCTCAGGCTGATTCCGTGGTTATTTAGGCTGGTCTGGTACCTATCTAGCTCGACTCAGGGGACCGGCTGAAAAAGGGGTCCCCTACTCCTCCGCCATCTTAACTCCGCCACCTCTTTCCTATTTTAAACATTTACTGATATCAGTTTCTAAATACTGCTTTCAATGTTTCTCATAAATTTTTGTATGTCATGTTTTTATTCCTACTCATTTTAAAATATTTTCTAAATTCCCATGAGATTTTTTTTTCTTTGCTGCTTTGGTTATTTAGGAGTGTGTTTTTTAATTCTCATGTTTGTACATTCCCTAATATACTTTTATTATTGTTTTTTCATTGAATTCCATGGTATTCAGAGACATAATTCATATGATTTCAGTCCTTTTCAATTTCTTTAGACTGTCTTGGCCTCACATATGCATGGAGAAGAATATGTATCTTGCTATTTTGGGTAGAGTGTTCTACAGATATCTTTTAGGTCTAGTTCATTTATAGTGTTTTAATTTTGTATTTCCTTACTGATCTATTTGTTCTGTCCACTATTGAAAGCCGGTAAAAGTCAGGTATTATTTTTGTCTGTTCCTTCTGCCAGTTTTTATTTCATAGATTTTGGTGCTTTGTTCTTAGGGAACATGTTTATAACTATAATATTTTCTTCACTGATTGACTCTCTTGGTCTTTAGTAACAGTTTTTTTTCTTATACTGCATTTTTGTGATGTTGGTATAGGCACTCCAGCTTTCTTTGTGTTATTGCTCTGGGTTTGTATACATTCATGATCGTGGGTCACTATGCCAGGGGTGGCATCTGTGCCTCCGCTTCTACCAAATTTTAAGGGTTTTTTTTTCTCCTTTGCCCAGTGTGTAGGAGTTGCTCAGTTAGTTTTTAGGGGTTTTTTTGGAGATGAAATTTTTCCATATGGAGTTGAAGATTTGGTGTGCCTGTGAAGGTGGTGAGTTCAGAATATTCCTACCTTGCCATCTTGAATTAGAACCTCTAACCCCATTAGCATTTTAAAGATGTTATTCTATTGTTACATGGTTTCCATATTTTCTAAAGAAACTCTGTTAAGTTGTGTCTGTTTTCCCTTTGAGCTATCAGGATTTTCCCTATTTTTTTTTTTTTAACCAGTCTTCATATCACATGTTTGGGTGTATTTGTGTATGTGTGTATGCTTAATTCTTCTTAATGTTCTGTGAGTTTCTTGGAACTCTGGTGTAAATACTGTATTATTATACAGATTTTCTTAAAATTTTAATTTATATTTAATTCTCTCTCCATAAAATTACTTCAATATATTTATTTTTGATACTTTTCTTTCTTGCATATTTATATCCTTTGTAATTAATTTTCATATATATGTCTCATTGTTCTTTTTCTCAACTATTTTAATATAGGTAGATATTTTTATCTTATATTTTTTTCTTGAATGAGAAAGACATTTCTAGTTAAATTTTTTTTATTTTCTTCAATTTTTTCCTTTTTTGAATCCCTGCTTTCAGTTTAAAATGCTTTTTGTAAGATACTATTATTATCCATCTTTTTCTTCTGTTAAGTGTATGAAATGAGAGACTGATCACTTTAATTAAATCTGAAACTGATATGTATTAAGCTTTGGTCAGAGTTTAAATAAAGTTCCATTTATTTAGTTCACTGCTGTTTCTATGGCATAACACTTCAGGGTTTTCAAATGAGAGTTGTTTTATTTACTGAGACTCTTCCTCTTGGCAGATATGTAAGCACAACACAGAAACTGCTGAAAAATCCACACTGCTTTATGGAAGTCATCTCCTTATATTTTATTTTATTTTGTTATTTAAAAAATGTATTTAAAATCAATTAATTAACTTATAGTGTATTGCTAGTTTCAGAGGTAGAGTTTAGTGGTTCAACAGTTGTATATAACACCAAGTTGTATATTACATCAAGTTCCCTCCTTAGTGCCCATCACCCAGTTGCCCCTCAGTTTTGTTTCCTATAGTTAAGAATCTCTTTTGGTTGAATCTTCTGCTTTTCACATGTTTAGAAGCAGGAAAAAGCTTTGAGGGGAGAATAAACTATATGTTGAGGCCCCTTGGATCTTTAATTTTATTACTATAGCTATAAAAATCTTTCAACTTTGGCCTATTTTTATGTCCACCATCAATGGCCTGCTTCACTAGCTAAACATATAATTTTGACTTCTCACCCATAACCAGGTTTGCAAATGATCTCTGGGATAAAAACAACAACAACAACAACAAAGCAAAACAAAACAAAAAACAAAACAAAAAAACCCTGCTTATTTTCAGTTCACTAGAGCCCGTAGGAGTTTCAGCTGAGATCCTGATGTCCATTGTGGATCCTCTTAGGTGTGCCATTTTTCTTCAGCACCACAGTGCAGTGGTTAAATCTTCCTATCAAAGGTTTTGGGTTAATCTTTCCACTACAGTAGAACTAATGGAGGTTATAATAAATAAACTGCTCTTTAAGCAGATTAGCTCTTATGAGAATTGAACACATCTTGTGCATGGATTGGGTAGTGAATGTAAAAATTATGACTCCCCAAGATTTTTGTCTGAGGAAAATCTGATGCAAAAGTAAGATATTAGTTTCTTAGTTTGACTTGAAAAGACATTTATGCAAAATAGGTTCTTGACCAATAAGTCAATTTTTAGTTTCTTATACACTTATAGATATCTAGACTTACAAAAAATTAGCAAAATAAACTGTGCACCATGGTTAAATTTAAGATATCTTTTTGGTAGTAGATCAGAATGCTTTCAATTTTTAATTATGTCATCGAAATGATTTTGTGTTATCTTAAATTTAGTTTTGTTTTCAATTTGTTATGATCATATTTTCTACAATATATCTTAAACTATTTCAGAATTTCAAATATATTCATGAATTATTTTAAATTAATAGAAGCTCAATATGACTAACTACACATTTTTTTCAGATGCAGATTTTGGTCCTGAAGAGTGTTATACTCACCTTAATTCTAAGACTGATCAATCTGGAAACTGTGGTTCAGGTCCTTCAGGATACAGACAGTGTCAAACTAAGTATGTTTTAAGAAATCTATCTGAGAAACTCTATTTATTGCTTTAAATTAGAAAATACCAGCAGATAATTAAGCTTATGAGTAATCAAAATATTACTTGATCATGAAGTAAGACTATAAATTATAAATGTCTTTAATACAGAATATTTATACTGCTCTTTCTCATATATTTGCTTATCCCTTGTACCTTCCCTCAGAGTGTTTAATTTGTATAGGTACATTAAAAACATTAGACAGACTGCTCATTCTTATTTTGCATACTGTCATTTTAATTTTACAAAGGATGAGCATTCTTATAGTGAGGAAATGAAAATGCATGAATTTGTACTATCCAGTAAGTAAAGCACTGTGTTCAAGAACATGTGCTCTATAGCCATACATCTTTGTTTCAAATCCCAATCGCACTGCTTACCTACTTGTGTGATATGTGCTTCATTTTTCTGATATGTAAAATATGAATATTAATTCCACTAACACCATTGGGCTGATGCCAGTGTGGAATTTAGATACTCTATTGAGAGTATTTAGAGTGGGACTGACACATAGTATGCACTATATGGGAGTTAATTATTAAATTTTATAATTAATATATATATTAGAACTAGAATGTTACTGTTATAATATTTTATTTTGATATAATTTCAAAGATGGTTTGATAGTGAAATTAAATTTTCTGTAAAACACTTCTAGTTTGCATGAATAGTACAGATTCCCCATACACATTTACCCAGGTTTACCGATTGTTTACAGTTTGGCCTTTTGCTTTATCCTTTTTTCAACTTTCCTCTCCTGTCTTCAAAATGATTTTCCTAAACCATTTGAAAGAATATTGAAAACTATTCTTCTTTACCCCTAAATAAATCACGTGTCTTTCCTGACAATAAAGATATTTTCTTAACAAAACTATATTGTAGCTATAAAATATGGTTCATATTAAAACTTCTATAATTGTCTCAGTGAAGTATTTAGAGTTATTTTGCCTTTCTCAGGAAGGCAAGGATTTTTCAAATCCAGTCATATATTTGCATTTAGTCATAATGTATTTTATCTAATGTATTTATCTAATCTAATATCATAATGTATTTATCATAATGCGCTTTAATCTAGAAAATTTTCTTTGTTTCAATTTTTTCTTTTCCATAGGTTTTTTTTTTTTTTTAATGCTACGGAGTAATTGTTTTAAAGATTTCCCTCAATTTGGTTTTGATGGATATTTTTTGTAATTAGATTGATTTTAAGCATTTCAGCATGTCCACAATGGACATATATGCTTTAATGAAATTTTTAAAGGGTACATGGCATTTTTTTCTCAATCTTGGATATTTTAGGTTAAATTATACTGAAACCATGGGCATACTTTGTTCCTATTCAAACTTTGATCCACTGAATTTAAAATCCATTGATGATTTCTAACTCCATTATTGACTCTGCCTTTAAACTAGAAATGTACTGTAGGAAGTATTCCCTTCACTATAATTATTTGTTTGTTTGTTTATGTGTTTATTTATATCAGTTCATACTCAGCAATTGTTATTTTCTTCAATAGTATAGAATACATTACTGTTATTATTTATTCTGATTCTTTTTCAGATTGTCTCGGTTTGGCTACTGAGAGTTTCTTTTATTTGGCCACAGTGTCTTTTTTCAAAACTGTATATGACTCTTTAAGAACTTCCAAATTTTTCTAGCACAAAATCTTCTAGGTTCTGTTATACTTTTCCTACCTCTACTCTGGATTCAGCTATTTATCCAAGTAGCCCATATATGTTTTAGTAGAGAATATTTAAAAAATAAATATCTGGGCACTGGGTGTGCTTATTTCCACTGTCTTTCATTACCTCTAAGCCCTCTTAGTCAATAGAGCTAGAACATACACGTAATATATGCACATACATGTATCACACAATTATTTATATGTTCACGAATATCTCTGTATTTAAAACATGAAGTTAAAGTGATAATTTTATTTTTTATTAAACACCACAAAGTACATTTTAGTACATTTATAAGTTCCCTTCTTATATGTTCCAGCTCAAAATACATAGAAGTCATTTCACAATTGCTAAAATTATGTACAAAGATTCCATCTATTGACTAAAAAAACCCCTTCAAGCTATCATGACTGTATTTTCCTTTAAATCATTGATATGTTTATATTAGCTGCTATACAGTGCTTCTCTGCAAATTGCAGTATTTACGTCATTTTGATTTTGGTATCTAGTGATTTATTTGCTCCTTGACTATGTCACATTTTATTTTTAGAATTTTTTTGACTTTATATTGTATACTATGAATAATATGTAATGGAAACTTTGCATTCATTTATGTTTTCTAAATGCTATAGAATTTTGTTATGGAAGGAATTTAACATAGTTGGACTTATACTATAAACAATACCTCTCTGTGAGCAGCAGCTGAAATACTGTTCATTTCTTTATGCCTCTTAAGATGCTTCTTATGAACTCCCTGGAGTCTTCACTGCACGTGCTTAGTTCAGTGGTCTGCCAGGATTTAGGATGAAGTTTATGCACACTTTAGTGCTGAGTACCTTTAAATTTACAGTCACCTAATTAACATGAGGCCCATTTTTTAGTTCTGCACTCTGACTATTCAAGCTAAGAGATTGAATGTTCTGTATTGAATTTAAAAAATCCTAATCCATAATATCTCTTGACTTAGTTCCAATTTTTAAGGCTCTATTCTCATATAATTTTTCCCTTCCTGGTTAAATTCCAGTGCCTTGTGTGTGTGTGTGTGTGTGTGTGTGTGTGTGTGTCTGAAACACACACAGATTAGAATTCTACCCTTACTGGAATCCACTTTAACCCACTCTTTGTAGAAATGAGTTTAGATCAGGTTCTGTGTCAATGCCTTCCAGCCAAAGACCACAGGAACACAACTGTAGTTGAACAAGTTGGGTTTATTACATGTACCAATCAGTGAAACTCCATGGGAAACTGTGGGACATCTTTGTTCCAAAGTTTTAGAAAATGTTTATAGGACTTGGATTTGCATTAAGTGATTTTCAACAGGATTTTAGGAAGTCGATCTTTCTTCTGAATTGGATGTTTTCAGAAAGTGAAGGTAGTTCTATGACTGGGTACCTCAATAAATCTTACATATGAAGAACGACTGGAGAGAAGTTGAAGTTGTCATTGATAATGAGCAACAGTCACTCATATTAGCTGGATGAGAGCGATGTTTGGTAATTTTGTTGTTTGGACCATGTTTATGTCTTGTCTCTCTATGTTAAAGACATAATTTATGGAGCAGGTTTGTCTTTGTCTTGACCCATCATGGTCACAGAGTAACTTGGCTTAAGGTTGATATTCCTAAAATTCCTTATATTCAACAGTTAGGCACGATGATCTAGCTATAGGCGCACGTCAGTTCACATCAATTCTAATGCCTTGCTGTTAATTCTTTCACCTGAACATCAAGAGCTGCTTTTCTCTTTTTCATTTTCCTTTTTTGCCCAAAGGCAGAAAAAGTCAGGCCATAGAAAATTGCTCTAAGATATCTTTATTTTCATCATTGCTAAGATTTTGCTGATCAGGAATTTATTTTGAGAACAGGTATATAGTTGGGCTGGTGTTTGTCTCCCCTGCCACTTTTGGTGCAGGACAATTTGTTGAATCCTCTGATATATCAGTGGGTATGTGGTAGAATTTGGGACCTCCAACACAATTCATAAGCCAAATAAAAATTTTATGGCATAACATATACTATAAATAGATGCTCACATTATCCATCAGACATAATTTTCAAGATACCCAATTTGTTAAAATATTGCATATACCTTAAATAGTGATAACTCTACAATATATAATTCATTTACTTTTGTTAATCTAACTTTAGCTCTTGAAATCTTAATGTTTTAAGTTTTTATTTATTTATTTATTTTTATTCTTTATTTTTTAAATATTTTATTTATCTATTTGACAGATACAGACAGCCAGCGAGAGAGAGAACACAAGCAGGGGGAGTGGGAGAGGAAGAAGCAGGCTCCTAGTGGAGGAGCCTGATGTGGGGCTCGATCCCAGAATGCTGGGATCACGCCCTGAGCCGAAGGCAGACGCTTAACGACTGCGCCACCCAGGCGCCCCTAAGTTTTTGTTTAAACTCCAGTTAACATACAGTATATTAGTTTTAAGCATACAATTTAGTGACTCAACACTTATATACAACACCTGGTGCTCCTCACAACAGTGCACTCCTTAATCCCCATCACCTATTTAACCCATCTCTCTCCACCCACCACCCCACTAGTAACCATCTATTTGTTCTCTAGTTAAGAGTCTGTTTCTTGGTTTTCCTCTTTCTCTCTCTTTTCCCCCCATGTTCATTTGTTTTGTTTCTTAATCTGCGTATATGAGTGAAATCATATGCTGTTAGCCTAATACTCTAGCTCAATCCACATTATTGCAAATGGCAAGATTTCATTCTTTTTTATGGCTGAGTCATATTCCATTTTATATATGTATATATTCCATTATATATATCTCATACTTCTTTACCCATTCATCAGTTGATGGATACTTGGCTAATTTCTGTGGTTTGGCTATTGTAGATAAAGTGACTGTCAATATTGGGATGCATATATCCCTTTGGATCAGTGTTTTTGTATCCTTTGGGTAAATACCTAGTAGTGCAATTGCTGGATTATAGGGTAATTCCATTGTTAACTTTTTGAGGAACTTACATACTGTTTTCCAGAGTGGTTGTACCAGTTTGCATTCCTAACAACAGTGCAAGAGGTTCCCCTTTCTCCATATCCTCACCAAAACCAATTGTTTCTTGTGTTATTGACTTGAGCCATTCTGACCTGTGTGAGGTGACATCTCACTGTAGTTTTGATTTGCATTTCCTTGATCAGTGATGTGGACCATCTTTTCAAGTGTTTGTTATCCATCCGTATGTCTTCCTTGGAAAAATGTCTATTCATATCTTCTGCCAATTTTTTAACTGGATTGTTTGTTTTCTTTTTTTTTTAAAGATTTTATTTATTTATTTGACAGAGAGAGAGACAGCCAGCGAGAGAGGGAACACAAGCAGGGGGAGTGGGAGAGGAAGAAGCAGGCTCCCAGTGGAAGAGCCCGATGTGGGGCTCGATCCCAGAACTCCGGGATCACACCCTGAGCCAAAGGCAGACGCTTAACGACTGAGCCACCCAGGCGCCCCTGGATTGTTTGTTTTCTGAGTGTTCAGTTGTATTAGTCATTTATATATTTTGGATACTAACCCTTTACCAGACATGCCATTTGCAAACATCTTCTCCCATTCCAAAGGTTGCCTTTTAGTTCTGTTATTTCCTTTACTGTGTAGAAGCTTTTTATTTTGCTGAAGTCTGATAGTGATTTTTTGTGGGTTTTTTTTTTTTTCTTTTGTTCGCCTTCCCTCAGGAGACATATGTAGTTAGAAGTTGCTGTGGCCAGTGTCAAAGAGGTTGCTGCCTATTTTTTTCTCTAGGATTTTGGTATTCCTGTCTCACATTTAGGTTTTTCATTCATTTTGAATTTATTTTTGTGTATTGTGTATGAAAGTGGTCCAGTTTCATTCTTCTGCAGGGAGCTGTCCAGTTTTCCCAACACCATTCTTTAGAGACTGTCTCTTTCCCATTGTATATTCCTTCCTGCTTTGTTAAATATTAATTGACCATATAGTTATGGGTTCATTTCTGGGTTTTCTATTCTGTTCTATTGATTTATGCTAGTACCATACTGTTTTGATTACTACAGCTTCATAATATAACTTGACGTCTGGACTTATGATGCTTCCAGCTTTTGCTTTTCTCTTTCAAGTTTGCTTAGGATATTCAGTGTCTTTTGCGATTCCATAAAAATTTTAAGATTGTTTGTTCTAGTTCTGTGAAAAATGCTGGTGGTGTTTTGATAGAGATTGCACTGAAAGTTTAGATAGCTTTGGGTAATATATTTTAACAATATTTGTCCTTCCAATCCTCCTCCTCCTCCTCCTCCTCCTCCTCCTCCTCCTCCTTCTTCTTTTTGTCTGATTGCTGTGGCTAGGCTTCCAGTACTACATTAAATAACACTGTTGAGAGTGGACATCTCTGTCTTGTTCCTGACTATAGAGAAGGAAAGCTTTCTCAGTTTTTACCCATTGAGGATGATATTAGCTGTGGGTTTTTCATAAATGGCCTTGATTACATTGAGGTATGTTCCCTCTAACCCTACTTTGTTGAGGGTTTTTATCATGAATGGATGTTGTAGTTTGTTGAATGCTTTTTTTCTGCATCTATTGAAATGATCATATGGTTTTTTTCCTTTCTTTTATTAATGTGGTGTTTTACATTGATTGATTTCTCACTTTCTGTCAATATTTGTGTAGCATTATTTTTTCTTTATTCATTTCATAGAACTTATCTCTAGAGCCATGTGGTTTTAGGCTTTTCTTTATAATTGGGGAGCACATTTAGATTATAGGCAAATGTAAAGTTTTCACTGGTGTTGGTTCTCATCAGTCTTTCTGAGGTTCCTCCAGCACATACATGTAGCCTCCCTGTCAGCTAGGGATGTGATATAAGGAGAGTTTATCACTACCCTTTATGGAACTACTATTTCCAGGATCATGCCTTTAATTTCTGTCCAATCTGTTAGATCACATAGGACTTTAATTGTTGAACAAACAAACTTTAATAGCTGACTAATCCCAATTGAGATCTCAACTTTGGGCTCACAGTGTTTCTGGTTTTACATTCTTTTCCTAACCTTATTACTACTTTTATTCAAAGTATTGATGGGTGAGATTATTTGTCCTCTTCACCAAGTCTAGAACCACTCCTCTGACATTTAATTTAAAGGTTTCCATGACCAGCCCTGCCCTGGTAAAATAGCATCAACTGATTTGGGAGAGGACATAGGAGCAGACTCAGCAAAAAAGAACACACCTCCCACTATTCTTACTTGATTTTATGGCAGCTTTTCATAAATGAGTCTCACTTTTTTGTTTGTTTTGATCAGTTTCTATAGCCCTGAAATGGTTGTTTTGACAAATTTGCCCAGTTCTATATTTGTTTTGGGGGTAGATAATTTAAATATATCTTCTCTCTTTATCCCATAGCCCCCTCATTTAGATTTATTAGCACAATGTTCTTGGTTCTGTTTCTAACTTATCACAAAATCTAGTACTGATCCATGATAAATATTGTCATCTAACTAGGAATAAAAAGGGACTTCCTCAATCTGATAGAGTTATATACATTTTGTACTTCTGTAAGCTTCCATCTAGGATAAGTTCCTTTCAGTGTGAAGAACTTGGTTTATATTTTCTTTAGTTCAGGACTGCTGGTGACAAATTTTCTTAATTATTGTCTGAAAATGCCATGTTTCATTTTGAAAGATATTTTTTCTGCATATAGAGTGGGAAGACAATTTGCTTCTTTTTTTAAACTGTCATTCAATAATCTTCTGGTCATTGTTTTTCTTGGGAAGTCAATCTTAAATTTTATTATTGCTCTTTTGCTTTTAATGCTTTTTTCTGTTTTCATTACTTTTATCACTTTTTCTGTATTTCACAGCACTATCTTTATGATGTATCTTTCATGGTTTTATTTTAATATTTATTGTGTATAATGCTTTTTGAATGTGGGTTTCAATGTCTTGTCTATTTGGAACCCATAATTCTGAGAGTAGGTATTATGTTTGAACAATTGAAAAGAAAATCCAATAAGACTGGTAATTAGATAAACTTTACCAACTTTACTAATTTTTAAAAATAGAATAATCTTGGAATTGCTTATCTTTACAAATCAAAAAAAGAGTGAAGGAATTATTACCAAAAAAGTGATCAGGTTAACTGGGAAGTAGTTAAAAATTATTAAAATATTCAGTTATTTTTAACAATGCAAGCAAAGCCTTTATACTTCTTGTTATTTTACAATTAATTCATGCATGTTTTTGCAAGCCTTAAATGCTTTACCTAAATCTTTTTGCTTCATAAATGATATTCTAATATTTCTTTTTATTGAAATCTAATGATTTCATTTATTCATAAATTATAGGGATCTGCTGTGTGGAAAATTAATATGTCAATATAAAAGGGAAGAAATAATTAAGATTCCGAATGCCACTGTTATTTATGCCAATATAACTGGACGCCTCTGTGTTGCTTTGGATTTTCCACATAATTTTAGAGATGGCAAAATGATGTGGGTAAAAGAAGGAACTGTTTGTGGTGCTAATAAGGTACGTGGCCTTTCATTCCCAAATAAATTCCTAATATTTATTTTATTCCTAATATTTTATACTCTATTTTCAAATGCATGTTTAATATTTTTCTCACAATTTGATTGTACATTTGCTTTCAAAAATAAAAAAACTTTAAGGAAAAATGTTTAAATATGCATTCACACAGATTATTTTGCTATGAACATTTTATTGGCTATTTCATACCTTTTTCATGGACATTATGTATATTCACTGAATTGAAAATCATACTGTTCATTCACTGTATTTTATTAACTTGTCTAATAGTACATAGATTGTACTAATGCCATGAATTATCTTTCCCTACAAATACTTTAAAATAGCTGTTAAAATAATGTACATTCATTTTTGTGATGAAAATAATAATTGAAGCAAAAATCAAAGGCACATATCTGAGATGTAACTATTATCCATTTTCATGAATCTTCCAACAATTCTTTATTTATATGCCCATATAGACAAATATAGGATACTTATATACTAACCATATTATATATATATAGTTCTTGAATTTTTATTGATGTATCATTGACATACAACATTACATTAGTTTCAGGTGTATAACAGTGATTTGCAGTCTATACATTAAGCTATGCTTACAACAGGAGTAGCTACCATCTATCACCATTCATGTTTCTTTCACTGTCCTTCACCCATTTGACCATCTCTCTACCCTGCTCTGGCAAACATCAGTTTGTTCTTTGTACTTATGGGTCTGCTTCTGCTGTTTGTTCATTCATTTAGTTTTCTAGATTCCATATATCAGTAAAATCATATGGTATTTGTCTTTCTCTGCCTGACTTATTTCACTTAATATAATACCCTCTAGGTCCATCCATGTTGTCACCAATGGCAAGATCTCATTCTCTTTTATGGATGACTAATATTCTATTCTCTCTCCCTCTCTTTCTCTCTGTATATAATCTCACATCTTCTTTATTTGTTCATCCATGGATAAACGCTAGAGTTGTTTCCACATCTTGACTATTATAAATAATGCTGCAATAAACATAGGGATGCATATATCTTTTTGAATTAGTGTTTTCATTGTGTTTGCATTTTGTTTGGGTAAATATCCAATAGTAGAATTTCTTTTTTTTAATATTTTAATGTTTTTTTTATTATATTATGTTAGTCACCATACAGTACATCCCTGGTTTCTGATGTAAAGTCCGATGATTCATTAGTTGCATATAACACCCAGTGCACCATGCAATACGTGCCCTCCTTACTACCCATCACCAGTCTATCCCATTCCCCCACCCCCCTCCTCTCTGAAGCCCTCAGTTTGTTTCTCAGAGTCCATAGTCTCTCATGCTTCATTCCCCCTTCTGATTACCCACCCTTTCTTTATCCCTTTCTTCCCCTACCAATCTTCTTAGTTCTTATGTTCCCTAGATGAGAGACATCATATGATAATTGTCTTTCTCTGCTTGACTTATTTCACTTAGCATTATCTCCTCCAGTGCCATCCATGTTGCAGCAAATGTTCAGAACTCGTTCTTTCTGATAGCTGAGTAATATTCCATTGTATATATGGACCACAACTTCTTAATCCAGTCATCTGTTGAAGGGCATCTCGGCTCCTTCCATGATTTAGCTATTGTGGACAATGCTGCTATGAACATTGGGGTGCATATGGCCCTTCTCTTCACTATTTCTGTATCTTTGGAGTAAATACCCAGTAGTGCAATGGCTGGGTCGTAGGGTAGCTCAATTTTTAACTTTTTAAGGGACCTCCACACTGTTTTCCAGAGTGGCTGTACCAACTTGCATTCCCAATAGTAGAATTTCTTGGTGATATGGTATTTCTATTTTTAACTTTTTGAGGAACATCCATACTGTTTTCCACAGTGACTGCACCAGTTTATTCCTATTATCAGTGCATGAAGGTTCCCTTTTCTCCACATTCTTGCCAACACTTGTTATTTCTTATCTTTTTGATACTACTCATTCTGACAACTGTGAGATGATATCTCATTGTGGTTTTGATTTGCATTTCCCTGATGATTAGTGATGCTGGGCATCTTTTCATGTGTCCCCTGGTCACAGACTCTTAAATACAGGGAACAAATTGGTGGTGGTTGCCAGAGTGGAGGTGGTTTGGGGGATGTGTGAAATAGATAAAGTAGATTAAGAGATACGAACTTCCAGTTATAAAATAAGTGTCATGGAGATAAAGTACAGCATGGGGTGAGGGGCGCCTGAATGGCTCAGTCTATTGAATGTCGGACTCTTGGTTTCAGCTCAGGTTATGATCTCATGGGTGTGAGATGTAGCCTCACATTGGGCTCCATGCTCAGCAGGGAATCTGCTTAAGGATTCTCTCCCTCTGCCACTCCCCCAACTCGTGCACTCACTCTCCCTTTCTCTCGTTCAAATAAATAAATCTTCTTTTTAAAGTATAGCACAGGGAATATATTTAATAATACTGTAATAACATTGTGTTGTGACAGATGGTTTCATACTTATGGTGAGCATTGAAAATTATAGAACTGTCAAATCAATATGTTGTACACCTGAAACTAATAAAACATTGTATGGTAATTATGCTTCAATAAAGATATATATGTATTATTTCATCTGATAATTATAGAAGTATTTGCCATACATATAAGTCCTATTACTGCCTATCTTTACTAATGTTTATTTTAAAAATTAGGTTGTAAAAAAAGTATCCAAAAGTTGTCACCCCCAAATTCTCACAAAAAAACTCATTTTTAAAACTTTGTAATAAGTTTTAATTTTGTGAAATTTATTTTCAAAAATATTTCCCAAATTATTGCCAAAAGCGTCTTGAATTTTTAACACCCCATTATTTCTAACTAGTCAAACACAGACTATATGAATTAGGAATTGCACGAGACAAGACCCACTAAGAATGGCTTAAACAGTTGATGGTTTATTCTTTCTCATCATGTTAAAAATATGTGGATATTGTTTATCCAGACAAATTAAGGGGTTCCATGTCATCAATGATATAGATTCAGTCTAATTTTCAGCTATAGATCCTGTACAGTAATACTCTCCTTGGTTCTTTGAAGATGATTGATGGAACTCCAACTATCTCCACATTTTAAGAAACATTTTTTGAAAGAGCTAAAGGGAAAAAAGGATGCATGCCATTTTTATTTGCCACAGTTAGTGAACAAGATGAGGGATATCTGGTAGTCACTACTCTGTTACAGTATTCATAACCAAAGTGATGCTTTATCAAATAAGACATCTATGTCAGCAGATTTAAATCATTCTACTTTTCATCTTTAAAGAAGCAATGCATATAATGTTGGAAAAGTTTCTGTTTCAAGGTAGGGAGATACAGGTGCTGGGCAGAGATTATGGGAGGCATTATCCAAATGGTAGCTGCAAAACTTTGGCTTCATATATATCATATATTTCTATTAACAAAAGATTATCAAGCTAGCTGCATGTTAGTGCTCTAATAATTTTTTTTTGGTATTCTGAAAATTAGAGCATCATTGTTTATTAAGTACTTCATATCTAAATGTTCATTTGGACTTTAATGAATTCGTTGTCACAAGAGATTTTATAATTCTTTCTGTTTATAAAGAAATAGCAGAAGATATTGAGTCCTAAATATATTGTTTCAGTTTTCAGACATTAGTGACTAAGTATGAAAAATAGTAAATGCTATTAACCTGCTTGTACACAAGGAATATAACAAGGATTTGCCAAGATCTGTATTTATAAGTCTTGATCTTGAAATTCAAATAGAAATGATAAGCCCAAAACCTGATAGGAAAATGTTCTGTCAAAAGAAATAAGCACAGCGGTGCCTGGGTGGCTCAGTACTTTAAGCATCTGCCTTTGGCTCAGTTCATGATCCTGCATTTCTGAGATTGAACCCCACATTGGGCTCCCTGCTCATCTGAGTGTCTGCTCCTCCCTTTCCCTATGCCCCTCCCTCTGTTCCTGCTCTCTCTCTCTCACTCTCTCTGCCAAACAAATAAATAAAATCTTTAAAGAAAGAAGCACATATACTCATTACAATATTTGAGGAAGATCAAGGTGGAAAATATCAATGCTTGATTCTGAGGGAGAAACTGAAGGAGTCATAAAATAATATGGTGGAAACAAATTCCTGACAAATGCCATCCTATTACGCATCCTTACTGTGGCGGCCACAACAGGAGACAGGACTATGACAGCACTGAAAATAGAAATAATGATAATCATGAGTACACCACTACTTTGGTTTTATTTGTTTTTCCTTGAGTAAAAATGTAAAAGACTAAGGTATGAAAAAAATCCCTATAATGTGGGCAGGGTATTTATTTGCCTGTTCTTTCAGAATGGAAAACAGGAATTGGTTTCAAGTTGCTAAAACGTAAGCTATTTGCATGCTCACATAAAAGATTAAAGCCCTGAAGATATGCACAAGTTAATATATCACACTACTGATGGTAATGAAACAGACTGTTGAAAGTCACCTGGCTGGGTCTGGAAAATCACACTGACTGTGCTAAATAAAACTGCAGGTGTAATCAATTCTAACGGCCAAAAGTGCATAAGATTTAAAATGGTGTTCCTGTAGACACCCCTTTCTTATTTTCAAATAGGTTTTTTATTGTAAGAAAGGAATTTCAATTTTTTTTCAAAACATTTCTGCTTCTGGGTTGATTTGACTTATCTTGCATTTTATTTACATTTAATCATGTTATAGTGTGTATTAAATACATATTCTGCTTTTCCCCCACCCTTTCAACTGTGGAAAATAATTCAATTTGTTTAGACTGTATATTCCCCATATATTAACAAAAGTTATATTATCTTTTAGGATACCCTTGGCTGCTGTGAATAGCAGTATATACTGTTCTCACAATATGAGTTTAGTGAGTGTACCTCCTATCTTAGTTTTTAAAACACTAATACATAAATTACATACTATATTTTGTGATAAAATATATGTAGCATAAAATTTACCCCCTTAATCATTTTCAAGTGTGCAGTTCAGGAACACAAATACATTCACATTTTTGTACAATGACCATCACTAGCCATCTCCAGAAAATTTTAATCATTATAAACTGACACTCTGTATACATTAAACTAACACTCTCCAATGAGCCTTCCCCACAGCCCTGGTAATCACTATTCTACTTTCTGTCTCTATAAATTTGCATATTCTAGGTACCTAATCCAAGTGGAATCCTACAGTATTTATCCTTTTGAGTCTGATTTATTTCACCTGATATAATGTTTTCAAATTCATCCATTTTGTTGCTGTATCAAAATTTCATTCCTTTTTAAGGCTGAATAATATTCCATTGCATGTTTATATCATATGTTGCTTATCCTTTTATCCATAAAAGGGCATTTGGTTTGTTTCATCTTTTGGCTATTGTAAATAAGGTTTCTACCACTATTGGTGTACGAATCTCTCTTCAGATCACTGTTTTCCATTGTTTTGATTATATACCTAGAAGTATTTCTGGATCATATGGCAATCGTTTAATTTTTGAGGAACTCCCATACTTTTTTCCCACTACTTTTCATTTCTGCCAAGGGTTACAATGGCTTCACATGCTCACCAGCATTTGTTGTTTTCATTTTTTTATAATAGCCGTTTTAATGGGTGTGAAGTAGTACTTCATTATCATTTTTATTCTTTAATGGCTAGTGATGTTGAGCATCTCTCTATATGCATATTGGATATTTGCATATCTTCTTAGAGAAATATTTATTCCCAATCTTTGTTCATTTAAAAAAAATTAATTGAGTTTGAGAATTTTAGTAGTTCTTTTTATATTCTGAATATTAATTTTAATCAGATGTATGATTTGCAAATATTTTCTCCCAATCTATGGGATGCTTTTAATAGTTGATAGCATCCTCTGATGTATAAAAGTTTTAAATTTAGATGAAATCCAATTTATCTATTTTTTCTTTTTGCCTGTGGTTTTTTGCTATATTCAAGATATCATTGTTAAACCCAATACCATGAAATTTCCCCAGTATGTTTTGAGGAATTTTATAGTTTTAGTACTTATGTTTATGTCTAGAATACATTTATAGTTAGTTTTGTTTATGATGTAGGGTAAAAGTCCATGTTCATTTATTTTTTATGTGGATATCCAGGTTTCCCAGCACCATTTATTAAATAGACTTTTTTTCTTCCATTGAATTTCTGTGGCAACCTTACTGAAAGTCATTTGACCATATATCCAGGACTTTATCCTTGGGCTCTTTATTCTTTTCCATTGGTCTATATGGTGCCTTTGTCAGTACTACATTTTATTGATTACACAGCTTTTTAGTAAATTTGAAATCAGTAAGTGGGAGTCTAAGTTTTTTCTTTTTCAAGATCACTTTAACTATTTGTGGTCCTTTGATGCCATAATGATTTTTAGGATAAGTTTTCCTATTTCTGCAAACAAACAAACAAAACCCAAGGGATTTTATAAGGATTGCATTGAATCTACAAGTCGCTTTAAGTAAGTAGTATTGACACCCTAACCATATTAAGTCTTCCAATCATTGAATATGGAATACCTTTCCACTTGTGTCTTCTTTAATGATTTTCATCAGTGTTTTGTAGTTTCCAGTGTACGAGTCTTTTATCTCCTTGATTAACTTTATTCCTAAGTATTTTATTCTTGTTGATGTTATTATAAATGGAACTGATAACTTCATTCCCTTTTCAGGATGTTCACCTTTAGTGTGTAGAAATGCAACTGATTTTTATGTCTTGATTTTGTATCCTGCAACTTTGCTGAATTTCTTTATTAGTTCTAATATTGTGTGTATCTCTGTGTGTAGTATTTATGGGTTTCTACATATAAGATCATGTTATCTGGAAAAAGATAATTTTGCTCTTTTCTTTCCAACTGGGATATCTTTTATTTCTTTTTATTGCTCTGGATAGAATTTCCAATCCCAAGTTGAACAGAAGTCATGAAAACAGTCATCTTTGTTTTGTTCCAGTTCTTAAAGAAAAAATTTTAACTCATCATTGAGTATTATGTTAGCTCTGTGTGTGTGTGTGTGTGTGTGTGTGTGTGTGTGTGTGTGTGTGTTTTATTCACCTATTTCACCTATCTGCCTCTGGTAACCATCAGTCTTTTCTCTATAGTTAAGAGTCTATTTTTTTGGTTTGCCTCTTTTTTTCTTTGTTTTGTTTCTTAAATTCCACATATGGTGAAATGATCTGGTATTGCCTTTCTCTGACTTGTTTACTTAGAATTATACTCTCTAATCCATGTTTTTGCAAATGGCATGATTTTCTTTTTATGGTTGAGTAGTCTTCCAGTATATAAAATATACAACATCTTCATTATCCACTCATTTATTGATGGACACTTGGGCTCCTTCCAATATTTAGCTATTGTAAATAATGCTGCAATAAACATAGGGAACATGTATCTTTTCAAATTAGTGCTTTTGTATTCTGGCTACACTAGTTTACATTCCCACCACCAGTGCACAAGCATGCCTTTTTCTCCATATCCTCATAAATACTTGTTTCTTGTGTTTTTTATTTTAGCCATTCTCACATGTGTGAGGTGATATCTCATCATGGTTTTGATTTGCATTTCCCTGATGATGAGTGATGTTGAGAATCTTTTCATGCATCTCTTCATCATCTGGATATCTTCTTTGGATAAATATCTTCTTTGGTTAAATGTTCGTGTCTTCTGCACATTCTCTAATTGGATTATTTGTTTTTATGGTGTTGAGTTGTATAAGTTCTTTATATATTTCTGTACTTTGGATGTCATTTTTTTGCATGCAGCTGTTCTGTTCTTCTAACACCAGTTGTTGAATAGACTTTTTCCCATTGCATATTCTTGCCTTCTTTGTTGAAGATTAATTGACCGTATTATCATGGGTTTATTTCTAGGCTCTCTGTTCCATTGATCTGTGTCTATTTTTTGCCAGTGCCATACTGTTTTGATTACTATAGCTTTGTGATATATTTTTAAATCTTGGATTGTGATAGTTCCACTTTTGTTTTTGTTTTATTTCTTTTTAATGGACCACATGGAAAATCTTTAATATGTGCATATTTTTCTTTATTTACCTAGACTATAGGAGTTAAACACAGCATCTTTCAGATGTATTTTTTTAAAGATTTTATTTATTTATTTGAGAAGGAGAGAGAGTACATGAAAGAGAGAGAGAGCTCAGGAGCAGAGTGGAGGGGTAGAGGGAGAAGCAGACTCCCCCTGAGCAGGGAGCCTGATGCAGGACTCAATCCCAGGACCCCTGAATCATGACTTGAGCCTAAGGCAGACACTTAACTGACTGAGCTACCCAAGTGCTCTTCAGATGTATTTTAAGCATCTGCATTTTGTTTTGAGAGGTAGATTCCCATTGTTATTAACCCTAATTTACTACTGAATCACTATTACTATTGAAATAAACTCCTAATTTTTCTCCAGAATTAATTCTTACATTCACACTATTGCCAGGTTAATTTGTACCTTTTTAAGATGGTTAAAGTACACTATATTCTTACTATTATTCTCCTGTCCAAAATCTTCAGTGGAAACAAATCTTCTCTCAAAACCCATCAATCTTTCTATCCTTATCTCCTGACACTACTAAAAGTTTGTCATATGAAAGAGACCAATAGGATTGTTCACTGTTTTGTGAAGAAGCTTTATCATTTCCTGCCTTTGAATCTTCATTGTTCCTAGTTCCCACATGACTCCATCCCACTCACTCACCCTATAACTCAATTCTAGCATATTCTGCCTATGTGATTTCTTTTCTTAAAAAAAAAATGGCCCTTAACTTACTTGATGATATAACTTTTTTTTCACTCTATACTCAATGTGGGCTTGAACTCAGGACCCCAAGGTCAAGAGTCACATGCTCTACCAACTGAGCCAGCCAGTGCCCCTTGATGACATAACTTACTGCCTTTACTGTAAAATCTCATCTCCACCTAGAGGGCAAAGAATAAGTCTTCATCATTGGCCATAAATGCTCAAATATTTGTCTAATTATTGTTAAATAGAACATAATTATAATAGATAATGTTGCATATTTATTATGGGCCCCACTCTTTATATAGGTATTTCCTTTAATGCTCTCAATAATTTTAAGAGGTAAGTATTGCTATTAGAGGAAACTAACACTTAAGGAAGTTATTTATGTGCTCCAAAACACACAGCTGGCAATTAAATGAAATGTGTCTAGAACCCAGATCCATCTGCTTCCAAAGCCCTGTTGTTAACTACCAAACCAATATTTCCCAAACCTGCCTGATCCTTAAGAATCACTTGAAGCTCTACTCACAAAAACAGATTCCCAGGCACCATCTCACACAGAAGGAATCAAAATCTCCAGTGGTTATAGTTTTGTTTTTCTTTTTCAAGATTGCTTTGGCTATTCGGGGTCTTTTATGGTTCCATACAAATTTAGTATTATTCTAGTTCTGTGAAAAATGCTGTTGGTATTTTTTTTTTCTTTAGAGAGAGAGAGAGAGAAAGAATGTGAGCAGGGAGAGGTAAAGTAAGGGAGAGTGACTCTTAAGCAGGTTCTACACTCAGTGCAGAGCCTGACCTCGGACTCAATCTCATGACCTAAGACCATGACTTGAACCAAAATCAAGAGTTGGTCACTTAGCCAACTGGGCCACCCAGGCACCCCAAATGCTATTGGTGTTTTGGTAGGGATTGCAATAAATCTGTAGATGGCTTTCAAAGTATGGACATTTTAATTATATTTGTTATTACAGTTGCATAGAATTCCATTGGCATAGAATATCTATTTGTGTCATCTTCAATTTCTTTCATCAATGTTTTATAGTTTCAGAATACAAAACTTTTATCTTCTTGGTTTAGTTTATTCCGAGGTATTCTATTATTTCTGATGTAATTGTAAATGTATTGTTTTTTTTAATGTTTTTTTATTATATTATGTTAGTCACCATACAGTACATCCCTGGTTTCTGATGTAAAGTTTAATGATTCATTAGTTGCATATAACACCCAGTGCACTATGCAATACGTGCCCTCCTTACTACCCATCACCAGTCTATCCCAATTCCCTACCCCCCTCCCCTCTGAAGCCCTCAGTTTGTTTCTCAGAGTCCATAGTCTCTCATGCTTCATTCCCCCTTCTGATTACCCCCCTTTCTTTATCCCTTTCTTCCCCTACCAATCTTCTTAGTTCTTATGTTCCCTAGATGAGAGACATCATATGATAATTGTCTTTCTCTGCTTGACTTATTTCACTTAGCATTATCTCCTCCAGTGCCATCCATGTTGCAGCAAATGTTGAGAACTCGTTCTTTCTGATAGCCGAGTAATATTCCATTGTATATATGGACCACAACTTCTTAATCTAGTCATCTGTTGAAGGGCATCTCGGTTCCTTCCACGATTTAGCTATTGTGGACAATGCTGCTATGAACATTGGGGTGCATATGGCCCTGCTCTTCACTACATCTGTATCTTTGGGGTAAATACCCAGTATTGCAATGGCTGGGTCATAGGGAAGCTCAATTTTTAACTTTTTAAGGGACCTCCACACTGTTTTCCAGAGTGGCTGCACCAACCTGCATTCCCACCAAAAATGTAGGAGGGATCCCCTTTCTCCACATCCTCTCCAGCAATTGCTGTTTCCTGCCTTGTTAATTTCTGCCATTCTAACTGGCGTAAGGTGGTATCTTATTGTAGTTTTGATTTGAATTTCCATGATGGCTAATGATTTTGAACATTTATTCATGTGTCTGTTGGCCATTTGTATGTCATCATTGAAAACGTGTCTGTTCATATCTTCTGCCCATTTTATGATTTGTTTATTTGTTTCTCACATATTGAGTTTGAGAAGTTCTTTGTAGATCTTGGATACCAGTCTTTTATCTGTAGCATCATTTGCGAATATATTCTCCCATTCCGTGGGCTGCCTCCTAGTTTTTTTTATTGTTTCCTTGGCTGTGCAGAAGCTTTTTATCTTGATGTAGTCCCACATGTTCATTTTATCATTTGTTTCTCTTGCCTTTGGAGATGTGTCATGAAAAAGTTTGTTTTGGCCGATGTCGTAGAGGTTGTTGCCTATGTTCTCCTCTAGGATTTTGATGGATTCCTGTCTCGCATCGAGTGCTTTCATCCATTTGGAGTTTATCTTTGTGTATGGTGTGAGAGAGTGGTCAAGTTTCATTCTTTTGCATGTAGCTGTCCAATTTTCCCAGCACCATTTATTGAAGAGACTGTCTTTTTTCCACTGGATGTTTTTTCCTGCTTTATCAAAGATTATTTTCCTGAAGAGCCGAGGGTCCATTTCTGGGTTCTCTCTTCAGTTCCATTGGTCTATGTGTCTGTTTTTGTGCCAGTACCATGCTGTCTTTGTAATCACAGCTTTGTAGTAGAGCTCGAAATCTGGCATTGTGATGCCCCCAGCTTTGTTTTTCCTTTTCAACAGTTCCTTGGCAATTCAGGGCCTTTTCTGGTTCCATACAAACTTAAGGACTATTTTATTTGTTCCAGTTCCTTAAAAAAATTTATCGGTACTTTGATAGGGATAGCATTGAAAGTGTAGATTGCTCTGGGTAGCATGGACATTTTAACAATGTTAATTCTTCCGATCCATGAGCATGGAATATTTTTCCATCTTTTTGGTTCTTCCTCAATGTCTTTCAAGAGTGATTTATAGTTTCTAGAATATAGATCCTTTACGTCTCTGGCTAAGTTAATTCCAAGGTAACGTATGGTCTTTGGTGCTATTATAAATGGGATGGATTCCCTAATTTCTCTTTCTTCAGTCTCATTATTCATGTATAGAAATGCAACTGATTTCTGAGCATTGATTTTATATCCTGCCACATTATTGAATTGCTCTATAACTTCTAATAGTTTGGGAGTAGATTTTTTTGGATTTTCCATATAGATATCATGTCATCTGTGAAGAGAGACAGTTTGACTGCTTCTTTGCCGATTTGGATACCTTTTATACCTTTTTGTTGCCTGATTGCTGTTGCGAGGACTTCTAGTACTATGTTGAATAATCGTGGCGAGAGTGGGCATCCTTGTCGTGTTCCTGATCTTAAGGGAAAGGCTTCCAGCTTTTCCCCATTGAGAATAATATTTGCTGTAGGTTTTTCATAGATGGGTTTTATGATCTTGAGAAATGTGCCATCTATTCCTACACTCTGAAGGGTTTTAATCAGGAAAGGATGCTGTATTTTGTCAAATGTTTTTTCTGCATCTATTGAGAGAATCATATGATTTCTGAATTTTTGTTTCTAGATAAAATTTAAGACAGTGATAGATTTGCGAATGTTGTACCACCCCTGCATCCCAGGGATGAATCCCACTTGGTCATGATGGATAATCCTTTTAATGTATTGTTGGATTCTATTAGCCAGGATTGTGTTGAGGATTTTGGAGTCCATATTCATTAGTGAAATAGGTCTGTATTTCTCCTTTTTGAGGGGGTCTTTGCCTGGTTTGGGGATCAAGGTAATATTCGCCTTATAGAATGAGTTTGGTAGCTTTCCTTCTGTTTCTATTTTTTGAAATAGCTTTAGGAGAATAGGTATTATTTCTTCTTTGAATGTTTGGTAGAATTCCCCAGGAAAACCGTCCGGGCCTGGAGTTTTGTTATTTGGAAGGTTGTTTATCACTGACTCAATTTCTTCATAATTAATTGGCCTGTTTAAGAAATCAATTTCTTCCTGTTTCAATCTTGGTAGTTTATAGGTTTCCAGGAAGGATTCCATCTCTTCCAGATTGCTTAGTTTATTGGCATATAGCTGTTGATAAAAATTTCTAATAATCCTTCCAATTTCAATGGTGTTCGTCGTGACCTCTCCTTTTTCATTCATAATTTTAATAATCTGGGTCCTTTCTCTTTTCTTTTGGATAAGTCTTGCCAGTGGTCTGTCAATTTTATTGATTCTCTCCAAGAACCAGCTTCTAGTCCTGTTGATCTGCTCTACTGTACTTCTGGTTTCTGCTTGATTGATTTCAGCTCTAATTTTGGTCAACTGCTTCCTCGTGCGTGGATTAGGCCTGTCCCTCTGTTGCTGTTCCAGCTTCTTGAGGAGAGAATATAAAAACTGCATTTTAGATTTTTCTATTCTTTTGAGTGAGGCTTGGATGGCTATGTATTTCCTCCTTAGGACTGCCTTTGTAGTATCCCATAGGTTTTGGACTGTTGTATTTTCATTCTCATTGGTCTCCATAAATTGTTTAATTTGATTTTTGATTTCCTGGTTTATCGAGTCATTCCTGAGCAGGATGGTTCTTAGTCTCCAAGTGTTTGAGTTTCTTCCAAATTTTTCCTTGTGGTTGAGTTCCAATTTCAGAGCATTGTGGTCTGAGAATATGCAGGGGATAATTTCAATCTTTTGGTATCGGTTGAGACCTGTTTTGTGTCCCAGAACATGGTCTATTCTTGAGAATGTTCCATGGGCATTAGAATAGAATGAGTATTCTTTGTTTCTGGGGTGTAGTATTCTATATATATCTATGAGGTCCAACTCGTCGAGTATGGCATTCAAAGCCTTTGATTCTTTGCTTAGTTTTTGCCAGGGTGTTCTGTCTATTTCTGATAGTGGGGTGTTGAGGTCCCCTACTATTAATGTATTTTTATCTATATGTCTCTTTATTCTGGTTAAGAGTTGGCTTGTGTATCTTGCTGCTCCCCTGTTGGGAGCATATATATTTATAATTGTCATATCCACTTGTTGAATACTTCCTTTAAGAATAATATAGTGCCCTTCTGCATCTCTAACTATAGTCTGTAGTTTAAAATCCAATCTATCTGATATGAGAATTGCTACCCCAGCTTTCTTTTGAGGTCCATTTGCGTGAAAGATGGTACTCCATCCCCTTACTCTCAGTCTGAATGCATCATTGGGTTCGAAATGAGTCTTTTGTAGACAGCAAATGGATGGGTCATTTCTTTTTATCCAATCTGCAACTCTGTGGCGTTATGGGAAGGTTCAATCCATTCACATTAAGACTGATTACTGAGAGATATGATTTTAATGATGCTATGTTGCCAGTAAAGTCTTTGTTTGTATTGGCTGTGACTTTCTGTTCTGTATCACTCTTGGGGCCTTTTTACTTTTATAGAACCCCCCCCCCTTAATATTTCCTGTAGGGCTGGTTTCGTGGTTACGAAATTGGCTAGTGACTGTCGATTCTGAAATGTCTTTATTTCTCCATCAATTCTGAATGACAGCCTTGCTGGATAAAGGATCCTTGGCTGCATGTTTTTCTCTGAAAGAGCTTTAAAAATGCTCCCCCAACCCTTTCTCTCATTCCAGGTCTGTGTAGACAGGTCTGACGTAATTCTGATGCCTTTGCCTTGGTACGTGAGAAATTTCTTTGCCCTGGCCGCTTTCAATATTGTATCCTTGGATCTAATATTTGTGAATTGCACTATGACGTGATGTGGCGTAGGTTTGTCGTGGTTGAGCTTGGGAGGGGTCCTCTCTGCCTCTTGGACACGAATGTTTGTTTCCCTTGCTAGATTAGGGAAGTTTTCAGCTACAATTTGTTCAAATATCTCTTCTAGACCTCTGTTTTTTCTCCACCCCCTCAGGGATGCCGATGATTCTAACATTGGATCGTTTCGTTGAGTCAGTAATCTCCCATAACCTACATTCGTGGGCTTGGATTTTTTTAAGAGCAGCTTCTATTTTGGTTTTTTCCTCTATTAACCCATCCTCCAATTCACTAACCCATTCCTCTGCTTATGTGACCCTGGCCGTCAGAGCCTCTAGTTTTGCCTGCATTTGGCTCATAGAATTTTTAATTTCTGTCTGATTCGCTCTCATTTCTGTCCTTAGGGATTCTATATTCTCAGTAACCTTTTCGTTAATACTTTTTTCAATTCTACTCATCATTTTGACCATCGTTACTCTGAATTCCATTTCTGATAATTTGGTTACATCCATATCCATTATTTCTGTGGCAGAGGCCACAGACTCACTGTCTTTTCTTTGCTGGGGGGGGGGGGCTTCTCCTTCTTGTCATTCTGATGAGGAGAGGTTGCAGGGTTGTCCAGAGCCCAAATTATTGACTGGGTCCCAGGCTGTGCCCCTTGTTTTATAGGGATCTTAGGGATGTGGGCTTCTTCTTTAAAGATTTTATTTATTTATCTGAGAGAGAGAGACAGTCAGCAAGAACAGAAGCAGAAGCAGGGGAGTGGGAGAGGAAGAAGCAGGCTGCCAGCGGAGGAGCCCGATGAGGGACTCCTTTCCGGAATGCCGGGATCACGCTGTAAGCCGGAGACAGGCGCTCAATGACTGCCCCACCCAGGCGCCCCCGGTTGTGGGCTTCTTGATTTTTCAGCCTGCCTTCTGTGTTCAGGGGGAGGGGCCTGCTGCGCTGATACTCAGGCAACCCTGTTTGGGTACAGTCTCCGTGTCCCCTGCGAGGGGGGATGGGGATGGGCACACCGTGAGCCGGTATTTCCAGGCTTTTGTTTTCTGGCGGCTTTCCCTGGCGGTCGGCTATTCCTCTTCCGAGAGTCAGAGCAGCAGAGACTGCATTGTCACAGAACAGAGGGATTGCGGCCCGTTCTCCACTGATGTTCTGGCCACTTTAACTCTGTTACTCTTGGTGCTGCTCAAGCCTGCAGCGTCCCGGGATGTGTGCCCCACACCCAGCGTCCCAGCCCTCACTTCCAGGGCCAGCGCGTCTCTGTCCTTTGTGTTTCTAATGCTGCCAGCCTCCCCGCATGCTCCTGGATCTCCCGGTCTCAGTCTATGCCCGGTAAGCACACCGGGATTCTGGAGTTCCGTGAGAAGCCTGGTGGCGAGCGCACCCGGTTCAGGGTCTCAGTCTGCTGTTTCACCAGTGCCGACTGCGAGTCCGCCCGCTCCCCCATGCAGGTGGCCCGCCAGCCGCCCCGTGCACGCTCCAGGAGCTCCTGGTCTCAGTCTGGATCCCGTGAGCGCACCGGGATTCTGGTGTTCCCCGAGATGCCTGGTGGGCGCGATCCTGGCTCACGGTCTCAGTCTGCTCTCTCGCGGGTGCCGTCCATGAGTCTGCCCGCTCCCCCGTGCAGGTGGCTGCCGCTTCCCGGCGCCTGAATGTGGCGGCTCCCTCCCCCTCCCATTTATCTTCCGATATCTATGCGAGGTTTCCTGGCTCCCCGCTTTGTACCTCAATCCTCAGTGCTGGAGATGTTCATTTGTAGAGATCCGGATGTATCTTCCTGCGTCTCAGGCTGGTTCCGTGGTTATTTAGGCTGGTCTGGTACCTATCCAGCTCCACTCAGGGGACCGGCTGAAAAAGGGGTCCCCTACTCCTCCGCCATCTTCCCCAGTCCTAAATGTATTGTTTTCTTAATGTCCCTTTCTGTTACTTAATGAAGTATATAATTAATTAGTGTATAGAAATGCAAAGGATTTATGCATATTAACTTTATATCCTGTAACCTTACTGAATTCATTCATCAGTTCTAGTAGTTTTTTGGTGGATTCTTTATAATTTTCTATATACAGTATTATGTCATATGAAGATAGTAAAAGTTTTACTTCTTCCTTACTAATTTTATTTCTTTTTGTTGTCTGATTGCTGTGGCTAGGACTTCTAGCACTATGTTGAATAAAAGTAGTGAGTTTGGATATTTTTGTCTTGCTTCAGTCCATTGAGGATGATGTTAGCTGTGGGTTTTTCATGTAAGGACTTTGTTATGTTGGGATATGTTTCCTCTACACCTACTTTGCCGAGGGTTTTTATTATTAGTGGATTTTGTACTTTGTCAAATGATTTTTCTATATCTATTGAAATGATCATATGATTTTTATACTTTCTTTTATTGATGTGACATATCACATTGACTGAGTTGTGAATATTGAACCACTCTCGCCTCCTGGGAATAAATCCCACTTGATTGTGGTGAATGATTTTTTAAAATACATTGTTAGATTCAGTTTGCTAACATTTTGTTAAGGATTTTTTTGTTTGTTTCTTGAGGATTTTTGCAGCTATGTTCATCAGAAATATTGACCTGTAGTTCTCATTCTTTCTCTCTTCTCTGTCTCTCTCTGTCTCTCTCTCTCTCTCTCTCTCTCTCACTTTTGTGTGTGTGTGTGTGTGTGTGTGTCTTTATCTGATTTGGTTATCAGGGTAATGCTGGCCTCATAGAATGAATTTGAAAGCTTTCCTTCCTCTTCTACTTTTTTTTTGAAATAGTTTGAGAAGAATAAGTATTAACTCTTCTTTAAAACAAAAACAAAATGAGATTTTCAAGTAAATCTTGAGATCTAGGTAAAACCATTTTTACAAAATTTTTCACTTGCTATAAAATATCTAATAACTAAATATGAAAGATCCCTGAGCATAGAATTCTGTCATATTTTAACATTTTCATCAAGATAGAGAAAAATACAACTCTTGTTACTTGCTGGTAGGAGGGCAAGGCTAGGGGAAATGTTTTCAAAGCAAAACTTAAGGGGATTTGTGGAAGAGGTAGAGGTGAGAAAAATGAGAGTTGATCAGGTACATGCTCCAATTTCCCTTTTCTGGGTTTTTCTGTTTGGATTCTGGGAATTTCAATCTCTCAAGTTTTAATTTCCCAATTTACTCTTGGTTTCAGTATGGCATAGGTGGATATAGAAGTGACTGAGAAGTGGGCCAGGACAAGGAGAGCTAAAGAGTGGACCATCTGAGCTGAGGCCAAATGGGAGATCCAGTTTACTTAATTTAATTTTCTTAAGCCTTTATCGAGGTATAACTGATATACAAAAATTTTTACTTATTTAATGTATACAACTTGATGAGTTTGGACATATGTGTACATCCCTGAAACCATTACCATAATTAAGATAATAAACATAACCATTATCTCCAAAAATAAATAAATAAGTAAATAATAAATATTTGGTAGAGTTCCTCTGTGAAGTTGTCTAGTCCTGAACAATTTTTTTTAAAGATTTTATTTATTTATTTGAGAGAGAGAGAGAAAATGAGTGGGAGGAGGGACAGAGGAAGAGGGAGAAGCAGACTCCCCAGAAGTAGGGCTCAATCCCAGGACTCCAAGGTCATGACCTGAGCCAAAGGCAGGCACTTAACCAAAGGAGTCACCCAGGTGCCCCTGGTCCTGAACTTTTGTTTGTTGGGAGGTTCTTTTTTTAAAATTATTGATTCAATTTCATTGGCTCTCCATCTTTTCAAATTTTCTATTTCTTCCTAATTCCGTTTTGGGAGATTATATGTTTCTGGGAATTTATCCATTTCTTATATGTTGTCCAATTTGTTGGTGATAATTTTTCATAATATTCTCATAAACGTTTGTATTTCTGTGATGTCAGTTGTTATTTCTCCTCTTTAATTTCTGATTTTGTTATTCGAGTCCTCATTTTTTTTCTTTGTCTGGATAAAGTTTTATCAGTTTTGTTGATATTTCCAAAGAATCAGCTCCTCGTTTCACTGATCTGTTCTATGGTTCTTTTAGTTCCTATTTCATTTTTTTTTTCCTGCTCTAATCTTTATTGTTTTCTTACTTCTACTGGTTTAGAGTTTTGTTTGTTTTCTTTTTTTAGCTCCTTTAAGTGTAAAGTTAGGTTGTTTATTTGATATTTTTCTTGCTTCTTGAGGTAGGCCTTTATTGCTATAGACTTTCCTCTTAGAACAGCTTATGCTGCATCTCAAAGATTTTGGACCATTTTGTTTTCATTTTCATATGTCTCTATGTATTTTTTAATTACCTTTTTGATTTCTTAGTTGACCCATTTGTTGTTAAGTAGCATGTTAATTAATCTCCATTTATTTGTGTTCTTTCCAGACCTTTCTTGTGGTTGATTTCTGGTTTCCTAGCATTGTAATCAGAAGAGATGAAAGATGAATGATAGGACTTTGATCTTTTTGAAATTGTTGAGATTTGTTTCATTCTAATATATAATATATTCTGGACAATGTTCTAATTGCACTTGAAAAGAATGTGTATTCTGCTGTTTTAGGATGGAATATTCTGAATATATCTGTTGGATCCATCTGATCCAATGTGCCATTCAAAGCCACTGTTTCCTTGTTGATTTTCTGTTTGGAGGATTTATCCATTGATGTAAGTGAAGTGTTACAGTCTCTTACTATTATTGTATTACTATTGATTACTTCCTTTGTGTTTGTTATTAGCTGATTTATGTATTTGAATGCTCCCATGTTGGTTGCATACATATTTAGAATTGTTATATCTTCTTGTTGGATTATTCCTTTATGATTATATTTTGTCCTTCTTTGTGTCTTATTACACTCTGTTTTAAAATTTTGTCTAATATAAGTATTGTTACTGTGGCTTTCTTTTCACTTCAATTTTCATAATAATTGCTTTTCTATCTTTTCACTTTTGATTTGCATGTGTCTTTAGGTCTGAAATGAGTCTCTTGTAGGTAGCATATAGAAGGGTCTTGCTTTTTTATCCATTCTGTCACTCAACATCTTTTTTTTAAAAAAATATTTATTAGAGAGAGAGTGTGTGTGTTAATGGGGGGAGGAGGAGAGGAAGAGAATCCTTAAGCAGACTCCCTCCTGAGCAAAGAGCCTGACATGGGACCCCATCCCAACCACAAGACCATGACCTGAGCCAATATTGAGTTGGATACTCAACTGACTGAGCCACCCATCCCTGTATCTTTTGATTGGAGCATTTAGTCCATTTACATTCAAAATAATTATTGATAGCTATGTACTTATTTCCATTTTGTTACTTGTTTAATGGTTGTTTTTGTAATTCTTCTCTGTTCCTGTTTCCTGTTCCTGTCTTCTTTTGCTCTCTTCTTTCATGATTTGCTGGCTTTCTTTAGTGATATATTTGGATTCCTTTTTATTTTATGCAGCTGTATTACTGGTTTTTGATTCATGGTTACCATTATGTTTGTATATAGCATTCTCTGCATACAGCAGTCTATATTAATTTGATGGTTGCTTAAGATTGAACCCATTATTTACTCTCTTTAAATTTTAGGTACATCATATCATCCTTTACATCCTTTTATTTTGTGAATCCCTTGACTCATTTTTTAAATTTTATTTTTAAAATTTAATTTCAATTATATAACATATAAAGTATTATTAGTTTCAGAAGTAGGGGCAGTAATTCATCAATCTTATATACTACCCGGTGCTCATTACATCACATGCCTTCCTCTCTTCACTCATTTTTATAGATATACTTATTTTTACTGCTTTTGTGCTTCCTACTTTTCTTACTCCTACTTATGGTTTTTCCTTCCCACTCAGAGTCCCCTTTAACATTTCTTGTAGAACTGGTTTAGTGACCATGAATTCCTTTAACTTCTGTTTATCTGGGAAACTCTTTGTCTTTCCTTCTATTCTGAATGATAGGCTTACTGGATAGAGTGTGGTCACAACCTTTTTTTTTTTTTTTTTTTTCCAGTATTTTGACTATATCGTTCCCCTCTCTTCTGGCATGCAAAGTTTCTGCTGAATAGCAACTGATAATTTTATGGGGTTTCCCTTGTATATAACTGTTTTCTCTTGCTTCTTTTAAAATTCTGTTCATTATTCTTTTTTTTTTTTTTTGCCATCTTAATCACCATGTCTCTTGGTGTAGACCTTCTCAGATAGATTTTTGTGGGGGTTGCTTGTACCTCTTGGATATGGATTTTTGTTTCCTTCCCTAGATTCAGGAAGTTTTCTATCATTATTTCTTCAAATAAATTTCTGCCACCTTTTCTCTTTCTGGGATCTCATAATGCAAATGTGATTACTCTTTTAGGTGTTGCTGAATTTCCTAAGTCTATTTTAATTTATTATTATTATTTTTCCTCTCATTCACTTGATCACTTTACATTTCTCTTTTCTCCAGGTTACTGATCCATTCTTCTCCTTCCTATAGTCTATTATTTATTCCATCTAGTGTATTTTAAAATTATTTATTTATTTATTTATTTGAGAGGAGAGAGAGTGAGAGAGCAGGAAAGGGGAGAGGAAGGAGAGGCAGAGGGAGAGAGAGAAGCAGGCTCCCCGCTGAGCAGGGACCTGGATGTGGGACTCAATCCCAGGACTCTGGGATCATGACCTGAGCCAAAGGCAGATTCTTGAACGACTGAGCCACCCAGGTGCCCCCATCTAGTGTATTTTTAATTTCAGATATTGAGTTCTTCATCCCTGATTGGTTCATTTTTATATTTTCTATCCCTTTGTTAAGGGTCTCACTGATGTCCTCGACACTTTTTTCAAGCCAATAAATATCTTTATGACCATTAATTTAAATTCTATTTCAGACATATTACTTCTCTCCATTTCATTTAGGTGTCTTGCTGTGATTTTGTCCCTTTTTTTCATTTGGGACATAATCCTCTGTCTCCTCATTTTGTCTACCTCTTTGTGTCTGTTTTTATGTGTTAGGAAAGGAAGCTATGTGTCCTGCTCCAGAAAGTAGAGGCCTTATGAAGAAGAGGTCCTATTGAGCCCTGCAGTGCAATGTCCCCTGTTTATTAGAACCTGATGCATAAAGGATATCTCCTATGTTCATTGTATGCACCTTACTATTATGGCTGAGCTGCTTTTGCCTTCATTGCCTTAGTTCTCTTTGCCTGGGTTTGGTCCCTATGCAGTTAGGGGGCCAATGTGGTGTTGACTTGGGCTCGAGTTGGGTCAGATCAGGAATTTCTCAGAGATGTGTTAACACCAAACTGCAGGACACTTTCCCTGAGAAGCTTTGTGGGCAGGGCCTGCAGTCAGACCAGATGTTTGCCCCCAGCCCACTGTTGGGGCTAAAATGGGACTAGTATGTGTGGGATTATCTTCCTCTCTCCCCAGAGCAGGAGTCACTTTGGAGTGGCACTGGCCCTTTTTGGGATGACTTGCATACTGCCAGGCTTGTGGTACCATTTTGGATGGGCACTGATCAAGGGCAGACTGGAAGTGGCAAATTTGCAGGAGAACTTAGGGGCAGGATGTTCAGTGTTAGCAAGGTTTGTGTGGGGCTGCTATGGGAGGAAATCTGAGATAAGGCAGGGCTGAAAAGGGCATGTCTGCAGGAGAATGCAGGGGCAAGGTGACCTGTTAGCAAACTGGCAAACTAGCGTTGGTGCTGCACTGTTTCCCACAGGTATCTGTGTATCTAGGCTGTGGGGCAGAGGAGGGAAATGGTAGCTGCCAGCTCTGTTGTTCCTGGAGAAGTCCCTCCCCTCCAGCTCAGGCTCTGAGATTAGTAAATAAATTTCCCTCTTGTATACCCCCTGTGTTTTTAAAACTGCTTTCTATGCTCCATCTCCATGGGGCTGTTTGTTGTGCTATCTCTTTAAGGTCAGGGACTCAAATTTCCTCTCACCTTCCTGGCTCTCCCAGAGCCAATCCCAGTGATTTTTAAACTACCAAGTGTTAAACCCCACTGACTGAAAACTCTTGTGAAATTATGCCCCTCTGTTTGTCAAAGCCAAATGTTGTGGGGATTTGTCTTTCCCATGTGATTTTCCCTTGCCTTACCTTTCTGGTGTGAGAATCTGTTTCTCTCCTCTCTCCACACCTGATATGATTTAACTCTTCTGTAAATATTTGGTAAAATTCACCAGAGAAGGTATCTGGTCCAGGAATTTTCTTTGTTTCAAGGATTGTGATAATTAATCTCTTTATGGTTTATACATTTAGTCAGACTTTCTATTTCTTTATCATTCAGTGTTGGTAGATGGGGTGTTCCTAAATATTTGTTCATTTTATTAGCTTACCCAAATGTTGGCTCTCAGTTTTTTATCTTATAAAGCTTGTTATTTCTGTAAAATTGATAGCGATGTCCCCAATTTCATTTGTAATTTATTTATTTGAATATTCTTTCTTTATTTTAGTCATTCTACATAAAAGTTTTTTTCAATTTTTTTGGTCTCTAATTTTTTATTCTCTATTTTTTCTATTCTTTCCTTTTGTTTCTGTTCTAATCTTTATTATTTTCTTCCTTATGTTACCTTTCGGTTTGTTTGTTTATTCATTCATTATTTATTGATTGATGGTGCAAGTTTAAGTTGTTCATTTAAAATACTTCTTTTTTTAAAGATGTTGATTTATAGTTAAAAATTACTGTCAGCAGGATTTTCCTGCATCTCATAAATCTGGTGTATTGTGTTTTTGTTTTCATTTGTTTCATTGGTTCCATTAGAATATTTTCTAATTTCTCTTGTGTCTTTTTGTTGACCAACTTTTTAAATTTAAAATGTGATAATTTCCACATATTTTTCAATTTTCCAGTGTTCCTTCTGCTTTTAATTTGTAGTTTCACTTTACTCAGAAAAAATACTTTGTATGATTTCAAACTTCTAAATTTATTAAGACTTTTTTGTGATTAAAATGTGGACTATATATGCAATGTCCATGTGCAGTTGAGACAAATGTGTATTTTGTTGTTGTCAGGCAGTGTTCTATATATGCCTATTAGGTCCAATTGGTATATAGTGTTGTTCAAGTCCTCTATTTTCTTATTGATCTTCTGTCTTAGTCTCCTTGCAGCTTTCCTGAGCAGTGTTCATTTCTTCTCCCTATCTGAGATTCAAGTTAGGTTAAACAGAGACCAGTCCTTCAGGCAGCTCCCAGGCAAATAATAATATTGAAAATAAGGTTTCCTTTGCTCCCTTCAGTTCGAGGGAAATAATTGTGAACTCAGCATTTTCCTCCTCCAAACCAAGACTGTGCCATGCTGGGGAAGGAGTGGGGCAAATTTGATAAAACAAACAAACAAACAAAAAAAAAAACCCACACATTTTCTATGATTTTGAATGTGGCTATTTCTTGATTGGGCATTTTCTTGGTTGCTGTAGACCATTGACTTTCTAGAGTTCCCATTGGTTATTTTAGCCAGCTTTTCTTCTTCTTTTTAACAATATCTCCAAGGGAGAGCAAGAACTTGGGAATTCTTAGCGCACCATTTTATTGATGATACTCTCCAGATTATTTTTTCAGTATTTGGTTAAGTCTTCTTGTCATTCTGTCACTGGTGTAGGGTAAACATGATCATTTAAAGATTATGTGTTTAGTCATTGATGGCCACTGGAGGAATACTGGCTTCAATTTTTGGTTAGTTTTGTGGAATCACATTGTCTCATATTTTGTGAACCTAAAAATAATTTTTACTTTGTCTCTGGTATAGCCATGTGTTCTCTTTAAAGACTATGTGTACATAATTTATTTTATTCCCTATTTTAAGTTCTCTATACAAGAAGATCTCTATAGAATCTTATTCTACCATAGTGAAAGGAATTGGAAGGTGCATAATTTTTTCTTATCTCCAGCTAAGTTTTAAAAAATCTGTTTCAAAGACTTATATTATTATAATATGGTGATAAATAACTTCTGCGGTTTTGTAGCTAGCTCTCCACTTTGGATAGTGTTTTCCCCTAGCCTTTCTGCATGGTATAACTGAAGTAAGCATGTTCAAGCAAAAGAAAAAAAAATCCATTGCACGAACAGAATATTCATAATGCCAATAATCTCCTCTCAACTTTTTTCTTTCAAGCAAGTTCCACTCTAAATGTGGTGAATTTATTTAATGGTTCTGAGACTTAAGTTTATCTTCTTCTGGATGCAGCTCTGCAAATTATATATTTAACTTCTCTGCCCAAGGGCTAGTTAGATGTTAAGGCATCATTTTAACAGAACACATATATTTCTACTATAGCAACACTAGTCTGTATCCAGACCTAGAATTTTTATACTATTACCACAATCCCTTAGAATAACCTGGCCATGTATTTATAATCAGTATATTTCCTTCTAAGTCTTAAACAGAGCTATAACAATTAGTATATTATGGGAGCACCTGGGTGGCTCAGTTAAGCATCTGACTCTTGGTTTCAACTCAGGTCATGATCGCAGAATCATGAGATTGAGCCCCATGTTGGGCTCTGCACTGAGCGTGGAGTCTTCTTGTCCTTCTGTCTCCCCTTCCCCTTCTCCTGTGCTCTCTCTCTCTCAAATAAGCAAATAAATAAAATCTTAAAAAATAGTATATGATGATCATATATTTTTAAGAGAAAAGAATACCAAAGAAATATTGACAATATTATTTAGAAAGTATTTTTATAAAAGCAATATATCCAATTACATGTTCTTTGGTTTACCATGTCACTCATGAGGGCAGTAAATTTTTAATTTTTTAAAAAAATATGAAGCATAGCTGAAAGAAGTTTCAAAAAATAATTGCTATACTTTTGAGCTTTCTGCTTAGCTTTCCCTACCTCATTTGTTTGGACCACCACTAAGAGTGTTAGATAAGCCAGAAACCTTGGTGTTATTGATCTGTTTTTCTTTATATCCTCCATATAAAATCCATAATTATACTTCAGTAGATTAAACTTCTAAACTATATCTCAGATATAACCACGGATTTTCCTTACACCACAGCCACTCAATTTCATGCTATGGTTATCATTTTCCTGGACTGCTATAATGGTACCTTAATTTGTCTCTACATTTTCTCTTGCCCTTTCCATCCACTTTTCCAAAACCTACTTTTATCAGCTTTCCATCTTCCAGTAAAATTCCTAAATACAACCAATTGCTTGTAGGTTATAGGCTGACTTTCAGCTTAAGAATGTAAAGCTCCACACAATTCTGCCATAACAATTTTTATCACATCACATCTGTCCTTTTTATTTGTGTATTTCTGTATCTTTGATTGCAATATGAACAATATGAGATTTTGTTGTTGTTGTTGTTCACTGGTGTGTTTTCAGGGCAGGCACATTGTAGGACTCAATTATATAGTGAATTAAGGATTGAATGGGTATTCTCTGTGTAGCAGCTACATTGCTGTTAATATTTCTCAAATTTCTATACTATCAGTGTAGGGTCATTTTAAGTATTATTTCTTTTCCTATAAGTACTTTGTCTATTTATTTATTTATTTATTTATTTATTTATTTATTTATTTATGGGAGGAGGTAAAGAGAGAGAGAAACTCAAGCAGACTCCACACTGAGCATGAAACCTGATGCAAGCTCAATTTCACAAACCTGAGCTGAAACCAAGAGTCAGACACTTAACCACTGTGCCACCCTGAAACTTAACCAACTGTGCTACTCAGGCACACATCATTTCTATTCTTGACTAAGTCCTATTTAACATCCAGACCTCATCAGGAGGTTAAAATTGTTCTCCACATATCAGGTAAATTCCCTGTATTTTATTCTTTCATTACACTATTTTTTATTACAGTATTTGTGACATACTTATCTTCACTTTTTTTTTTAAATTTCATGTCTGTACCTTTTATCCCAGTATAAGAAGGGAGGATACTTTTGTTGTTTTCTTTACTATCCAATAATCAGAATCTCTTCTAGTGTTGGAAACATAATAACACTATAAATTAATCAGTGCATTAACACTTATTGTTAAATGAATACCCATATGAGAATAATATAGAACACTTTTAGTGAAATATCAAATACAGAGGTTATTTCAGTTAACTTACTTTGGCTTATTTTCATTTTAGGTTTGCAAGAATAAAGAATGTATAGATGCCGGGTACTTGAATTATGATTGTACTCCAAGAAAATGCCATGAACAAGGTGTAAGTACCAACAATACGATGTGAGAATAGAAATCATTGAGAATAATCCTAGAAAGCAAACACATAAACACACACACACACACACCACACACACATTTATATATTCATAAACCACATAAGAAGATTGGCCTTATTTAACCTAAGTATTATTTTAAAATTCTACTGGAACACAAATAATTATTGCCACCCATCTCATAACGTGATACTTCTCCTGGTTTCAGATATGCAATAATAAAAAGAACTGTCATTGTAATCCCTCATATTTACCTCCTAATTGCCAAATTAATGACGATTCCTGGATTGGTGGGAGTATTGACAGTGGCAATTTCCCACCTGCACCTGGCTTACCCAGTTCTGGTAAGTATTAATAGCAAATTGAAAACATAACTAAAACGATATTTTAATTTATTAAATTTAACAAAATAAATAACTTTTTATTTATTTGCCTACCAATCTATATTTAGATTATGTATGGATATCAAATAATAAGACATGTAAAGTTAGTTTATGTTTTATTGTAGAGAGTAATATAACATATGTAACATAACATTATAAATAAGATATATCAGTAAAGACCCAGGCAACAAAATAGAAATCACTTTTGTCCTTCACACAGAAATAATTCAATATAAGGCATCAGCTAACACATAATGGCAGAGTTGAAAGCCAATCAGAGAACTGTGAGGCAACAGAACAATCCACTACCATTTCTTAGGTCTAGAAGGACAATGAAAAGAGTGGTATTACTTGAACCAGAATCTGAGGCACCTTCATGACATGTAACTACAGTCAGGGCTACACATACCAGGATCTAAATCATAGGGAGAGGTACTGCCTAGCATAAGGTGCAGGAAGGGAGCATAGGCAGCCACTATTGGAGATGCTGCAGAGGCAGGGGGATAAATATCATGAATATTTCATTTTTCCGACTCTCCGAATGTTATCCAGTTATTCCTATTGGCCAAATATAACTAGAAGTCTGAAGTAGTTTCCTTCAATTTTTTTTTTTTTTGCCCAAAGAGGAACGGGTTTTAGAGTAATCCAGCATATCCAATGATGCTTAGGGCCAGACTTAATATAAAAACCTAAATTTATGATAATTAGAGCAGATTTTGAGTACACACATATCATTTCAGGTTGACCTTAGTAATGTAATTGATCAATAAAATGTATAGAAGTGAGATTCTGACTGGCCTTTTAGAATACTAATTCTTGCAACTCTTATTATTGGAACATACATTCTGTTGAAAATCATCTTCTCTATTTGAAATTTGATTACATTGCGACACAAAATGCAAATTCCCCAAATTCATGACACACAAAATGGACAAAATGAACAAAATCAAATAATTGTTTTAAATTACTATATTTGGGGGTGCCTGAGTAGCTCAGTTGGTTAAACGTCTGCCTTCAACTCAGGTCATGATTGAGTCCTGCATAAGGTTCCTTGCTCAATGGGAGCCCGTTCCTCTCTCACCCTCTGCCTGCCACTCCCCCTGCTTGTGTTCTCTCTCTGACAAATAAATAAATAAAATCTTAAAATATCTTAAAAATATAAATTACTACATTTGGGAGGAGTTTCCTGCACCTCTTACCTCTTTCTCTCTGTATCGTGTGTGTATATATATATATATAATAAAAAACAATTTGGTAATCAGATGGTGTATTATATAAAATGAATTGAAGATGTGGCATTAGCTTTGGAACGGAATGGTGCACAGAAGGTAGAAAAACCTCTAGGAAACTGTTGAAGGCTCAGTGTATTGTTGAAATTGTCTTGAGAATACTGTTGGTGAGCAATCCAAAAACAGTTTAAAAAACATATTAGGGAAATAAGGACACTTATTATGAAGTGGTTAATTGTTTGTTATCACCGCTGCCTGTGGTAATGTGGAAAATAGAATTCCTTGGTTCTGGTCAGCAACATTTCCATGTAGGTTGTAAAGATTTCCAGTAGGTGATTTAAGTAACCTATGATAAAACATGAGAAGACAGTAATAATTAATGAAAAATATTTCAGTTTTCAAGTAAATGTTGATCAAATATAAAAGATTTAGAATTTGGGGGGTTTTTGGTTTCATTTTTGTTTAGTTTGAAAATAAAACATTCTTATCCCTGGAGTCTCTTCCAGCAAAACATTCTTATTGTAAGAAATGGCTAAAAACTGAATTTGATATATTGAACAGTAAAATTTGACCTCAATCAAAAATTAAATCAACCATGTGACTGTAAGACCCTTTTTTAAAAAAAACCTCAGAAAAGTAGTGATGCATTTTATACATCTTAATCTATGCAAAAGGTCTTCTAAATGTTGTAGTAGAATGCTTCTAAAAACACTCAAACAATAAGGCTATGAAGAATCTTAAATCGGTTTTCCCATAGCAGCCTCGCCAAGGTCCAATATAGAAAAAAGGCTTATCTCAAAAAGATTTGTGGACATGGCCTTTGATTAATGAGGTGTATTTTTTTATTCGACACACAGGAAACCCACACATTTTAGAGGAATTATATCAACTCAGACTAAAAGAGATCAAGCTATTTGAGTCCCAATTAGGTATGGGCAAGAAGCAAGGCTGATAAAGCTATTCAGTTGTAAAAAATAGCTATTCCTTTTGGAAAAGGAATTATAAATCAAAGGATATAACCAAGAAACCAGAATTAAGACTTTGATCTGTGAGTTTATAATTTTTAAATATCATTACCAACAAAAATAAACACTCCCCCCCACACACACATGGGTATAGATGGTTTCACAAGTCACTTCCAGCAAATTTTTGCAAGGAAGAAATACCATTTAAAAAACTGGTAGGGGGGCACCTGGGTGGCTCAGTTGGTTAAGCGTCTGCCTTCAACTCAAGTCGTGATCTCAGAGTCCTGGGATCACCTGCATAGGCCTCCCTGCTCAGTGGGGAGTCTGCTTCTCCCTCTCCCTTTGCTCCCCCCCACCCACTCATTCTCTCTCTCTCTCTCAAATAAATAATTAAAATACTTAAAAAAATAAAAAACAGGTGGGGGGACTTCTTCACCCAATTTTTGAGGAAAATATAACCCTAATACCAAATTCAAAGAAGTTAACATACAAAAATTACAGAACAATATCTTTTATAAACATAGATGTAAACATTCTTAAAATATTAGTTCATATTCTATACCTATCTATATTAAAAGGATAGTAATCCAGACTAGTTGGGTTTATTTTAGAAATGCAAGTCTCCTTAATCTCTTGAAAGTCATTCAGTACAATTCATCAAATCAACAAAATTATTTTTTTAAAAATATGATTTTCTCACTTGATACATAAAAATCATTTGACAGACAAATCCAACACATGTTTATGAATTTTTCAAAGCAGCAAACTAACAGAAGTAAATTTTATAAATTTAATAAAAATACCAAAAGAAAATGTAGCTAATATAGCTTATGATGAAATACATTGTTTTTCAAAAAAAAAGTTGAAAGTGAGGCAACAAATTATGTTCTCACTATGCCTATTCAACATTTTCCCATACATCCTAGCCAATGCAATAACAAAAAAGAAGAAATCAGGAGCATAAAGATTATTAGAAAGGATGAAATGGGACTGCAGATGTTGGGAAGTACATAGACAATCCTAAGGAATCTGCAAAACAGTTCTAGGAGTAATATCTTTTGAAAGGTCAAAGGAAATTTTCAAAGTCAGTAGTATCCAAGGTCTATAAAGAACTTACCAAACAACACTGAAAAAACAAATAATCCAGTTAAGAAATAGGCAGAAGACACAAATAGACATTTTTCCAAAGAAGACATACAGATGGCCAACAGACATATGAAAATATGCTCAATATCACTTATCATCAGGGAAATACAAATCAAACTACAATGAGATATCACATCACACCTGTCAGAATGGCTAAAAGTAGCAACACAGGAAACAACAGATGTTGGTGAGGATGTGGAGAAAGGGGAACTCTCTTACACTCTTGGTGAGAATGCAAACTGGTGCAGCCACTCTGAAAACAGTATGGAGGTCCCTCAATAAGTTAAAATTAGAGCTACCCTAGGACTCAGCAATTGCCCTACTAGGTATTTACCCAAAGGTTACAAACACTGATTTGGAGGGACACATGGACCCCCAGATTTATAACAACATTATCTGTAATAGCCAAATTATGGAAAGAGCCCTTGTGTCCATCAATTGATAAATGGATAAAGAAGATGTGAGAAATAGATGATAGATAGATGACAGATAGATGATAGATATACATAGATACAGATGATATAGATATAGATATATAATGAAATATTACTCAGCCATAAAAAGAATGAAATCTTGCCATTTGCAATGATGTGGATGGAGGATGGAGCTAAAGTGTGTAATGCTAAGTGAAATAAATTAGAGAAAGACAAATACTGTGATTTTACTCATGTCGAATTTAAGAAACAGAACAGATGAACATAGGGGAAGGGGGAAAAATAGAAGGAGGCAAACTCTAAGAGACTTTTTTTTTTAAAGATTTTATTTATTTATTCGACAGAGATAGAGACAGCCAGCGAGAGAGGGAACAGGGGGAGTGGGAGAGGAAGAAGCAGGCTGATAGCGGAGGAGCCTGATGTGGGGCTCAATCCCATAACGCCGGGATCACGCCCTGAGCCGAAGGCAGACGCTCAACCGCGGTGCCACCCAGGCGCCCCGAGACTTTTTTTTTTAAAAAAGAGATTCTTAACTATAGAGAAAAAGCTGAGGGTTGCTGGACAGAAGATGGGTGGGGGATGGTCTAAATGTGTGATGGGTATTAAAGATGGCACTTGTGTTGAGCACTGGGTATTACATGTAATTGATGAATCACTAAATTCTACTCTTGAAACCACTGTTATACTATATGTTAACTAACGACTTTAAATAAAAACTTGAAAAACAAAAACAAAAGTTAGTAGTATTGCTATACAATAGCAGCAGTAAATGGAAATCAACAAAATTAGTACCATTTACAATGCTATCAAAATATAAGTTTTAGGAATAAATGTAACAAAGTATGTCTAATACCTTTACACTGAAACTAAAACAGAAATGCAGACAGTGTTAAACAAAAATAAGTGGAGAAATGTGTCATGTTTACCTATTGGAAGGTTTATTATTGCTAAGATGTCAATCATAACAAAATTTAAAGATTAAAAAACCCAATTATAAAAGCATGCAACTTTTTATATATTAACAACCTGATTCTAAAATATTTGCAAAAGTGCTCAGAATAGCCAAAAAAAAAAAAAAAAAATCCCTGAAAAAGAACAACAAAGAAGGACATCTTAGTCCATTTGCCTCATATTGAATTTACTATATTATAGATTCAGTATATAGTTACATTAATGAAGACAGGATGGCATTGGTAAATATACACATTGTTATATGGTTAATCAGTTTTTCAAGTAAAATACATACAGTTCAATGAAGGAGAAAAATCAATTCAAAACATAATGTAACAATTGAATATCCAAATGAAATCAAATGACCCTTAAAATCTCAACTTAACAGTTTATATGAAATAAATCATAAATCTGAACATATAAATGAAAACTATATATCTTCTTGAAAGAAGCAGAGAAATTTCTACATGACCTTGGAATAAACAATAATTTCTTAGATAAGACATGAAAATACATATCAATGCAATAAAATGAAAGGTACTTTGGACCTTATGAAAATTTTATAACATGTACAGTGTTTCTTACTAAAAACAGGGTATTGAGAAAAATTGTTCTTTACAGGGGTCACACTTTCTTTTCAACTTTATTATCAAACTGTTTTGAAAAGAAAGTATGAAATAAAAGGTTCTCAATAACAAAGCAAAGAACTATTATGGAAGTTAGAAATATTTTGGAGGGTACCTATGCTGTCAACTTACCTACTTCATTTAAAAATATGTTAATGATAAAATTATGAAAGAGTTAAAATTTTTTATGCTAATAGTATTAAAATATAGAAATGTCTTTATTATATTCCTGGTAATTGCTTTTAAATCACTGATGTTTTCTCTCCTAGAAAGAAGCTACATTGAGAATGCTTACCATTCCAAACCTACAAGATGGCCATTTTTCTTACTCATTCCTTTTTTCATTATTTTCTGTGTACTGATTATCACACTGGTAAAAGTTTATTTCCAAAGAAAAAAATGGAGAGCAGAGGACTATACAAGCGATGAGTATATTGATTTCATATTTAAGATTCATTACTTTCATAATTTGTTGGCATATATATTACATTAATAAATAACATCATTATGATGTAACTAATAATTCAGATTTAAATTTTATATTTATATGAAATATAATGCTATATTAATAATTATTATAATGGATAACAAACAATTTTTTCAAAAATCAGCAATTTTAATCTTATAACAACTTGAACTCTGTTGGGGTAAAATTAAGTGGAAATGATTTCTAGTTAATGCTTATCTACCTCCTATTTTTTATCTTAATTATTAAATATATATGGATATTATTAGTTTATTCTTTAACACTTACATATTTTGATGTATTTTATGAATATTATTAAAAGGAAAAGAAATCTAAAAAAATAGTCTTTTAGTCATTAAATAAATTTGGCAACTAGAGGAAGAAAATGTTAAAAGTCAATAAACAATAGTTAGAGAAAAATCTAGATTATAGTAGTCCAAGCTAATATTCAGAAAAAGTAAAAGACAGTTTTTCATTAAAAACCTTAGAAACATCTGAAAATATGCCTCAAAAATAAAAATAATATTAAAATTGGTTTACTTTTCTTCAGGGAAATTGCTATAAAATAATTTCTGCCTTTGAATTTTATATCTGTGCTATTCATTTTATTTAACATAAAGTAAATTTTATAAAAGTATTTAAAGTTGATAAGGTAATATCAATGAAAAGGGAATACATTTCATAGAAATGTTTTGAAAAGTTTATGTAAAATTGCTGAAATAATATGAGTGTGTGAAATAGTTAACATAATTCAATATTAAAAGAATATTCATATGTTGGATGGCTTTATTGTGGAAAAACTGGCATCAAATATCTTTGAGGGAAAAAGCTAGTAAAATTAATAGAAATAAATATGGCAGAAGATGAATCACAAGAAAGCTTAAACTATTTAGCTAATTAGCTGTTTAGCTATTTAGCTAATGTCATAAATATAAAAATTATTAAATCATTTTTAGGTAAGCTTGTTTTTTCCTCATGTTAGTCTTGATTACTGGTTGAGAGGTGTTCTCAGTGGCAAGATATTCTCAAGTAGTGACTGGTCTCAGACCCTAAATAGGAATTTAAAGCTGTTTCAATATTGATAGTGTATACAGAGCTTTGTAGAACAAAGAAAATATAATTTTAAGTGATTATATTTATTTTGAAACATATAGGCAACTTGAAAGTGAAAGTGAACCTAAAGAGTAGCCAGGAAAACAGAAACCATCATATCACAGTGAGTATAAAATAGTTTAAGGGTGAAAGGTAGAGACAGAGAAATAGAGAAAATTTAATGTATTAAATGTAAATAATATAAATATATATTAATGATGATAGTCATATAGCTGCATATAATAAAATTGAATTGGAAAATATATTTCAATATTGCAAACTAGATCATAGACACAGTAAACTATAAATGACTTTTCAATTTGCCATTTAAAAACTTTGCACTATGATCTTCAAAATTTTTTCTAATAATGTTTAATCCTTCAACATTTGTGTGTTCAGAAGTTGGTCACAAATAAATTACATGATAGAACTCTATCTTATAATTAGGGTAACCTCATGCTATTTGTTGAATTTTCCATTTTTAACTTGATTGGTCAAACAGGTGACTTTTTCCCTTTTATTTATTCTTCCAGAGTAATTATCTTCGATGGACAGGAAAAATGGAAACAAACAAACAAACAAAAACAAAACTACATGCAATGCCTGATTGTCTGGAATTCAAAACCTGCATATTATGGTTATGATAGACCAGAAAATATTAAGATTTCTAATATAACATAAATATAATATAAATTTCTATTTATATAAAAAATTCCACCAGTGAATTATTTGTAAGAAATGAATGCTTATGTTATATTACATATTTCTTATTTTTAAAATTATCTCATACTAATTGTTAGTATGCACTAACTCTGTTATCAGCAGGCATGAGATAAAGTTTATAATATAATAAATCTAATATCACGACTAATGCCCACCGTTATCCTTTAAATTGCAATGCTATCTGGTTATGTTATTGTCAGGTCTGTTACCAGTCAAAAACCAATGATCCTAAGATTTGGAAAAAATTCTCAATTATATGCTGCCCACAAGAGACACAACTCAGTTACATAAATGTTCAAGGTAAAGGATGGAAAGATACATGCCATGGAACTTTATACAAAACTTTATACAAAAGAAAGCTTGATAGACTTTAACACTGAAAGAATTCATAGAGATAAAGAAAAATATATCAAAATGCAAAGGGTTATTCTTTTTTTTAAAGATTTTGTTTATTTATTTGTGAGAGAGAGAGCATGGGGGGTGGGGGTCAGAAGGAGAGGGAGAAGCAGACTCCTTGCTAAGCAGGGAGCCTGATGTGAGACTCGGTTCCAGGACCATGTGATCATGACCAGAGCCAAAGGCAGACGCTTAACAGACTAAGCCACCCAGGTGCCTGCAAAGGTTTATTCTTAAAACGAAATTACAATAATACAAATGCATTAGTCAGGGTTCACCAGAGAAACAGAACCAATAGGATATCAATGATTGATAATTAGATGATAGAGAGAGAGAGATGATATGTGATAGATAAATGAGGAGATTTGTTATAGGAACTAGCTCACATGTTTAGGGGGGCCAAGAAGTCCCATGATCTGCCATGCAGAAGCTGGAGAACCAGGAAAACTAGTGGCATAACATAGTATGGATCTATTGACTTTCATTACAAGGCATGGTAATAACTAAGAGACATCCTAAAAAATCTCCCAATTTCTTTCTCCAGGAATCATTGTTGTATTTTCTGGTGAAAGCATTCCTCCCTCTGGGCCTAGGGGTTCTAGGCCAGCACAGCATAAAGTCAGAAGCAAAAATTTTGCTGGTGGCTCACTTGGCGTAAGAATAAATGGTTTCCACCCTTCAATTCTTGGACCCATGAATCCTGGTTATGTGAGAAATAGCACCATATAACAAACACTGATTCAGAGCATATACATTCTTCTAGATAACTTTGTCCCAGCTCCAAAAGATACTGCCACCTAGATGAATTGATTGCTGTAACTGATTGCTGTAATTGATTGCTCAAAAGACCATTCCACCATTCTGTCAAGCCAACTGCATCAGGACAGTGGAGAACCAGTGAATTCCATGAGCCCAGGATCATTGCCACATTTCTTTTGCTCTGAAGTTAGTTCCTTGACCAGAATAAATGCTGAGTAGAATAACATAACAGTATGTAAGGTATTCTATAAGTTCATGGGAGAAAGTTTTGGCAGAAACATTGCATGTAGGGAAGGCAAATCAAAATCTAGAGCAACTGTCTGTCCCAATAAAGAGAAACATTGCCCCTTCCATGATGGAAGTGGTCCAATATAATCAACCTGCCACCAGGTATCTAGCTGATCATCCTAGGAAATGGTGCCACACCTGGGGCTCAACATTGCCCACGCTTCTGGCAGATTAGGCATTTAGCAGTGACTGTAACCATTTGGGTTTGATGAGTGGAAGTCCATGTTGCTAAGCCAAATCATAACCTCTGTCTCTGCTACTATGACCCCTTTGTTCATGAGTCCTTTGGGTAAGAACAGGTGTGACTAGGGAAACAGGCTGACTAGTACCCACAGAATAAGTCATCCTCTCCAACTGATTATTAAAATCTTCCTCTGCCGAGGTCCCACTTTAGTGAGCAACCACATGGGATACAAATATCTTCACATTTTTTGCACATTCAGAGAAGTTTATCTGCATATTTTCTCCCTACATTTGTCACCACTTTTCCACTCATGTTCTTCCAAGTCCCTGACTATACAACCAAACCATTGGCTGCAGCCCATGAATTACATGTCTGGCTATTTTTCCTTCCAAGCAAAGTTCACAACCAAGTACAGTGCCTGAAGTTCTTTCCCTTTGGGAGGCTTTCTTTTTACTACTGTCCTTCAGGAATGTCAAAGAGAAAGGCTGTAGTGTTGCAACTCTCTACTTTCTGGTGGTTCTTGCTTACTGTGCCAAATTATCTGTAAAATAGGCCCAAGTCTTCTCTTCGTCTGTCAACTGATGCTAAGGAAATCCCTATAAGGCCATAAGTGCATGCCAGGAGAGACAAGCAGCATAGCAGGAGAGGGGACCATGGGCATTTAGGCCACTTCTTCATGTGACTTAGTACTGCTTTCAGGACTGCTTGGGCCTGATCACATATTTACCATTTCCATTTAATGATGGAGTGCTGCTTTGCATGCTTAATTTTTTGGCTTGGTGGGTCAGAAACACCCAGTTCATGAAAGGCAGCTGAGGTTATATGGTAACTTGGTGGCCCATGGTCAACCATTCAGGCTCCACAACAACCCAGTAGCAGGCCAAGAATTGTTTCTGAAAATGAAAGTAGTTATCTATAGATTATGGCAGGGCCTTCCTCCAAAATCCTAAAGGCCTGCACTGTGATACATTAATGGGGCCTGCCAAAGGCTCCAAACAGCATCCTTATCTACCACTGACACTTCAGGCATATATATATGCCTGTGTGTATGTGTGTATATGTATATATGTGCCTGCATGTATATGTGTGTGTGTGTATGCCTCTGTGTGTGTGTGTAAATATATATAGATATAGATATATATAAAAATATATATGCCTGTGTGTATGTGTGTGTATATATATATATATATATATATATATATGCCTCTGTGTATATATATATATACACACATATACACACACACTATACTATATAAATATACTCCAGAAAAAAAATGCTTGATATAGAGAGACCTTGCTTAGAAGAAATCTAAACCATCTGAAAACATTAAGGAAAAATTTAAAATGAGCCTATTAAATTTTAAAAAGTAATTAAAGGTAATAAATAATACAGAAAAGCAAAAATGAATGAGAAACAAAAAATATATAATGCTGAGAATAAGCAAAGCCAAAGTTATTTCTTTGAAAAGACTAATAAAATTAGCCTTTCAAAATATGATCAAGGTAAAGAAAAATTCTGGAGGTGCAAATTATCAACATGAGGAATAAAATGGCACACACAGTCACTACAAATAACAGATTTAAATATTTACATAAAGTAGAATTATTTTTATAAAAAGATTTTTTAAAAGTGACCTAAGATGAATTTAAATATCTACATAGAAGTATAGTTAATAAAGTAATCATTAAGCATAATTAAAAGATGACTCATAAAGAAAATCCTAGGTCTTTATGTCTTCCACATTAAAATCTATCAAATGCTTAAGATAAACAATCAGTCTTAAACACACAAATTCCTTTCAGAAGCCAGAAAAAATGGGTAAAAACACAGCAAGGACTAGTCAATGTTAAGAACAAGGGAAATCTTGTAATATGCTACAACATGGACGAACCTTGAGGACATTATGCTAGGTAAAATAAGCCAGTCAGGTAAAGACAAATATGCACAATTCCACTTTTGTATGAAGTATCTAGTCAAACCCTTAGAAAGAGAAATTAGTTCTTTGAATTTTCTTTGGTTAGGTTTACTTCTAGGTATCTTATGTGTTTTGGTGCAATTATAAATGGGATTGATTCCTTGATTTCTGTTTGTTGCTTTATTATTGGTGTATAGAAATGGAACAGATTCCTGTACATTGATTTTGTATCCTGTTACTTTATTGAATTTGTGTATCAATTCTAACAATTTTTTTTGGTGGTTCTATATAGAATCTAGCAATATTTGGGGTTTTCTCTATAGAATATAATGTCTGCAAATAGTGTTCAATTTCTTCCTTGCTGATTTGGATGCTTTTTTTTTTTTTTTGTCTGATTGCTGAGGCTAGGATCTAGTAATATGTTAAGTAACAGTGGTGAAAGTGGACATCCCTGTCTTGTTCCAGACCATAGAGGAAAAATTTTCAGTGTTTCCCCAATGAGGATGATATTAGCTATAGGTTTTTCATTATTATGTTGAGGAATGTTCCCTCTAAACATACTTTGTTGAGGGTTTTTATCAAGAATAGATGTTGTACTTGGTCAAATGCTTTTTGAGAGGATCATATGATTCTTATCCTTTCTTTTATTAATGTGGTATATCATGTTTATTGATTTTCAAATATTGAACCACCCTTGCAACTCAGGAATAGATCCCATTTGATTGTGGCGAATGATTTCCTTAATATACTGTTGGATTTGATTGGCTAGTGTTTTGTTGAGAATTTTTGCATCCATGTTCATCAGGAATATTGGTCTGTGGTTCTCTTTTCTAGTGGAGTCTTTGGTTTTCAATTAGGGTAATGGTGGCTTCATACAATGAGGTTGGAAGTTTTCCTTCCATTTCTATTTTTTGGAAGAGTTTGAGAATAAATATTAATTCTTCTTTAAATATTTTCTAGAATTCTCCTGGGGAGCCATCTGGCCTTGGACTTTTGTTTGTTGGGAGATTTTTGAATATTAATTCAATTTCTTTGCTGGGTATCAGTCTGTTCAAGTTTTCTCTTTCTTCCTGTTTCTGTTTTGATAGTTTGTATGTTTCTAGGAATTTACCCATTTCTTCCAAATTGTCCAATTATTTGGCATAAAATTTCTCATAATGTTCTCTTATAATTGTTTACATTTCTGTGGTGTTGATTACTTCTTTTTTCACTTGTGACTTTATTTATTTGGGCTCTCTCTCTCTCTCTTTTGATAAGTCTGTCTAGGGTTTTATCAATTTTATTAATGTTTTCAAAGAACCAGTTCCTGGTTTCATTGATCTCTTCTGCTGGGTTGTTTTGTTTTGTTTCTACATCATTTATTGCTGCTCTGATCTTTATTGTTTCTTTTCTTCTACTGGCTTTAGGCTTCATTTGTTGTTGTTTTTCTAGCTCCTTTAGGTGTAAAGTTTGGCTGCTTATTTGAAAATTTTCTTGCTTCTTGAGGTAGGCCTGGATTGCTATATACTTCCTTCTTATGACTGCTTTTGCTGCATCCCAAAGGTTGTGGACCACCATGTTTTCATTGTCATTTGTCTCTATGTATTTTTAAAAATCTATTCTTTAATTTTCTGGCTGACCCATTCATTCTTTAGTAGGATGTTCTTTAACCTCCACATACTTGTGGTCTTTCTAAAATTTTTCTTGTGGTTGACTTGAAATTTTATAACATTGTGGTTGGAAAATATGTATGGTATGATCTCAATCCTTTTGTACTTGTTGAGGACTGATTTGTGACCCAGTACTGTGAAAACATAGAACACTGATGAAAGAAATTTAGGACGAAACAAAGAAATTGAAAACCATTCCCTGCTCATGGATTGGAAGAACAAATATTGTTAAAATATGTATATTACCCTAAGCAATATACACATTTAATGCCATCCCTATCAAAATACCAAGAGTGGGAGAGGAAGAAGCAGGCTCCCAGCGGAAGAGCCTGATGTAGGGCTCGATCCCAGAACGCTGGGATCACGCCCTGAGCTGAAGGCAGACGCTTAACGACTGTGCCACCCAGGCGCCCCCAGACAATCTTTTTTTAAAAGATTTTACTTGTTTATTTGAGAGAGAGAACACAAAACAGAGCAGAGAGCACAAGTAGGCAGAGCAGCAGGTAGATGGAGAAGGAGAAGCAGACTCCCCACTTATCAGAGAGCCTGATGTGGGGCTCAGGACCCTGAGATCATGACCTGAGCCAAAGGCAGACACCTAACTGACTGAGCCACCCAGGCACCCCTAGATCAGACAATCTTAAAATTTGTATGGAACCACAAAGGAACTTGAATAGCTAAAGCAATATTGAAAAATAAAAGCAATGCTGGAGGCATCACGATTCCAGACTTCTAGTAATATTACAAAGTTATAGTGATCAAAACAGTATGGTACTGGCACAAAAATAGGCATATAAACCAATGGAACAGAATAGAAAACCCAGAAATGAACTCACAACTATATAGTAAATTAATCTTTGACAATGAGGGAAAGAATATCCAATGGGAAAAAGATAGTCTCTTCAACAAATGGTGTTGGGAAAATTGGATAGCAACATGCAAAAGAATGAAACTGGGCCACGTGCTTACACCATACACAAGAATAAATTCAAAATGGATTAAAAACCTGACTGTGAGACATGTAACTATCAAAATCCTAGAGGAAAACACAGGCAGCAAGCTCTTTGATATATGCTGTAGTAACTTCTTTCTATGTATGTCTCCTGAAACACGGGAAACACAACCAAAAATAAACTGTTGGAATTTCATCAAACTAAAAAGCTTCTGCACAGTGAAGGAAATGATCAACAAAACTATAAGATGACCTTCAGAATAAGAGAAGATATTTGTAAACTTATCTGATAAAGGGTTATCATCCAAAAAATATAAAGAACTTATCCAACTCAACATCCAAAAATGAATAATCTAATGAAAAAAAGGGCAAAAGACATGAATAGACATTTTTCCCAAGAAGACATACAGATGGCCAACAGACACATGAAGAGATGCTCAACATATCTGATCATCAGGGAAGTACAAATCAAGATTACAATGGGATATCACCTTACACCTGTCAGAATGGCTAAGATTAATGACACAGGAAACAACAGATGTTGATGAGGATGCAGAGAAAGGGGAACTTTCTTACATTATTGGTAGGAATGCAAACTGGTGAAGCCACTCTGAAAAACAGTATGGAGGTTCCTCAGAAAGTTAAAAATAGAACTACCCTATGATCCAACAATTGCACTACTAGGTATTTACTCAAAAGATACAAGAATACTGATTTGAAGGGATACATTCACCCCAAAGTCTATAGATGCATCATCAACAATAGCCAAATTATGGAAAGAGCCCAAATGTCTATCAAGTGATGAATGAATAGAGAATTTTATATATATATATATATATATATATATATATATATATATATATATATGAATATTATTCAGCCATAAAATAGAATGGAATCTTGCCATTTGCAATGACATGGATGGAGGTAGAGAGTATTGTGTTAAGCATAAGAAGTTAGTCAGAGAAAGACAAATATCATATGATTTCCCTTACATGTGGAATTTAAGAAATAAAACATATGAGGATAGAGGAAAAAAAAGAGGGGGCACCTGGGTGACTCAGTCAGTTAAGAGTCCAACTTTTGATTTCAGCTCCGGTCATGATCTCTGGGTAGTGAGATCCAGCCCCACGTCAGACTTCATGCTGAGCATGGAACCTGCTTAAGATTCTCTCTCCTCCCTCTGCCCCTGTCCCCTCACTCGAGTGATCTCTCTAATTAGCAAATAAATATTTTTTTCAAAAAAGAAAGAGAGGCCAACCATAATACAGACTCTTAACTATACAGAACAAACTGATAGTTAACAGAGGGGAGGTGGGTGGGGGGATGGATTAAATGGGTAATGGGTATTAAGGAGTGCACTTGTTGTGAGGACAACTGGGTGTTGCATGTAAGTGATGAATCACTAAATTCTACACCTGAAACTGATATTACAGTGTATGTTAACTAACTGAAATTTAAATAAAAACTTAAAAACATTATTAAGGAAGCTTACTCACAAACGTTAAAACTTTTTTCCTTTTCTTTTTTTAAAGATTTTTATGTATTTATTTTTGTGAGAGAGAGAGAGAGCAGAGTGGGGTGTAGGGGCCAAGGGAGAAGCAGACTCCTCACTGAGCAGGGAGCCAAGTGTGGGACTCAATCCCAGGATCCCAAAATCATGACCTGAGCCAAAGTCAGATGTTTAACTGACTAAGCTACCCAGGCACCCTAAATTTTTTTTTCTAGTGTCACTCCTATGTATCTCTAAACTTAGATTTCATGGAAATTACTTGATCAACACTGATACAATTATGATGCATTTCTGAGGAAAGATTTTTAACTGCAATCGGTCAATTCTGGTTTTTACAGGGCTTTTAAATATTCTTAAAATGTGACCCAAACCAAAAAAAAAAAAAAAGAAAAAAGAAAATGTAACCAAACTAGGTATATTATGTAAATAGTAAGTAATCATAATCAGAACATTATATGCACCTCGCTATGTTATTAATTATGCTATTACCTTTTATTGTAAACTAAATGTTTGCCCTGCCCACTGGGATGCTGTGAGATCACAAGAAAGAAAAGTCAGTCAGAAAAAGACAAATACCATATGATTTCACTCATATATAGAATTTAAGAAATGTAACAAATGAGCAAAAGGGGAAAAAAGAGAGGCAGACCACAAGACGGACTCTCAACTCTAGAGAACAAACTGATTGATGGTTACCAGAGGGGAGGTTGGTGGGGGGATGGGTGAAACAGATGATGGGTATTAAGGAGTGTGCTTGGCGTGGTAAGCACTGAGTGTTTTATGTAAGTGTTGAATCACTCACCATGTTGTACACTCAAAACTCACATCACAACTTACTGAAATTTAAATAAAAACTGAAACCAAACCAAACCAAAACAAGAGTCTGTTTCTTGGTTTGCCTCTCTTTCTCTTTTTTCCCCATTTGCTCATTTGTTTTGTCTCTTAAATTCCACAAAGCATATTATTTAAATTAGCAATAAATATACCAAATACTTAAAAATAAACATTTTAAAAAACTTTCACACCTTACAAGAAAACTACAAATTACTATTGAGAAATTAAAGGTGACCTGAATAAATGAAGACATGAACAATGTTCATGAATTGGAAAACAAAACAAAACAATGTTCATTAATTGAAGGACTTAATATTGCTTTAAATATTAATATTCCCAAATTTTTAAAAAAGATTTTGAGGTACTATAATGGGTTTTATAAAGATTTTGAATATTATCTTCCTGGTTCGCATCTTTTCTATGTTTAATAAATGGCACTGTTCATATTTCTGCTTATTTTTGCTTCAAAGACAAAATTTCTCAAAGTGGCTGAGCTTCAGCAGATTTCTTTCAGAGTATGAACATAGATCTTTTTCCTGCATGTGTGATTTCATATTTAAAGTATTTCTTAGTCATGTTTTAGAATTCAATCTGCTAATCTTAATATTTTATGGAATATTTAGTCTACTTGTGTTCAATTTATGTACTGACAATATTTACCCTTTCAACTGCACTTTTCAATATTAGTATTTTTTCCTACAATAATTTTTCTAATAGAATTCACTTGACTGTTTCTTTCAGTGTCAAGGTGTTGGTAAAATGATCTATATTTTCATTTGTTTGAAAATATCTTTTACTTCACCTTCAATTTTAAAAGGTATTTGTGAAATTTTAGGTTGCATTTAGTGCATTTTAGGTCATAATTTTCATTCAGCACTCTAAAGATGTTATTGTATTGCTTTTTGACTTACAATGGAGGGAAATTAAACATTTGTGGATTTCTTATTGCTCCTATAATAGCCTTAGCCTCCTGACACCCTTCACCTACTATAAAAATTAGATATATAACCATTTGCCTAATTAATTTATTATCCAAGAGGATACTAAAATTTCTCTTATAGTCCAGATAGAGTCAAATAATGGCAACTTGGACTATGTCTTTAGCTTAAGTGTAAAGATTCCAGGGAACATCATCCCCCTAGGTATTTACATGTCACATGCCTGAAGTGCCAGAACTTGGAGATAGCTCTAGATCATAAAAACCAACATGTATGAGACTACGTAGCTTCTAGAGAGATTTGATTTACATGCTGAAGAAACGGAATAAGGAGAAGACCCTTTTTGGAGGGGAAGAAAGCTGCAAAGAAAAGTCATTGTTTCTTATTCCTCTTCTAGGGAGTGTCCAGCTACTTATGTAGGAAAAATATCTAACATCTTTCATTGTGTCAAGCCAAGGGTAAGGCCTGGGGCAAAGAGGGGCCAACAATGAACTTATTTACTATGAAAAATTAATAAAAAACCTTTCTGATCCAGAACACTTTGTGTCTACAGTAAGAATATAATTAATACAAATTAATATTGAAATCCCCAAAATATATTGGTTGAGTAGTTAATTCTCAGTTTCTTTAATGTTCCTTTGAAAGTAATGCTTCTTTGTACTGTGGTTTTCAGAATTCCTTCTTAAAATTTTTTTACTTAGATTTAGTTAGTTAACATACAGTGCAATATTAGTTTCAGGTGAATTCCTATTCGCCATAGATTTTCAGTACTCTTACTATAAAATTATTAGGTTGGCTTTTATAGTATTTATACTGCCTGGTGTTTACAAAGCTTGTTGAATCTGTGAGTTGATGTCTCTTGTGAGATTTGAACAGTTCTCAGTAATTACCTCTTCACGTTTGCTTCTACTGCATATTCTCTCTCTTTTCATTCTGAGACTCTTATTTCCCACATTTTATTCTGACAGTTTCAAATTGAATATTTCTATTTACCTATGCTCCAGTTCCCTTGTGCTATATTCTGTTGTGTCTTATCTGATATTAAATCATCTAATATATTCTTTAATAATTTTTTTTAAATATTTTATTTTAGTTTTTTGACAGAGATAACAAGAGAGAAAGAGAGCACAAGCAGGGGGAGTGGAAGACAGAGGGAGAGGGAGAAGCAGATTCCCCACTGAGCAAGGAACCCTATGTGGGTCTCTATCCCAGGACCCAGGGTTCATGACCTGAGCTGAAGGCAGATGCTTAACTGACTGAGGTACCCAGGTGCCCCCATATAATACATTTCTAATTCAGATATAATATTCAGTTTATGAATTCAAATTAGGTCTTACTAAATTCCAATCCTCAGGTGAATTTCCAAATTTTTTATCTCTATTTTCTCAAATGCTTTGATCAAAATGAACACGAAGTTCTTATATAATAACTTCCATGTCTCAGTCATCTTTGGTAATGTTTCTATTGTCTATTTCTTTCGTGTTTTCTCTTAGTACCTTATCTTTTGACTTATTTAGAAATTTATTACCATTATAGTTTTATTACTTTTGAATGTTTGACATCGGACATAAAAATGTAGAGGCTCCAATAAATATTGTGTTTTTTTAAAGGATATTTTGCCATTTCTCTGCCTAGTAATAATGGTTTTGGGCAATTACTAACTCAATAAGGCCCAGATTACTTTTTACGCTCTTGAGCCTCCAAGATACTCAACTGAATGATTGTGGTCTCCTAACCCTATTCTTCGTTTGATAAAAATGCTAAAATCTCTATTCTAGTTTTCAGTATATTTTCTCCTAGGTCTCCTAACCCGTATGGTAAAAGAATTGGCAAATGTTCCAAGACAGAAAACAGCTGCATTCTTGTCTCTGTTACTTTTCTGCACCCCATGCCCAATTGAGGTCTACTGCAGAGCAAAACTTGGATTTTCAGCATCTTACCAATGTCCGGAAGCTATAAATGCTGAGATTGAAGCACGCAAAAGAGGTCAGCTCAAACATGTCATTATCCCTTCTCCAAAGTCTTTTTTTTAAGATTTTATTTATTTATTTATTTATTTGGGGGGGAGAGAGAGGGAAAGCACAGAAGGAGAGTGAAGGAGAAGCAGACTCCCCCACTGAGCAGAGAGCCTGACATGGGACTGGATCCCAGGACCCTGAAATCATGACCTGAGCCAAAGGCAGATGCTTATACCAACTGAGCCACCCAGGTGACCTCCCTCTCCAAAGTTAGCATCTAGTTATCATTGTTCAGGAAATCTAGACTGCATTCAAGCACATGACATTTGCTTTTTTTCCTGTTTTTTTTTTCTAGTTATTTCACCCAGAAGCAGAAGTTTCCATCACCAAATTATGTACAAATTTGATTCAATGTCAATACAATACAATCTCAGCAGATAGTTTTATTAATATGAAAATTCAGGTAGCCAAGTATAACCAAGTCACTCATTTAAGAAGATAGTAAATTTGAAGGACTTGAGTTGTCAGACACCAAGAGAGAGTTACATTTCAATACCAAACAACTAAGCCAACAAAGTGTGTATTATGAACACTTGGTTAATGAGACCATTGCTAAAGTACAGCATTGGGGAAAAAAGATTTTTTCCATCAGAGTAGATGGTTCAATTGTGTATCTATATGAAAAGAAAATCTTCCTCACATCCTGGTACTTGCTTTATAGTATTTAGAAAGAGTAAATTCAGATGAATCAATATAATAATGTTATAAACTATAAAATAACATGAATGTAAAATATGAAATAATTAGTCTTCTAGAAGATAACGAGAATGTGTTATGACTTTGGTTTTGGCAGTTTCTTGAGTATACTACAATAAACTCAAACAAAATTTTGAATAAAATTATAACTCTGGAATATGTTCTCTTCATCCAAAGATGCTGTTGAGAAAGTAAACAAGCAAGTCACAGAGTAGGAGTAACATTTGCAACACATAAAACTCACAATGGCTCATATGCAGTATGTATAAAGAATAACTAAATACTACTAAGAACAATTTAGGTAATCCAAGTAGGGAAATGGGCCTGAATGGAAAAGCAAATTTAATAAAGATGATACCCTGATTTTGGGTTGTGAAGTAATCTGTATGAGACTGATCCTCCCAGAAACAATAATTATAATCTCTGAAATTATATATATATATATAAAACCACCACTAAAATAATAAACTCATACATTCATCTTAATGAATGCATAAAAACATTTGATAAATTGATAAACTACTTACGGTTTTTAAAAAAATGGAAGGAAATTCATTTAATCTGTTGATGGACCTCTATAAAATCGGGTAAACCATCATACTAATGGTGAAAATTTGAAAGACTACTGAGACTACAAATGAGTTAAAAATACCTGAAGGAGGGCATGTATTGCATGGAGCACTGGGTGTTATACTCAAACAATGAATCATGGAACACTACATCAAAAACTAATGATATACTGTATGGTGACTAACAACATAATAAACTTTTAAAAAATGAAAACACCTGCTATAAACACTTCATATTAGCACTGTACAAAAGGTCAAAAGCAGTACATTAAGCTCAAAGATAGAAATTCTAAGGCATAAAGATTAGAACAAAATAAACATTATTTGCAAAATTTATGAATATCCATACAAAAAAATCTGAAAGAATCTACAGATACATTTTTAGAAATCATTAAATGAATAAGTGAATTTAGGTACATTGTTGGATATAAGATTTTATCAGTTTGTTTCTGATGCATAACAAACCAGTTCAACATTAAGTGGCTTAAAAAAAAAAACAACAAACACCCTATTTGTTTAGCTCTCAATTCTACAGATTAGTGCTTTAGGCTGAACTCATTTATATTACTACTCTTCTGGTGTTGTTTGGGCTTGAGTATTCTGAGTTGGCTTGCTCCCCTATCTGTAGAATTCTGTTAGGCTGGTTATTTCTAGATAATGCAGTATATGCCCAATGGTCCAAAACCCATTCTTATACCTCATCCACTGTAAAATGAGTGCACTGGTTTAATATAACATTGTCTAAAAACCATTGTTAGTCAATCAGGTATTTTGGAATACCTATAGTGGTGCTGGCAGAGGCATTGCTATCCAGAAAATCAAACTCTTGTTCATGATAAGAATTGATACCTAGGAAGTTGTTAACCTTCCTCTGTTAAGCCTAAAAGAAAAAAAGAGACATAAATAATCAACTAAGCAAATTACTAGTTGGTTTCAAGGGATAGTACTATACTAAGGCCTCACCATTGACATCTAGTTATGCTGGAATTTAGCAGAGGCAATTGTCAAATATTATATGGATAGATGTCTGTGCTGTTGGAGTTATTCTTAGCCTTAATCTACGTACCCATAGCCATTCCCCGTCTAAGCAATGTTGTTGGGCTTATTCTCAGCCTTCATCCCCGAATCCATGGCCATTCCATGTTTAAGTACCAAGGTCAAACCCTGACTGACATCCTCTGGATTGATCATCCACTATTAATTAGTGGTTCAGTGCCAATACATAACTGGCCTTTCTAACACAGAGAAGAAGGAAGAGACTTAGACAAAATGCCAAGACAGAGGAATTCATTCAAAATGAAAGAACAAGATAAGGCTAAGACCAGAGATCTAGGCACAACAGGTAAGAGTAACATTCCTGATGGAGAATGTAAAGCAACAATCATAAGAATATTCATTGGGCTTGAGAAAAGAATGGAAGACATCAGGAAGAATCTTACCACAGAATTAAAAAAGAGTGAGAAATATCACAATAAAAAGGACAATCCAACAAGAAGAACTAAGAATTGTAAATATTTATGCACCCAACATGGGAATACCCAAATATATAAAGCAATAACAAACATAAACGAACTCATTGATAATAATACAATAATAATATGGGATTTTAACACCCCACTTACATCAATGAGCAGATCATCTAAACAGAAAATCAACACTGAGACGATGGCTTTGAATGACACGCTGAACCAGATGGACTTAATAGATATATTTAGAACATTCCATCCTAAAAGAGCAGAATACATATTCTTTTCAGGTGTATATGGAACATTTTCCAGAATAGATTACATATTAGGTCACAAATCAAGCCTCAACAAATACAAAAGACTGAGATCATATCATGCATATTTTCTGAACAAAATGCTATGAAGCCAGAAGTCAACCACAGGAAAAAATTTGGAAAAACCACAAGTACATGGAGGTTAAACAGCATGCTACAAAATAATGAATAGGTTAACCAAAGCATCAAAGAAGAAATTTAAAAAAAAAATACATGGACATAAATGAAAATGAAAAAACAATGGTCCAAACCCTTTGGGATAGAGAAAAAACTGTCCTAAGAGGGAAATATATAGCAATACAGGCCTATCTCAAGAAGTAAGAAAAGTCTCAAATATACAACCCAAACTTACACCTAAAGGAGTTAGAAAAAGAACAGCAAATGAAGCCTAAAACCAGCAGAAGGAAGTAAATAAGAAAAATTAGAGCAAAAATAAATGACATAGAAACTAAAAAACAAACAAACAAAAAACCACCACCACAACAATAGAACAGATCAATGAAACCAGGAGCTGGTTCATTGAAAAAAATAATAATAAATTGATAACCCTCTAGCCAAACTTATCAAAAAGAAGAGAGAGAGAAAGGACCCAAATAAAGAAAATCACAAATGAGAGAGGAAAAATAACAACCAACACCACAGAAATACAAATTATAAGAAAATTATATGAAATTATTAGGAAAAACTATATGCCAACAAATTGGACAACCTGGAAGAAATAGATAAATTCCTAGAAACCTATAACCTACCAAAACTGAAACAGGAAGAAACAGAAAACTTGAACAGACCAATAACCTGCAACAAAATTGAATCAGTAATCAAAATTCTTCCAACAAACAAAAGTCCAGGGCCAAATGGCTTCACAAGTGAATTCTACCAAACACTTAAAGAAGAGTTAATTCCAATTCTTCTCAAACTATTACAAAAGTAAAAAAGAAAGGAAACTGCCAAATTCATTCTGTAAGGCCAGCATTACACTAATACCAAAACCAGAGACAGACTCCACTAAAAAGGAAAATTACAGACCAAATCCCTGATGAACATGGTAACAAAAATTCTTGAAAAGGTACTAGAAAATTGAATCCAGCAATACATTAAAAGCAGCATTCAACATAATCAAGTGGGCTTTATTACTGAGTTGCAAAGGAAGTTCAATATTTGGAAATCAATCAACATGATAATCACATTAATAAAAGAAAGAAAAAACATACAATCCTTTCAATAGATACAGAAAAAACATTTGACAAAGTAAAACTTCCATTCATGACAAAAACCCTCAACAAAGTCAAGTTAGAGGGAACATACCTCAACATAGTAAAGGCCGTATATGAAAAAACCCACAGCTAATTAATCATCCTCAATGGGGAAAAAACTGAGAGCTTTTCCTCTAAAGTCAGGAACAAGCCAAAGATGTCCACTCTCAGCACTTTTATTCCATATAGTACTGGAAGTCCTAGCCACAACAATCAGACAATGAAAAGACATAAAAAGAATCCAAATGAGCAAGAAAGAAATCAAACTTTCATTATTTGCAGATGACATGATACTCTATATAGAAAACTCAAAAGACTCCACCAAATAATTGCTAGAACTGATAGACAAATTCAGTAGTCACAGGATACACAATCATGTACAGCAATCTGTTGTATTTCCATATACCAATAATGAAGCGGCAGAAAGAGAAATCAAGGAATCAAATCCGTTTACAATTGCACCAAAAAACCATAACATACCTAGGAATAAACCTAAAGAGGGGAAATACCTATACTCTGAAAAGTATAAAACACTGATGAAAGAAATTGAAGATGACACAAAGAAGTAGAAAAACATTCCATGCTCATGGATTGGAAGGACAAATATTGTTAAAATGTTTATATTACACTAAGCAATCTAAACATTCAATGCAATCCCTATCAAAACACCACCAGCATTTTTCACAGAGCTAGATGAAACAATCTTAAAATTTGTACAGAACCACAAAAGACCCTGAATAGCCAAAGCAATTTTGAAAAAGAAAAGCAAAGCTGGAGGCATCACAATTCTTAACTTTAATTTATATTACAAAGCATAGTGATCAAAACAGTATGGGATTGGCACAAAAATAGACACATAGATCAATGGAACAGAATAGAAAACTCGGAAATGAACCCATAACTATATGTTCAATTAATCTTCAACAAAGCAGGAATGAATATGCAGTGGGTTAAAGACAGGATCTCCAAAAACTGGTGTTGGGAAAACTAGACAGTAACATGCAAAAGAGTGAGACTGGACCACTTACTTATACCACAGACAAAAATAAATTCAAAATGGATTAAAGACCTAAATGTGAGATGGGAAACCATCAAAACCCTAGAGGAGAACACAGGTAGTAACCTCTTTGACATTGGCCTTAGCAACTTCTTTCTATATATTTCTCCTGAAGCAAGAGAAACAAAAGCAAAAAACAAACAAACAAACAAACAAACAAACACTATTGGGACTTCATCAGAATAAAAAACTTATGCACAGAGAAAGAACCAATCAACAAAACTATAATGCAACCAATGGAATGGGAGAAGATATTTGCAAATAATGTATCTGATGAAGGGTTTGCATCCAAAATCTATAAAGAACTTAGAAAATTCAACACCTAAAAACCAAATAATCCAGTTAAGAAATGGTCAGAAGACATGAATAAACATTTTTCCAAAGAAGACATACAGCTGGCTAACAGACATATGAAAAGATGCTCAATATCACTTATCATCAGGGAAATACAAATCAAAACCACAATGAGATATCACCTCACACCTGTCAGAATGGCTAAATTCAACAACACAGGAAAGAACAGGTGTTGGCAAGGATGTAGGGAAAGGAGAATCCTCTTACACTGTTGGTGGGACTCCAAACTGAGTCAACTACTCTGGAAAACAGTATAGAATTTCCTCAAAAAGTTAAAATTAGAACTACGTTATGACCCAGCAATTGTACTACTAGGATTTTATCCAAAGAATACAAAAAAACACTAAGTTAAAGGATACATGCACCCCTATATTTATAGCTGCATTATCTACAATAACCAAATTATGGAGACAGACAAAATGTCCATTGATGAATGGATAAAGGAGAGGTGGTGTATATATACAAAATGGAATATTATTCAGCCATAAAAAAGAATTAAATCTTGTCATTTGCAATGATGTGTCTGGAGCTAGAGGGTATTATGCCAAGGGAAATAAGTCAGTCAGGGAAAGACAAATACAATATGATTTCATTCATATGTGAAATTAAAAAACAAAACAAATGATCATAGGAAAAAAAGAGGGAGAGAGTGGTCAACCAAAAAACAGACTCTTACTTTTAGAGATCAAACTGGTGGTTACCAAAGAGCAGATGGATGGGGGGGGGGGAGGTTTGAAATAGGTGATGGGTATAAGGAGTGCACTTGCTGTGATGGGTACCAGGTGTTATATGGAAGTGTTGAATTACTAAATTGTATATACCTGAAACTAACTTTAAGGTGTATGTTAACTAACTGGAATTTAAATTAAAACTTATTAAAAAAAGAAAGAAAAGAAAGAATTGCTAAAACTTCCTTAACCTAGAGAAGGAAATAGACATCCAGGTCCAAGAAATTTCCAAATAAGATGGACCCAAGAAGACCCACACCACATACATAATAATTAAAATGTCAGAGGTTAAAGATAAGGAGAGGATTTTAAAAGCAGCAAGAGAGAAACAAAAACATTACCTACGAGTGAAAACCTATAATGCTATCAGCTGGCTTTTCAGCAGAAACTGCTGGCCAGGAAGAAGGCGCATGATATATTCAAAGTGCTGAAAGAAAAAAACCTACCACCAAGAATACCCTACCAGACAAGGTTATCATTCTAAGTTAAAGGTGAGATAAATACTTTCCAAGACAAATAAAAGATAAAGGAGTTTATCACCACTAAAACAGTCTTAAAAGAAATGCTAAAGAGCTATGGCTAAAATTAACAACACAAAAAATGAGAAGTTTTGGTGAAGATGTGGAGAAAAGGGAATGCAAAATGTATAGCCACTCTGGAAAACTGTATGGAGTTTCCTCAAAATGTTAGAATTACCCTATGATCCAGCAAGCACAGTACTAGGATTTACCAAAAGAATGCAAAAGTACTAATTTGAAGGGATACATGCACCCTAATGTTTATAGCAGCATTATCTAGAATAGACAAATTATGACCAGACCCTGCATGTCCATTGAGTGATGAATGGGTAAAGAAGATGTGGTATATACATACAATGAAATATTACTCAACCATAGAAAAGAATGAAGTCTTGCCATTTGCAACAATGTGGATGGAACTAAAGAGTATCATACTAAGTGAAATAAGGCAGAGAAAGACAAATACCATATAATTTCACTCATAAGGGGAATTTAAGAAACAAAACAAATGATCCTGGGGGGAAAAGAGAAAGGAAAACCAAGAACTGGCTCTTAAGTATAGAAGAAACCAATGATTACAAGAGGGGTGGTGGGGGAAATATGTGTTAAATAGGTGATGGGGAAAGAAGCGGCATGTTATATTCCAATGTGCTAAATAGGAAAAATATGCAGCCAAGAATACTTAATTCAGGAAGGCTGTTATTCAGAATAGAAGGAGAGATAAAGAGTTTCCAGGACAAATGAAACTAAAGGAATTCATGAACACTAAAACAACCCTGCAAGAAATATTAAAGGGGACCCTTGGAGCAAAGACAGAGCCCAAAAGTAACAAAAAACAGAAAGGAAAGAGACTATCTACAGAAACAGCGACTTTACAAGTAATACAATGGCACTAAATTCATATCTTTCAATAATTATTCTGAATGTAAATGAACTAAATGCTCCAATCAAAAGACACAGGGTATCAGATTTGATTTAAAAAAAAAAAAACAAGACCTATTGATATGCTGTCTACAAAGACTCATTTTAGACCCAAAGATACCTCCAGATTGAAAGTAAGAGGGTGGAAAACCATTTATCATGCTAATGGACATCAAAAGAAATCTGGAGTATGAATCCTTATATCAGACAAACTAGATTTTAAACCAAAACTGTAATAAGAGATGAAGAACACTATAATAAAAGTGTCTATCCAACAGGAAGAACTGACAATTGTAAATATTTATGCCCCCAACTTGGTAGCAGCCAGATATATAAATCAATTAATAGCAAAAACTTAAAGAAACACATTGATAGTAATATAATAATAGTAGGGGATTTTAGCACCACTCACATAAATGAACAGATAATCTAAGCAGATCAACAAGGAAACAAGGCCTTTGAATGACACACTGGGCCAGATGGACTTCACAGATATATTCAGAGCATTCCATCCTAAAGCAACAGAACAAACTTTCTTCACAAGTGCACATGGAACATTCTCCAGAATAGATCACACACTGGGTCACAAATCAGGTCTCAACTGGAACAAAAAGATGGAAATTATACCATGTATATTTTCAGATCACAATGCTATAAAATTTGAACTCAATCACAAGAAAAAATTAAGGAACACAGATACATGGAGGTTAAAGAGCATCCTACCAAAGAATGAATGGGTTGACCAGGAAATTAAAGAAGAATTTTTAAAAATACATGGAAGTAAATGAAAATGAAAACATGACAGTTCAAAACCTATGGGATACGGCAAAAGCAGTCCTAAGAGGGAAGTACATATAGCAATACAGGCCTTACTCAAGAAACAAGAGAAGTCTCAAATACACAATACTTTACCCTTAAAGGACCTGGAAAAAGAATTGCAAATAAAGCCTAAATCCAGCAGAAGAAGAGAAATAGTGAAAATTAAATACAGGATTTCCAAATATATTCTCCCATTGTGTGGGTTGCCTTGTTACTCTGTGGTGTTTTTTGATGCACAGAAGTTTCTAATTTTCATGAAGTCCATTTTTTTTTTTTTACTTTTGTTACTGGTGTCTTTGATGTTATAGCCAAGAAATCATTGCCAAATTCAATATTGTGGAGCTTTTGCCCTGTGTTTTCTTTTGTTTTTCTTAGAATACTTTTATAGTTTTATTTCTTATGTTTAAATCTTTGATCGTTTTGAGTTAATTTTTGTTCATGGTGTTGGGCAAGGGTCTAATTCCATTCATTTGCTTATGGATATTGTTTTTCCAGCACCATTTGTTGTTAAGATTGTCATTTCCCCATTGAATAGTCTTGTCACTTTTCTCAATAATTCAACCATATATGTGAGGGTTTATAGGTGAGGGTTTATATCTGGACTCTATATTAATCCATTGGTCTACATGTCTATCAATACCATTTTTTTATTTCTGTAGATGTGTAGTTAGTTTTGAAATCAAGAAGCGCAAGTCCTCCAATTTTGCTCATCTTTTTAAAAATTATTTTGGCTATTTGAATTTTAGGATATATTTTCCCATTTCTTCAAAAATGTCATTTTGATTTTGATGGGAATTGCATTGAATCTGTAGACTTCTGTGGGTAGTATCTGCATCTTAATATTAAGTCAACCAACCCATGAGCATGGATGTCTACTTATATCTTCTTTAAACTTCTTTAAGCAATGTTTTGTAGTTTTAATTATACTTCTTACACCTTCTTGGTTGTTTATTCATGAGTATTTCATTCTTTTTGATACTATTGTAAATGGAACTGTTTTCTTTTTTGGATTTTTCATTGTTAAGTGTATAGAAATGTAACTGATATTTTGGGTATTGATTTTGTATCCTGCTGTTTTGCTGAATTTATTAGATCTAACAATTTTGGGGGGCATCTTTAGGATTTTGTATGTATAAGATGATATCATCTGTGAATAGAGATAATTTTTCTTTGCAATTTGGATGCTTAATTTATTTTTCTTGCCTAATTGCTCTGGCTAGAACTTCCAGGACTTTGTTGAAAAAAAGTGGCAAAATGGGCATCCTTGCCTTCTTCCTGATTTTAGAGGAAACATTTTCAATCTCTTACCATTGAGCATAATGTTAGCTACAGGTTTCATATGTGTCTTTTATTATTTTGAGGTAGTTTCCTTCTGTTCTTACCTTGTTGTTTTTGTCACGAACAGGTGTGCATTTTGTCAAATGCTTTTTTCACATCATTGATGTGAATATGTGGTTCTTTTCCTTTATTATATTAGTGTGGTGTGCTGCATTGATTATTTTTGTATATTGAATAAAATACACAAAATATTTTATATTGGTGAATTTTATAACCGCATATGCGACAAACTGTATAGGAAACAAACCAATGAAATGTTTTCAGTATTCTTCTTTATCTTATTGTTTGAGAATAAAAATGTGTAATTTGCCTTCCACATTCTGATATCATGTAATGGCTTCACCATGTACAATTACTCAAAGCCAAAATCTGCTTCAACAACATAATATACCTGTACCTTACTGGTTATGACAGAAATATAAAAAAATAAGTTCTTTGGATTATAGCTAAGTATTCTATAAAATACTTTTTAGAGTCTCACAATACTTATAGGCTAGGTTCTATTGTACCCATGTTATAATTAAGGGAACTAAAGATAGATGTTAGGTTTATTTTGACACATAGCTAGTAAGTGATGGAGATTTGGAAGCATCAGTTCCTTTAACACATTTCAGCTTTTTCACCAGTATTATACATATTTATCCATTTCAGTGCCCAGATATCTTTTGCTAACCTTTCTAATTAATACTAAAAACTTGTATGTAAAATCTCTCAGGCTTTCAACCTAAACATATAACCTGCAAAAAATACCTGGTTTATATTTTACCTTTGATTGATTGATTTTTTATTGTTTTTAAAGATTTTATTTTTAAGTGATCTCTACACCCAAGGTGGGGCTCAAACTCACAAACCCAAGATCAAGAGTTGTATGCTCTTCTGACTGAACCAGCCAGGCACCCTTATATTTTACCTTTTAAACATTATCCATTTCATATTTATTTTAAAATCATGTTACATAATAGTCAATCATTACTCAAGTATTCCGTATTTGCAAATTCACTTACTTGCTCGGATTTATAACCCCCAAATCAATATTCATAGATCTCACTTGATCATTTGAATTAATGCCCAAGGTGACAAAAATTCAGTCACACTAAGGTTCACATTCTCAGCTGAGGTTGAACAAATGATATTCTGCCTTCTTTTTTCAGCTTTCATACAGAGAGGACCAGAGGATTAAAAAGGTGGGGAACAGTGCACTGTATTGCAAGCTCACATTGTGGGGCCTTTGGAGAGCGTTTGAATCTCAACTCTGGCATCTATTGGTGGGGTGGCCCCATGCAAGTCATTTCTCACTTCTGAACCTCCTTTGCTTCTTTGTAAACAAGAGAAAATATAATCTCTAAAGGATGGATTGCTTTTAGAATTTCAGATTATATATATGAGATATATACATATTTCCCCTAGAAGCAATGATTCAGTAGTAGTTAATTCAGTGTGGTGGGACTTTATGAAACATAGCTACCACAATAATCAAATGTATTAGTATGATCCCACCTATATAAGAATATTTAAATTACATATTTTTAATAGCTAAAAGGTCCAATAGGCTGTACAGCCCTTTTGTGAGATAGAATTATGCTTATATATTACTTGGGGAATACTTTTTGAAAATTAAATATCAAAACACTTGCTATCCTTCAAATATCAGAGCTCTTTAACAAAGTAAATATGAACACAAACAATTTTACAAATCATTATGTATGAATTGATTTGGCCCATATAGTCCAAAGAATAAAATACACAGAAAATACAAAAAATGATTTCTTATTGCATGCGTTTAAGAAACTTTGCCATCATTGCCCAATCTTCCGCGGCACTGTAATTTGTAGAAGTGATGTTTCAGAACCTACAGCAAGGAAAACATGTGTGAGCATTCCCCAGTGCCTGGCAGCATCCTTATTCTTCACCTGTCCTCTCACATCACGTCACTCGTCCAGTTCCAAGCCCCAACACACACACACACACACACACACACACACACACACACACACACACACACACACACCCCTGCCACGAAATCAGACTTTGTACATTCCAGGAAGAGGCTCCCTCCACCAACCATATACTTTGGAGCGTGACCCTCCACCATCCAGAGCCTTTTGGGACATGTTGACCTCAGCCCCAGCAGGCGAAGAAGTGCTGCTCTGGAGGCCCCACCTCCCAGAAGATGTGCGCCCTCTCCTCCAAGTGCAGGGTCAGGCAAGTGAGGGGCAACTGTCCCAGTCCCGCTCTGAGCCCTCCAAGCAGCAGGCCCAGGAGGATCTGACTCTAGGCGGGCTCTGACAAGACGCTGGGCTCTCCCCAGCCAGACCCGGGGTTCTGGAGCGAGGTTCTGGGGCCCGCCACGCCCAGAGGCTCCGCAACAAATGGCCCTCTATGGAGCAGGGTCCTTCACTCACGAGGGCCCGCGGAGGTCAGCCGGCCCAGGCCTGAGAGGATCAGCAGGAGAGACAGCATTGCGGGGCCTGCCGGCCTTGCCACGGTGATGGCTGTTGACTGCCCAACCGCGGCGGCTCACGCGGGACCTGCTATCCCGGCCAGTGGGGCGGGGCTCTGAGCGGGCGGCCAGGAGGCGGGGGAGGGGGGCGTGGCCGCAGTCGCAGTCCCCGGCACCCACCCACCGCCCACTGCGGGCGGGAGGCACACGCCAGCCTGTCCTGGTGCCCTCGTGGGCTTGGGCTTTATTTCCAAAAAGTGGACACTGGAAACGCATTCAGGGATGACGTAAGGGTCATAAAGTGCATTTTCTCCTGTGGAATTAGGCCATTTTCTGGTGAAGTGCTTGGCAATGTTAATAGTCCACGTCGTAGTTTTCTGGCACAATGGCTGAATTACTGTAGTGAAGGAAAACAGAAAATGGAAATTCGGCATGTGTTTAGTAGCAGACAGATGCCTGTTTTAACCATATCTACTGCTGGATTTCTAATTTTAAGTCTCAGTTCAAAACACACACATGATAAGAAACAACACTAAAATTAAAAAAAAATCTATTATAGATAAGTTTGTTTTTTACAAAACTAAGGAGTACAAATAAAACACTAAAATATAAATGTGTGTTTATTATTCTAGTATTGATTTATAATTTAAGTATGAGGCAAAATAATTACGGCTATGGAATGACTGAAAATTAATCAAAATATGTTTATTCAGTTTTGTACATTTTTGTTTCTTAGAAAAAAAATCTACGTTTAGGAGACCAAGTGGTCCTTCAGCCATTTTTTAATCAGATGTTTGTTTTTGTTGTTTTTGTTGTTTTCAGGAGTTCTCTATATAGTCTAGAGATTAATCCCTTATCAGATATATGCTTCCCAAATATTTTCTTCCATTTTGGGGGGTTGCCTTTTACTCTGTTATTCTGGGTATATATCCAAAATAACTGAAAGCAGGGTCCAGAAGAGAGATTTGTATGCTAATATTCATTGCAGCATTATTCATAGGACCTAAAGGTGGGAAGCAACCCAGGTGTCCATGACAGATGAACAGATAAGCAAAATGTGCTATGTACATACACTGGAAAATTTCCGTTTTAAAAAGGAAGGAAATTCTGCAATATGCTATACCATGGATGAACCTTGAAGACATTGTGCTAAGTAAAATAAGCCAGTGACAAAAGACAAATACTGTATGAATCCACTTAAGTGAAGTACCTGGAGTAGTCAAATTCCTAGAGACAGAAAGCAGAATTGTAGTTGCAGGGTTTGGGATAGGGAGGAATGGGGAATTATTTAATGGATATCGAGTTCCAGTTTTGCAAAAGGTAGAGGTCCGGTGATGCTTGGTGGTGATGTTTGCACAACAATGTGAATATACTCTAGAGCAATGAACTATACACATAAACATGGTTAAGATGATAAATTTTTATGTTAGGTGTATTTTACTACAATAAAAACTAAATTTTGAAAAAGACCCTGAAATTAGGCAAGTAATCAACCTGTATAATAAACCATGAAATGATAGTTCTTTCCAAGTTAATTCTATTGCTTTTCAATGTGTGAACTCCATATTAATCAGGAAATTTTTTTTCATTTATTTAAAACAGAATTACCTAATTTCAATTTCTAAGGGCTATTTTTTACAAGATACTCTTAAATTTTCTTTCCATGAAACTTGTGCTTATATATCTTAAAATAAATACCTATAGACAAATTCAAATATTGATTGCTCTTCCTCTTTGTAAAAAGAAACACAAAAATAGGTCTTTTTAGAAAGCTAATTCTCATACTTCTTTCTAAATATTTATTTCAGTAGCAAATAATAAAATATTTAATCCTAAAATATCCACATCTGTTTATTTTACTCAAGTATTTACTTCTTGGGTCGCCTGGGTGGCTCAGTTGGTTAAGCACCTGACTCAGGTCATGATCTCAGGGTCATGAGATGGAGCTCCTTGTCAGGCTCCATGTTGAGCCTGGAGCCTGCTTAAGATTCTCTCTCTCCTCTCTTCCTCTGCCTCTCCCCGGCACTAGTGCTCTCTCTCTCTCTCTTTAAAAAAAAAAAAAATCTATATATCCAAACAGGTAAGAGACTGAAGGAAAGCCAATATGCATAAAAGATGTCATAGCTTGCAATTATGAATTCATTGTTAGCATGATACACGAAGTTCTCTGGGAATATATCTAATTTGTCTTCTCTACATATATCAAATGTAGCTACAGAAAGGATGTCACATTTCAGATTTGAACCATAATTGGATGAGTAAATGACTTGTATAAAGTCAGTAAATTTTCTCCTAAGAGTAATATTAAATCATCCAAAATCTTTAAGTGTGAATGAATGATATTTTGTCTCAAAAAAGCAACTTATCATAGTCCTAGTGATGATGAACTAAGAATAATGAGGACTGGAAACAGGAAATCCAATTAGAAGAATTTTGCATAGTTTAGGCCAGAAATGTCAATACCCTTCCTCATAGCTAAACAATAAGGGGGGAAAATAGAAATATGAGAGGTATTTTGGAAAAGTAATTAAAAATGGAATTTCTATCAACCCACCAAAAATCTTCACAAATGTAGAAAGGAACAAAGTAATTTTATTATTGAATAAGTGCTAAACCTAACTGAGTTGTGCTAAGGAGATTGCAAAGACAGAAAGAAATCTCACCCTTTATATAACCAGGCAGATAACAGTCCATGTCATACCTGTTAACTTTCTTTATCCAAAGTACAAATAAAACTTCCAATTTCTTTAGGATAACCAAGAAGTTACAGCTTGGAACCAGACACCAAGGTTAAACTCCCAAGGAGCCAGGGAGATAGGAAGCTACCTTCCTTAATGTTTATGTTTGAAATAGATGCCTGCCTACTTAAAGTCCTTAAGGAAAATGTTCCTGGAATGTGAATTTGACAAATTTTATTTAATCTTCAAAAAGAACTACATACGTCCTAAAGAGAATGGATTAACGATTCTAGTTTTCTAAAGGAAATAATCTAAGAAAAGGAAGTGTGTGTGTTAGTTTCTTTCAAGTGTGGTGCCAGGGAAAATTAATGTTTTATTTCATATATTTGTATTTACCCTTACAACATATAGGGAGCAAAAGAGGTATGTTGACTGATTTGATATGAAGCTTGATGAATTGTTAAGGCAACTAAGCAACTCAGATGATAGTAACACCAATTTTAGGAGAGACAAATTTGTGCAGGAGTTGGGAGATAATCAATTGGGTTGAAGACTTGTTGAATTTAGGGTCTTTGTGGACCAGCAATAGGTTGTTGGAGATAAATTTCAATCCTTATGATTTGAATTAAACACTTAAAAAGGCAATTTGAAGGAAAGAGAGTGATTTAGACAACTTAAGAAAAATATATAGAAAGAAAAGTGGGTGTCCAAGAGGAATTTGTGGATCATACAGATGATTTCAGTGATTAAGGGAACAGCAATCAAGAGAGAAAATGAAACTGATAAAGATTAAAAATTAAGGTAGATTAGGAATTAAAACGTGGATATTGTGATTTTGTCAAATGCTTTTCTTGCATTTGTTGAGTTGACCTTTTAAGAATCCAGTCTAATATGGTAAAATTGTTGGTTGAATATTGAGGTAAACCAACTTTGTATTCCTTGGATAAATCACATTTGATCATGATATTATCTCTTTTTTATATAACACTGGATTCAGTTTGCTAAAATTTCCATCCACTTTCACAAGGGATGCAAATTGATAGCATCTTTCTTACGTTGTTAATTTGACTCCCTCATCCCTGGAGAGGGGAGTTCGTGCCCACTGCTATCTGGGAAGCCTTTCCAAAAGAGTGAACAATCTTGCCTCATGTGCCCCAGGCATCCCTCAGAGCCCTGCCTTCACCCTGTGTGAGTGCTGGCCATCTGCCCTCCCGGGAGTGCAGTGCACCTGTGCTCTAGTCCAGGCATGCAGGCTGAGTTTTAAAACTCCCAACTCTAGGGGCCTGGCATGGCACAAGCCCATGTTAGTCTTCTGGGGGAAGGTCTCACTGCTTTGGGACTGATGCAGGTTTGCCCCAGCAGAGTGGACTTTGGAGTAAAGTGCTGCAAAGAGCCAGCGTGCATGTTAGCCACCCTCGGCAGGTGTCTCTGCGCCTATGCTGAGGGGCAGGGGAGGGTAATGACTCCCACCAGGCTCTTTTGCTCCCGGAGAGGAAATGCACCTCTCCCAGATGCACTCCAACAAGGGGGAACCCTCTCTCCCTGTGTGTCCCAGGGAATTCTCACATGTTAACCATTTGTTTCTGGCTACCTGCCCTCCTTCTCCACAGGAGCACTGCAACACCCTCAGGGCTCCCTATCAGCCTCACCATGGACCTCTGAAACTCCAGTCTTTGAGCCCTGCTGATTTAAAAAAAACTCGTGAACATCAGCCGCCTTCTTTCCAGTCAGTGGCTTGGGGAAGTGTTTTTCTTGTGCGAGCCCCTGTGTGCTTCTCTCTCTCTCTGTTGCCTCTTTTCATGACCAGGGGTCCCTCCCCTTGGCAGCATCTGCTATCTGTTTCTCCCCCAAATCACATCTCTGCACCTCCTTCCTTCAATGTTATGGCTTCTCTCCCAGTTGTGTAGTTTGTTCTGTCCATCCTCAGATAGAGTTCGTGGGTATTCAGAATGAGTTGATATGTATCTAGCTAGGGTCCTATTAGTACTCCAATATCTTAGCTCTTCCCCTTTTCTTTTTGAATAGGCTTTGATAGTTTTAGTTTTTTAGGAATTTGTCCATTTCACTTAGGTTGTCAGATTATTAGTATTAACACTTTTATTATATTTCCTCAGTATTGTTTCATTCTCTATAGGATTAGTAATGAGGGATCTTCTCTCATTCTAGATATTTGTAATTGTTGTCTACTCTCTTTCTTTCTTACCCATGTGGCTACACAGTTAGTACTTTTTTTGATGTTTCCCAAAAAACATTTTTTTTTTGTTTCACTGGTTTCATCGATTGTGTTCCTGCTTTCTATTGTGTTCTTGCTATTTTCTAAACTTCATAATTTCATTTCCTTTTAACATGGGACTGAATTTGCTCTTCTTTTTCTACTTTCTTTGTGTGGAAACTTATGTAATTGATTTAAACTTTCTAACATTGCTGATATAAGTTATTAATAGTATAACTTTTCCCCAAAGTACTGCTTTATATATAGCTGACAAATTTTATGTTTTTATTTTCATTTTGTGTTTAAATATGTTCGAAATTATCTGGTGATTTTTTTTCTTTGATCAGTGAATTACTTAAAAATATGTGTGCTTTCCAAACTGTTTTATTTTAAGATTTTTTACTGTTATTGACAACAAGTATAATTCTATTTGTTCACAGTACATATTTTGCATGATCTGAATCTGTTTGAATTTATTGTTACTTTTTCATGGCACACATTTGGTTTAACTTGTGAAATGTTTCAGGCACATTTGAAACAAATAAAAATTCTGCTGTTGTAGTGAGGTCTTCTAAAAGATCATGCTGCTAATTAGTGTTTTTCATTTCTTTTTTATTCTTACGGTTTTTCAGTCTACTTATATTGAGAGAGAGATGTTGAAACTTCTAATATCTGTGGCTTTTTCTCTTAGGCAGTTAATAACATAGCTTCAAATACAGAGAGCAAAGGCTTTCAGAACTGAAGGAATTATATGTGTTCTTAAAGACTTGATCCTTTTATTTTGATTATAATGATCAAATTATGCTGTCATTTAAAATAATATATCTTCTTCAGACTTCTTCGGCTGATAGAAATATAGTCACTTAGCTTTCTTTGGGTTGGTGTTAGCATGGTACATCTTTTACTTTTAGCCCATTTGTTTCTTTAGATTGAAAGCTCATTTCTTGTTGACAGCACATATTTCTCTTGATTTTAATCCAATCTTACATTTTCTGCTTTTTTTAATTGAAGTATTTAGACTACTTAAATTTATTAACTCAATATGGTTGGGTTTCAATTTAACACCTTGCTATATATTATTATTGTCATTTTCTTTATTTTCTTTTCTAGATTCTTGGGAATCATTTAATGGGCTTTTGGGGGGCAAACGTTGATTTTACTTAATTTTTTGAAATAATTATAAATCTATAGGAATTTTTAAAAAATTTTACTGGGAGATTTCATGTGCATACCCTTCACTTGGTTTTTGCTCATGGTAAAATCTTGCATGATTATATTACATTGTGAAAACCAGGAAATCAACACTGTATAACCCACAGAGTTAATTTAGATTTCATCATTGTTTACATGCACTGACTTATGTTTATATGTGTATAAATGTATTCTCTTACTACATGTAGAGATTAGTGTGTCCAACACCAAAATCAACATACAGAATTGTTCCACAACCACAAAAACAAAAACAAACAAACAAACAAAAAAAAACATACAACCCCTACAGAGTACACCTATTTGCCTTACTCCCAATTCCTAATCCTTGGAAACTACTAATTGGTCTTTATTTCTATAATTGTAATGCAAGTACTTTATATAAATGACATCATATAGTAGCTCTTGAGCTTTGTTTTTTCTCTCATGTAATTCCTTTGAGATCCACCAAAATTGTGTCATATATTAATAATTTCTTGCTATTCCTGAGTAGTACCCATGGTATGAATGTTCCATAGTTTAATTAGTCATCCATCAAAAGATTATTTGGCTAATTTTTAGTTTTTAGCTATTACAAATAACATTGCTATGGATGTTCATATAGTTTTTTACATAAATATAAAAGTTGTCTCTAGGAGAAATAACCAAAATGAAATTGTTGGGTTGTATAATAAGGCTGACAAATTGTATGTCATAGTAGCTATACTGTTTTGTATGCCCCACAGCAATATATGAGTGATCTAATATTCTGCATCTTCATCAGTACTTACTATTATTACTATTTTTTATCTTAGTCAATCTGTTGGGAAAAGTGTGATATCTCATTGTGGTTTTAATTTTTATTACTCCAATGACTAATTATATTAAATGTAACAATGTGCTTGCTTGCCATCTGTATATACTCTTCAGTCAAGTCTTGGTTCATGTCTTTGCCCTTTGTTAACCAAATTTTTTTAACTGTTGATTTTGAACTTTTAAAATATGTTATAGATAGAAAATCTTTGTTGGATATATGGTTTGCAAATACATTCTACTAGACTGAAACTTGTCTTTTTACCTTCTTAACAAGGTATTTTTCAGATCAGATATCTTTAATTTTGACCACATACAAATTTTCCTTATGGATCATGATTTGTTGTTTGGTTTTTTTAAGATTTTATTTATTCATTTGAGAGAGATAGAATGAGTGTGTGTGTGTGTGAGAGAGAGAGAGAGAGCATGAGAGGGGGAGGGGCAGAGAGAAAGGGAGAAGCAGACTCCCCATGGAGCAGGGAGCCCAATGTGGGGCAGAGGCAAACAAGACGCAGTAAACTTTCCTGACATTGATTTTGGTGATGATTTAAAACAAATTCTTAACAAACTCATCCAAAAAATAAAACACTTCCAAACTCATTTAATAAGGCCAGCATTTCCCTGATACCCAAACCAGATAAGGATGCCACAACAGAAGAAAATCATAGGTCACTATCCCTGATGAACATAGACGCAAAAAATTCTCAACAAAACATTAGCGTACTGAATTCAACAATACATTAAAAGGATCATATACCACGATCAAGTGGTATTTATTTCAGGGATGCAAAAATGGTTCAATTGCAAACCAGCCAATATGATACATCCCATTAACAACATGAATAATAAAAATTATATCATCATTTTACTCAATGCAGAAATAGATGACAAAAGTCAACATCAATTTATGACAAAAACTCTCAACGAAACAGGTATAGAGGGGAAATACCTCCACACAATAAAGGCCAAATATGATAAGCCCACAGCTAACACCATGCTGAACAGTGAAAAAGCTGAATGCTACCCTCTAAGATCAGAAACAAGACAAGGACTCCCACTCTCATCACTGTTATTTAACATTGTATTAAAGTCCTAGTCAGAGCAATTAGTCAAGAAAAAGATATAAAATGTATCTAATTGGAAAGCATGAAGTAAAGCTGTTACTATTTGCAGATGACATATTATATATAGTAAACCCTAACAACTCCACCAAAAACTGTTAGAACTAATTAAGTAAGTTGCAGGATGAAAAATCAATGTACAAAAATTTTCTGCATTTTTTACATTAATAACAATGACCTATCAGAAAGAAAAGCAATGCTACTTAAATTACATCAAAAATAATCAAATATCTAGAAAATAAATTCAGCTGTGGAAGTAAAAGGCTTGTACACTGGAAACTATAAAACATTGATGAAAGAAATTGAAGACAAAAAAATGGAAAGATAATCAATGATCATGGATTGGAAAATTTAATATTATTAAAATTTTTATACAACCCCAAATGATCCACAGATTCAATGTAATCCCTATCAAAATTCCAATGGCATTTTTCATAGAAATATATCAAAGTATTCTACAATATGTATAGAACAAAGAAGACTCCAAATAGCCAAAACGACCAGGAGAAAGAAGAAGAAAACTGAAAGCATTATGGTCTCTGATTTCAAAATATATTACAAAGCTGTAGTAATTAAAACATTATAGTACTGGCATAAAAACAAACACATTGATCAATGAAAAAGAACAGAAGCCCCACAAATAAGCCCATGCATACGTGGTCAATTAATTTATGACAAAGGAATATTCAATGAGGAAAAGAAAGTCTCTTCCATAAATGTTGGGAAAATTGGTGAGCCACATGCAAAAGAATGAAATTGGACCACCATCTTACACAATATACTAAAATTAACTCAAGATGTATTAAAGACTTTAATGTAAGCTAGAAACAGTGCAACTCCTAGAAGAAAACAGAGGCAGTTAACTTTCTTGACATTGATTTTGGTGATGATTTTTTTGAATCTGACACTAAAAGTAAAGGCAATAAAAATAAAAATAAACAACTGGCATTATATCCAACTAAAAAACTTCTAAACAGCTAAGAAAACCATCAACAACTTGAAAAGGCAACCTACCTAATGAGATAAAATATTTTCAATTCATATATCTAATAAGGGGTTAATATTCCAAATATAAAAAGAACTAATATGATTCAAGAGTGAAAAAAAAGAAACAATATAATTGAAAATGTGCAGAAAATCTGAATAGAATTTTTTTCCAAATAAGACATATAGATGGCCAACAGATATATGAAAACATGTTCAAGATCATTAATCATAAGGGATACGTAAATCAAAACTACAATGAAACTTTAGAATTGTTATTATCAAAAGGACAACAAATAACAAGTGTTGGCAACGATGTGGAAAAAGGGAACCATTATACACTGTTAGTGGGAATGTTAATTGGTGCTGCCTTTATGGAAATCAGTATAGCCATTTCTCAAAAAAATAAAAATTTAACTACCATATGATCCAACAATCTCATTTCTGGGTATTTATCTGAAGAAAACAAAAACACTAACTCCAAAGGATATATGCTCTCCATGTTCATTGCAGCATTTTTATAATAGCCAATATATGGAAAAAACCTAAGTGTTCCTTAATGGATGCATATATAAAAAAATATGATACACACACACACACACACACACACACACACACACACACACAATTCAGCCATAAAAAGGAATGAAACACTATGGACATCGAATTCACTATAGTAAATGAAATAAATCAGGCAGAGAAAGACAAATACTGTATGCTATCACTTCTTTATATGTGGAATCTAATTAAAATAAATGCCAACAAAAAGCAACCAGCTCATAGAAACAAAGAAAATTTTACCATTGCCAGAGGTTGAGGTTGGGACTGGGCAACATAGGAGAAGGTGGTCAAAAGGTTCAGAACTTCCAGTTATAAATAAATACATCATGGGGTTGTAATGTACAACATAGTGACTGTAGTTAATAGTACGTATGGCATATTTTAAAGTTCCAGAGAAACTAGATCTTAAAAGTTCTCATCACAAGAAAAAAATTAATTTTGTGTCTGAATGATGCATACTAACTAGACTTACTGTGGTGACCATTTTGCAATATATAGATAGAAAATCATTATGTTGTACAACTAAAACTAATATAATGCTGTATATTAATCATAACTCAATTTTTAAAAGGATAAAAATATTGAAATTATAAAAAAATAAACAAATGGAAATCATGGAGTTGAAAGTACAATAACTAAAATGAAAAAGTCAAAAGAAAGACCCAACAGATTTGAGTTCGTAGATGATTTAGCTAACTTGAACACAGATCCATACTAATAAATATTTAGAAGAAAAAGAGGAAGAATTTTAAAAAATGAGAAGGGCTTCACATAAATGTAGACACCATGAAGTGTGCTGGCATATAACTGAAGGATTCTAAAAAGAATAGAGAGACATGGGAGGAAAAAAGTACATATCTGAGGATTAATGGCTGATAATTTCCCAAATATAATGAAAGACATTCAACATCAAAGAAGTTCAATGAATTCCAAGTAGGATAAACACGGAGATTCATACCTTGACACATGATAGTCAAATTTTGAAAGACATGGACATAAAAATAATCTTCAGAGTAGTAAGAATAAACAACTTATCACCTACAAATAAATTTCATTAGGACTAGCAGCTTCTCATCAGAAACAATGGAAACAGGAAGATAATTTGATGGGATATGAAAATATTGAAAGAAAGAAATCTGTCAGCTAAGAATCCTATACCCAGCAAGACTATGTTTCCATGATGATAGTCAAATAAAGATATTCCTAGATTAAAAAAAAAATCTAAGGAGAGAGATTTTCTCTTCTCGGGAGAATGTGTTACTAGTAGACATCCCTTACAAGAAATAACCAAGCAATTCTTCAGACTGAAGCAAATTACACAACGTAATAATTCTAATCCATGTAAAGAGGCAAAAAGCATGAGTTAAAGACAGTTTCGTAAGTGACTATAAAAAACAGTATATTCAAACTTTCAGTTTTTAGTCTGGCATGTCATGAAGCTGTCACTTAATCACCCCAATTAACTACAAGTAAAAAGCAGAACAAACTGAAAATTAACAACTGAGGAAACCTGTTGCTAATAGACCTGCCTTGCAATGAAGCAAAGAATTTCAGGAAAGGAGAGAATGGCCAACACAGTGAAATATTGCTGACAAAACAAGCAGAATGTTAAAAAACGCTGGTCAATTTTGACAACTAAGATTTTTGTTAGCTCCACCAAGCACAGTACAGAGACAGTGGTGAGCATAAAGATTAAGAAAGCTTTAACTGGATTTAAGAAGAAGAAAAAAAGAGATTAGATACAAACAAAATCAGAAATGAAATACAAGAATTTGCTATCCATCCTACAGAAATTAAAATAATTTCAAGAAAATATACTATGAACATTATATAACAAAATATTATATTTTTATGAAATAATATTCCTAGAAGAACACAAATTTCCAAAGCTGACTCAAGAAAGAACACAAAATATGAATAGATTACAACAAAGACATCAAAATAATAATTAAAACTCTTCCTATAAAGAGACCCCAGAAGTGGATATTGTTACTGGTGATATCGTACATCTTAATTTGTTGGAGGAGATACAAGCATTCACTTTGATGTTTTAAAAATTGCTCATACTATGTTGTGGGCTCCTTGTATGTTTTTAATAGTTCACACACATTCAATGTATCAATGCAAGTTAACAGTTATCCCTTTATGTGATGAAAAATCATTTAATAGTTTTTGAACTTATTCCTGTTTTACACGTTCCAAGATAAACATACATAATACTTAAAGCTATCAATTCTTTAATTACTTCATAAACTTAATATGAATCCAGAGATAACATTCATGTATTAAAAAAAAAAAACATTAGTAGGGGTGTCTGGGTGGCTCAGTTGGTTAAGCATCTGCCTTCAGCTCAGGTCATGATCCCAGAGTCCCTGGATTGAGCCCTACGTCAGGCTCCTCACCCCCCCTCATGCTCTCTCTTTTGTTCTCTCTCTCTCTCTCAAATAAATAAATAAATAAATAAATAAATAAATAAATCAAATATTAAAAAAAAGCATTAGTAAACTATACATGTATGTTTGTGTATGTAACTTCTGTAAAAGGTAAAATATAAACAAACAGGGAGAAAGAGCTCAAATGATATGAAAAGTATTTTCTGTATAAAGTAAAACAGTATGGCCCAGAAGAAAATAAAGATTTGCAGCCTCACTAGTAATTAAAAAATATATATAAGAAACACAGTGTTAGACACATTTATCATTTCCTATCTGACGTACAGTAAAATTGAACCTCTTCTTGTTATGAAATCTTGGTCTTAGATCTGGGTTTGAATTGACCTCCCAGCACAGTTTATCTGTCATCCCTCATTCCCAGTTGTTTCAAGTCCCCAGAAATACTAAGGCTATTTCTACTATTCTTCCTTAACTTTGCCAGTCTTGCTGGATCTTTCCTCATTTTTTGATAACCACTATGCTGGCTTCTAGTTTTTATCAGGGTTTAACTTAATATAACTTTTTTAGTATGATTTTTTATTCATTTCAATGACTATTTTTATGAAGAACAGAATGACAAGTGATCCAGATTACCATACTTTGTAAGAAGATCCAATATTTTATCTATTAATTTTGCATAAGTTCACTCAAATCAAAGACTGAGTGTGTCATGGAAAGCAAGGACTGAAAGGGCATTCTTGCAGAGGCCATCCAAAACATAACAAAAAGATGGATAAAAAGTTACTTTGGAAAACTAATGAAGAAAGTAAACAACAAAGGAAAACCAGGTAATTCCTCTCTTACATTCACTATTTACTCAAGGTTGATGTGACTGTATTCCGGAGTCAAGATTTTCCTACCTGTAGTATAAGATATCAAGAAATTGATTACAGAAATTCTGGAAATAGGACTCTCTAAGGCACTAACCCTAGGTTGCCTTCCTAAAGGAATACCTGATGATTCCAGGACAGATGGTTCTATGCTAGATATTCCAAAGTTAGTTGAACTTCAATGTCCTTTATAAAATTAATTAAGAAGGTAATACATGACAGAAATGAATATATATCTATAAGATGAAATACTTTCATTTCCAACTGGTTAAAATACTGTTTTCAATGGTTCCAAGTGTATATTTATAGAATACACAAGATAAAAGACCTAAAGATATATATCCCAGGACTGCTAAAACTGTTTATAAAGGGATACTTATTGAGTCTGAAACATTAGAAATTTTTGGATTGTGGAGATGCATTGAGCATGCACATTACTCAGATCTCCTCAATATCATTACCTGTGAGGCCTTTCTTTGGATTCTCTTTTTCTCTGCAGAGAATCATGATAGGACAATTAAGTCACTTTCTCTTTCAGTGAGTATGATCCATCACTTCCCTAAACAATATACATGTAAGGTGTGTACAAATAAAAATTTTTTCATAAAATAGACCAGTAATATAGCCTTCGAAGAAAACATTACTTTGAAGCTAAAATCATCATTTGTGATGTTACATTTAAGGACTTACATGAGGGTTTCTTGCTTTCAATGAGTAAACTGTTTGGTAGAAGAATAACAAATGTAAGAATAGCATGTAGTTTTTATTTGTATTTCCCTGATGCTGAGTGATGTTGAGCAAGATGTGATTATATATAATATATATTATATAATTTATATTATATATTAATATATTTTATTAATATTAATATATTATATAATATATTACTATATTATCTATTATATTAATATTAATACAATATATTAATATTATGTATTATGTATATATTATATAATATTAATATTAATATAATTAACTTATAATATATATATATCTCAAATGAAATCTTGCTATTTGTAATGACATGGACGGGACTAGAGAGTATTATGCTAAGAGAAATTAGTCAGTCACAGAAAGACAAATACCATATGATTTCAATCATATGTGGAATTTAAGAAACAAAACAGATGAACATGGGGAAAGGAAGGAAAAATAAAATACAACAAAAACAGAGAGGAACACAAACCATAAGAGACTCTGAACTATAGGAAACATACTGAGGGGTGCTGAAGGGGAGGAGGGTGGGGGAATGGGGTAACTAGGTGATGGGCATTAAGGAGGGCACTTGATGGAATGAACCCTGGGTGTTACATGTAACTGATGAATCACTAAATTCTACCTCTGAAACTAAAAATACACTATACGTTAATTAAATTGAATTTAAATAAAAATTGAAAAAACAGCGTGTAGAAATTTATAAGAAACTATCTAATTTCAAATAATTCTGGAGACTTTTTTCACAGTATTTGAAACTACTAAGGAGAAACATTTTGAGGTTCAAGGAACTAATTAAAGTTTTAACATCTAAACACTGTAAATATTCATGAGGAAAACAATTCCAGAACAGCCAAAGTTTTGACTTGTTGCAATATGCTAACAACAATCTATTGGAAAACAAAATTATAAAAATGTCATTTACACTAGATTAAAAATAGTGCATACTTAGGAATGAATATCACTAAGTGCTATAGAACTATGAATTCATTTCACTGGTCAATGAGCAGTACAATCTAAGATCATAAATTATTTGCATAGTAATATTTACCCTTCATATTCTGCATTCTCTCTGTTGCATGATTTTCTCATTTCATTTCGTTTCATGATCATAATGGCAAATATTATGATAAAGGGCAGAACAATGTAGAAACTCAGAATAAGCCAGTTGTTCTGCTGTGCATTGTAGTCTTCTTTGATAAAAATTATATCTAGAAATGAAACATAGAAATCAGTGGATATTTACTTCACTAAATATAACATATTTATATTATATATATAATATATTATAATAATTATAATATATAGTATATATAATTATATATTATTTTATATTTATATCATATTTATAAACATATTTCTTTCACTTTATTCTTTTTATATATATAATATTTATATAAATAATTGAAATTTTAATACATTGCCAACTCTTACAGGGGGAAGTATGCACTTTTGTCACAATTCTTATTTGTCTTTATGCATATTTGTTTCATTATTATGGTAACTGTATAAATGTTTTGAGTACTGCTTACTATATTCAGCATATTTATGACATCAATGTTTTTAAAAAGTAACACATTAATAGGATTTAAGTTAAAAATTTAGAAAGGAAAATTCTGTGAAAACCCCCTTCCCCCACCCTTGCCAAGTCACAGTTTCTCTTCTTGAAGAAAATCATCTTTAAATGACCCATGTTTTATGCATCTAAATAAAATCCATATCTACACCTATTCTTGTATCTATGTCTATCTACTTATATATAATGTGTGTATGTGTGGTTTTCTTCCATCTCATTGACATTGTGAAACATATTACAGCTTTCTTTCTTTTTTAATGGTTTTTTGAAGTTTCTTTAAAATTTTAATTCTAGGATAGCTAGAATACAGTGGTATATTCTTTTCAGGTTTACAATTGAGTGATTCAACAATTGGATTTGTTACTCAGTGCTCATCAAGATAAGTATACTTTTAATTCCCTTTACCTGTTTAATTCGTTCCTCTGCCCACCTCTATGGGTACTAGGTTTTCTTTTTTTCCCTAGATTTATAATGTGAATATATTTTTAAATTTATTTTTTAATTTAATCTAATTTACTTATTTACTTTAATTTAACTTAATTAATTTCAATTCCAGTATAGTTAATGTACAGTGTAGATGAATGGACAAAGAATGTGTGCCCCTGAAACTAATATTACACTGAACGTTAACTAACTGGAATTCAAATAAAAAACTTGAAAAAGAAAAAAAAGAAAAGAAAAGAGAGATGTGGTATATTCATATATATATATTTGCATGGACTATTATTCAGCCATAAACAGAATGAAATCTTGCCATTTGCAATTATATGGATGGAACTAGAGAGTATAATGCTTAATGAAATACAGAGAAAGACAAACATCTTCTGTTATTTCTTATACTTAAAAATTAAAGTGTTATATATTCAGAAATAATGTAACATATTAGCAATGAATAATATATAAATATATTAGAAATTAATTAGCAAAAACTATTCTGTTCTCAAAACAGATCCTGCCAGAATCCAAGAAAATCCTCAGGACAACTTTAATCATCATTTCTTTCCAAAGTTTACAAATATCTTGATTTCTTCTATTATTATTATTCATTTAGTGAATTTTTGCTGAAGTATAACATGTAAACAGAAATGGATGTATGCCATAATTATATAGCTCAAAGAATTTTCTAAATTAAACACATTCGTGTAACCAACACTAAATTCAGGAAGCATAATATTACCACTACCTCAGAATTCCCAACCTAATTTCTTCCAGTTGTTATCCTTTCCAAAGATAATTACTACTTTGGTCTCTAAGAGCATGAATCTTTTTTTTTACAGATTTTAAATTTTATGTAAGTAGAATTATTTTGTATATACTTTTTTGTCGATTTTTTTTTACTCATTTTTTTTACTCATACTTAATTTGGGAATTCACGCACATCATTGTTTATAGTTGTAAAATGTTCATTCACATCACTGTATGCTTTATCTTTGCATAGAAATAAACACCATTGATGCATTCTATCCATTATGGGTATTCAGGTAATTTGCAATTATGAGTATAATGAATAGTGCTGCTATGAATATTCTACTACATGTCTTTTAGTCAACATATGTACACATACTTCTCAGCAGATATATGTCCTTGGAATAGCAATGGTTTTTCATAGCATATGCCTATTTCAAACATTAGTAAATTTTCCAATGATTTTCCTAAATGATTATAACAAATATATTCCCATTAGCAGTGGATGGGAGTCTTGGATATTTCACATATATGGTATTTCTTTTTCTTATTATTGTTATTCTTTATATACAATAAAATGCAAATATTTTAACTGTATATATGGATACGATTTGATAAATATATACCCCAATTAGGCAAACATTTTAAAGACTGTTTTGTTTGACATCTGTGGCTTTTCTCCATTTAGTGTAAAATTCTTACAATTTTTTATTTGGTAGGTAAATAAAATGGGTTTAACTAGTGCCTGAGGTTTGGCAGCAAAATAGTGCGAATATCCTCATTTATTTAAATTTTGTTACCTTAACATCTTAGAGATATTTCTGACATATAATAAATGCACATATTTAAGATTTATGATTTGATAGCTTTTGTTATATGTATACACCCATGAAATCATCACCTCAGTCAAAATAATGAATATATCCATCATCCACATAATCTTATCATGCTACCACTCCCCCACATAGGCAGTCACTGATCTATCTGCATTCCCTAACTATAAATTAGTTTGCATGTTCTACAATTTAATATAGAGTTAGACAGTATTCTTTTTAATCTTGCTTTTTCCACATAGGGTAATGTTGAAATTCATCCACATTGGTACATGTAACTATATAGTCCATTCCTTTTTATTGTTCAATAGTAATCTATTGTTTGGATATACAATACTTTATCAATCACCTGCTGATTTCTATTGGGGTTATTTCCAGATTTCACCTACTACAAATAAAGCTGTTATAAGCTTTTATATATAAAGCTTTGTATTTGCATAAGCTTTCTATTTCTTGGGTAAATAGTGAAATGACTGAATCATATGGTAGGTGAATGATTACCTTCTTAAAAAATTGTGAAACTGTTCAATATTACATCCCAACAGCACTATATGGGACACTATCTTCACACCATGGTTAGTTCTTTAAATTTAACCAATTTTTATAGAGATGTAATGGTATCTAATTTTGAGTTTAATTTGCATTTTCCTAATGAAAAATGATGTTGGGCATTTTTACATGTGTTTATTTGTCATCTATATATCTTCTTTGATGAAGTTTCAATTCAAATATTTTGTCCATTTTTGTAGGGTTGTTTGCTTTTTATTGTTTCAGGGATTCTTTATGTATCTTTAATATAATTTTTTGTATATTTTAAATACAAATACTTTATCAGTGTACCTGAATTTAGCCCCTCCAGCTGTGTGCCTGTATGCCTCTTAGCCAAAGGCCCATCACTGTCTCCACTGAAGTACGCATACCTGGAGATAGAGTGTGAAGCTATGAGAGCAAACAACCAGAGCCACTACAACTTCCCGTGAGCCTATAGTTGGCACTGGTCCTTGCTACCTACCCTGGCTCCGATCACACGTGTGTCTCCCAACTGATCTCTACCATTACATAGGCAATTGCAGCTGGGCCCTACAGTTAAATGTGTGCACAGCACTTGGTCTAGCCACCAATGCTGCTTAAACTTGCCCCTAACTATTGGTCCTGGAAGTGCCACTTAGGACCCAAACAACCCTTGCAGTGACTATAGACTCCATAGGGTGCTCACAAGGACCATACAAGTCTTGATAAGATAGACCCCCGTGGCCTGAGCCAAAAAGACATTCCCTGGACCCTGTGCCACTGTGTGCTGCTGTATTTAGTACACTGCATCACTTGACCCAGGATCACAGCATGATCAAGTGTGCCCCATTCACAGGTGAAAATCTTCCCTTTTTAAAATTAGTCCATAAAGTCTGGAAGAGGTAACCACATCTGCAAATGTATAGACATCTATGCAAGGCTACAGGGATCTTGAAGAATCAGGAAATGCCTCCAACAAAGGAATATAGTAAACCTCCAATAACTGTTCCAAAATGAATGGCAATTGAGTAATTGCTCAACAAAGGATTCAAAGTAACTGCTCTACAGATACTCAGAGAGCTACAAGAGAATACAGATAAACAATTTAATGAAACCAGGAATAAGTATAAGAACAAGATGAGGGGTGCCTGGGTGGCACAGCGGTTAAGCACCTGCCTTCGGCTCAGGGCGTGATCCCAGCGTTATGGGATGGAGCCCCACATCAGGCTCCTCTGCTATGAGCCTGCTTCTTCCTCTCCCACTCCCCCTGCTTGTGTTCCCTCTCTCGCTGGCTGTCTCTATCTCTGTCAAATAAATAAATAAAATCTTAAAAAAAAAAAAGAAAGAATAAGATGAGAAGCTCAACAAAGAGAAGGAAAACAAAAAAGAAAAAAGAAAAACTAGAACTATCATAGCAGAAGTATATAATGACCATAGTAAAGAATTCAATACAGAGCTTCATCAGCAAACCTGAACAAGCTGAAGAGAAAAAGAGTGATCTAGAAGAAAGATCAGTTGAAATTATTTAATCAGAAGTGCAAAAAGAAAAAAAAAGAAGGAAGAATCAAGAAAGCCTGTGGGAGTTATGGAACGACATGAAAAGATATAATGTACACATTGGATTTCTAGAAGAAGAGGGGGTGAAAGGAATGGAAAGCTTATTTAAAGAAATAATGGCTGAGAAATTCACAAACCTGGGGAGAGATCTGGACACCCAAGTTCATAAAACAAATAGGTCACCTCAAAATTTCAATCCAAAATGTTCTTCAAGACAATTAATAACAAAACTGTCTAAAACCAAAGAGAGAGAATTTTAAAAGCAAGAGAAAAAATATTTCTCAGACAAGAAAATTCCCATAGGCTATCAATGGGTTTCTCAGCAGATACCTCACAGGCTAGGACAGAATGGGATGACATACTGAAAATACTAAAAGTAAGAAACTACCAACTAATACTTTAACCAGCAAAGTTGTCCTTATGAATTGAAGGTGTGATAAAGGTTTTCCCCTAATAAGCAAAAGCTGAGGGAATTTATCACCACTAAATTTGCCTTATAAGAAATGCTGAAAGGTTTTCTTCAAGCTGAAACCAAAGAATGCTTACTAGTAACATAAAAACATATAAAATACACAGCACATTGGCAAAGATAAGTATGTAGTCAGATTTAAAATACCCTAATAATGTGCTAACTACTTAACTCTAGAATAAAGGTTAAAGGATAGAAACTATTAAACATAGTTATAGTTTCATCAATTTTTAATGGATATACAATAAAAAGATATAAATTTTGACATCAAAAACATAAAAGGGGGAATAAAAGAATATTGGTTTTGTATATGATCAAGCTTAAACTGTTATCAGAATAACATATATTGTTTTATGATTTTTTACTTTATGTTTTATGTTTTATAATGTAAACCTCGTGAGAACCACTAAGAAAAAAATACAATAGAAACAAAAAAGATAAAGAGAAGAAAAGCATCAATATATAAAGGAAGGTATCAAAAAAGGAATAAAAGAAAAATAGAACTGTAAAGCAGCCAGAAAACAATAAGATGACATTAGTATTTATCAATAATTACTCTTAGTGCTAATGGATAGGCCAATTCAAAGGCATAAAGTGGAGCACCTGGGTTATTTAGCTGGTTAAGTGTCTGACTCTTGATTTTCATTCAGATCATGATCTCAGGGTCCTGAGATCAAATCCCATGTCAGACTTCACACTCAGTGGGGAGTGTTTGAGATTCTCCCCCTCTTCCATTGCCCCTCCCTCTGCTAACACGCTTTCTTTCTCTCTCTCTCTCAAATAAATAAATCTTTTAAAATAACAAATAAATAAAAGACATAGAGTGGCTGAATAGATAAAAAATAAAACTCAACTGTATGCTGCCAAAAAAAGACTCACTTCAGCTTCAATGACATAAATAGATTCAAAGTAAGGAGATGGCAAGAGATATTCCATGCAAGTGGAAATGAAAAGAGAGCAAAAGTAGCTGTACTGAAATCAGACAAAGTAGACTTTAAGCCAAAAACAGTAGCAAGAAACATAGAAGGTTATTATATAATCCTAGGAGATCAATTAATTAAGAAGATATGGCAATTATAAATATTTATGCATGCACCCAACATCAGAACACATGAATATATTAAGCGAATAGCAACAGGTATGAAGGGAGAAATAGAAAACAATACAATAATAGTAGAGGACCCCAATACTCTTCTTTCGGCAATAAATAGATCATTCAGATAATCAACAAGGAAACTGACCTGAATCATACTGCAGACTAAATGGACCTAACAGACACATACAGAAACTTCCATCCAAAAGCAACAGAATACATATTATTTTCTAGTGCACATATTCTCTTGGGTAAGTAGATCACATGATAGGTCACAAAACATGTCTTAGCAAGTTTAAGAATAAAATCATCCTTATCCATTTGTCTTTTTAAAAAAATTTATTGAAATTCTAGTTAGTTAACATACAGTGTGATATTAGTTTCATTTGTACAATATAGTGATTCAGCACTTCCACACAATACCCAATGCTCATCTTAGCAAGTACACTCCTTAATCCCCATCACCTATTTTACCCATCCCACCACAAACCTCCCCTCTGGTGACCATCAGTTGTTCTCCATAGTTAAGAGTCTCTTTCTTGGTTTGCCACCTCCTCTCTTCCCCAAGACCCTTTACTTGTTTGTTTTGTTTCTTAAATTCCACATTTGAGTGAAATCATATGGATTTGTCTTTCTCTGACTGACTTATTTCACTTAGCATAATACTCTGTAGCTCCATTTGTGTCATTGCAAATGGCAAGATTTCATTCCTTTTTATGGCTGAATAATATTCCATTGTATGTATATACCACATTTGTCTATAGACGGACACTTACGTGGCTTCCATTATCTTGGCTATTGTAAATAATGCTGAAATAAACATACAGGTGCATACATCTTTTTGAACTATTGTTTTCATTTTCTTTGGGTAAATACCCAGGAGGGGAATTATTGGATCCTATGGTACTCCTATTTTTAAATTTTTGAAGAACGTCCATACTGTTTCCCACAGTGGCTATCCCAATTTACATTCCCACAAACGGTCCACAAAAGCTCCTTAATCACACCAAGTATCTTCTCCAATCACAAAAGTATGAAACTAGAAATTAATAACAGGAGGAAAGATGGAAATAAACTATTTAATTTTATACCTCATAGAACTACGGGAAAAACTAAGCTCAAAGGTAGTAGAAGGAAGGAAATAACCAATATCAAAGCAGAAGTAAATGAAATAGAGACTAGAACAACAACAGAAAAAATCAATGAAGCTAAGACTTGACTTTTAAAAATATTAAAAAAGACAAACCTTTATACTAACTCAAGAAAAGAGAAAGAAATCAAACAAAATTATAAATGTAAGGGGATACACTACAACAGATACCACAGAAATGAAAAGAAACATGAGAGACTACTATGAATAATTATAGCCAAACAAACTGGATAACCTAGATGAAATGGATAAATTCCTATAAACATATAATCTATCAGGACTGAAACATGAAAAATAGAAAATCTGAACAGACCAATAAGAGTATGGAGATGAATCAGTAATCAAAAACTCCCAAAACAGAAAATCCCCAAACCAGGTTGCTTTTGGTGAATGCTAACGAATATATAAAGAAAGATTAATAGCAATGTTTCTCAAACACTTCCAAAAATTGAAGATAAGACACTCTCAAACTCATTCTGCAAGAGCAGCATCACCCTGATACCAAAATCAGAAAAGGATACCACGAGAAAAGAAAATTACAGACAAATATCTGTAATAAACATAGATGCAAAAATTCTAATCAAAATATTACCAAACCAAATTCAACAACACATTAAAAATATAATTCATCATGAGAAAGGATTTATCTCTGAGATGATTCAATATATATAAATCAATAAATGTGAAACACCACATAAGTTGAATAAAAGATAAAAAGATATGAATCATATGATCATCTCAATAAATGCACAAAAAACATTGACAAAATATAGCATCTTTCCCTGATAAAAACTCTCAACAAATTTATTATGATACCCCATCATAATAAAGGCCATATACAAATTCACAGCTAATATCATACTCAATGGTAAAATTTTGAAGGATTTTCATCTGAGATGAAAAATAAGACAAGAGTGTCACTCTTGTTCAACATTGTACTGGAATTCCCATTTATAGTAATCAGGCAAGATAAAGATAAAAATAGTACCCAAATCAGTAAGGAAGAATAAAAATTATTTTTGCAGCTAATATGATCCTATATTTAGAAAATACTAAAGACAGTACCAAAAAATTGTATCTACCTAACAAATTCAATGAAGTTGCATGATACCAAATCAACATTCAGAAAACAATTGTGTTTCTTACATGTACAACAAAACATCTGAGGGAAGAAAAAACAATAAAAGAAAAACAATTCCATTCACAATAACATAAAAAAAATTAAAATATTTAGGAATAATTTCAACCAAAGAGGTGAAAGATCTATACATTGAAAATGACAAAACTTTAATGAAAGAAATTGAAGAAGACACAAACAAATGGAAATGTATCCCATGTTCATGGATTGAAAGAATTGTTAAAATGTCCATACTACTCAAAGTCATCCATAGGTTCAATGGAATCCCTATCAAAGTTCCACAGAAATAGAAAAAAACAATTCTAAAGTTTGTATGGAATCACAGAAGACCCTGAAGAGCCAAAGTGATCCAGAAAAAGACCAAAAGCTGGAGGCATCACATTTTCTGATTTCAAACTATACTACAAAGCTATAGTAATCAAAACCTTTATAGTACTGCCATAAAAATAGACATGTAGACCAATGGAACAGAATCAAGAGCCCAGAAATAAACCCCTGCATATATGGTCAAGTAATATTTGACAAGAGACCCAAGAATACTCAATGGGGGAAAGATAGTCTCCTCAACATATCATGTAAGGGAAAACTGGATAACCACATGAAAATAAATACAATTTAAAAAAATTATATATATATATACATATATACACACACACACATAATATATATATGTGCATATATATATGTGTGTATATATACATATGTATATAATTTTGCTATTCTGCCTGTAGTTTCTGTTGTAATGTCTCCTCTTTCATTTCTGATTTTATTTGATTTTCTTATCTTTTCTTGAGTTAGTATATTTAAAGATTTGTCTCTTTAAATATTTTTTAAAAATACATTTAAAAAAATGTAGCCTCTACATTTGTGGGAAACTTGAAGATGTCCCTCAGGCCTAACCTCCAGGCTAACTAAATAGACGTCTTCATAGGAAGACGTGTTGTGTTTCATTATACTGTTTGTGCACTATCCCAGTGATGGTGGTCTGCCAAAAACTCTTTCTGATTGTTTAGTCCCATGGAGTTCTGGAATGCCAGCCCTCTTGGCCACCAGGCTAGGAGATCAAGTGGTGTCTCCTGTGTGGATTGTGTGTATCCATTCACTTTAGCAAGGCAGCTGGAGAGTATATGGAGTGGAACACACTTACCAGCTTCAGAAAAGCACCAGGAAAATGTCTTGAATATACAAGCCCATGGACTTCAACAATGCAGCAGGAGAATGCCTCATTTGTGTATGTGCTGGCTTTAGTCTGGGAATTGGAGAATACTGATCATGATCACACTCTTTAGTCCCAGCCAGGAAGTGGGAGAATGTCACAATTGCCTAATCTTGCAGACTTATGCTAGGGAACGGAAGAATTCTCAACTGTTAGTATTTGCCTATCACAGCCAGAGAGTGGGGGAGCACAGCAACCACCCATACTTTCAGGACTCAGAAGGTACCATGCCTGCCAATCTTGTCCATCCCAGCAAGATGGCAAGAGGGTGCTGCATCTGAACTCACCGGCCTGTATTAGTAGGCTAAGTGGAGAATCCAATACTGGCATCTACTAATGCTTCTGTTTCTGGTGAATGTCTCAACTATTCCCTGCTCCTTGAGGCAATGTCCCCAGAAAGCCAAGAAAATTCTAACATAATCTAAGTGCTTTGCAAACTGAACTGGTTTGTTTTTTTGTTTGTTTGTTTGTTTGTTTGTTTGTTTGTTTTTACCAGGTCTTGCAGTGAGACCACACATGAGCCCTCCAAGAGGAAAATCTCCATTTCCTATAGCACTTTGGGACTCCCAGATGTTACTCCCACTGGTTTTTTCTAAGCCAAGTCTTTTGGGAACTCATCTCTGGTGCAGATCCCAGGGGCTACATGGGGCATTAACATCGCCCTCCTGTGGAACAAGTGCCTGTCTAATGAGATCCCTCTCTATCAGGTAACTTTGCACCAGGGTTTCTTTGTGTGTGTGTGTGTGTGTGTGTGTGTGTGTGTGTGTGTGTGTGTGTTTTAACAAGACCATGTTTAGGCCTCTCTTACCCTACTCAGTGTGGTCCTTTTATTCTTTGTTGTGGAAAGTCCTTTATTTAGTTTGCAGATCTTTTTTCAGAGGAAATTGTCCATCTGTAATTGTAGATTTGCTGTGTCCATGGGGGGAGATGAGTTGAGTTCTGGGTATTCCTGGAAAGCCTGAGCAATTGCTTTTAAAAATTGAATTTTTACTTGAAAAATATTTAGTTAAGCTATTATTATTTTACATTTATATTTACATTCAGCTATTATATTTGTCTAATGTCTTTTTTCCCTCTATTTAGACTTCATTTCATTAATTGGTGGAAATTAACACCTTGTACAATTTTAATTCTTTTTTTTTCTAAAAATTTTGATTGTTTTCCTAATGTTTACTCTGAAATTACAATACAGGCATTCCTCAAAAGATATTACAGTTTCAGTTCCATACCACCCAATAGAGCAAATATCACAATAAGACAAGTTAACTTAATCTTCCAGTTTCCCAGTGTGTATAAAAGTTATGTTTGCAGTATATTGTAGTCTATTAAGTATGCATTATCATTACAAAAACATTGTAAATACCTTGATGTAAAACCATATAATTGCTAAAAAATGTTAAGCATCATCTGAGCTTTCAGCAAGTCATAATATTTTCATGAGTGTAGAGTTTTACCTCAATGTACCACTGTTGACTGATCAGGGTAGTGGTTGCTGAAGGCTGGGATGGCTGTGGCATTTTGTTAAAATAAGACAATGAAATTTGTGGCATTGATTGACTCTTCCTTTCATGAATGATTTCTTTGTAGCAGGTGATGCTCTTTGATAGGTTTTTAACCTATAGTAAACCTCCTCTTAAAAGGAAACCCTGCTTTATGAACCAAGTTTACATAATATTCTAAATCCCTTGCTGTCATTTCAACAATTTTCACAGTACCTCCGCCAGGAGTAGATTCTATCTCAAGAAACCATTTTCTTTGCTCATCCATAAGCAGCAACTCCTCATCTGTTGGTTTTATCATGAGAGTGCAGTGATTTAGTCACATCTTCACGTACAACTTCTAATCTAATTTTCTTGCTATTTAACCATGTCTGCAGTTACTCCCTCCACCAGTCTTGAATCAGTCAAAATCATCCATAAGGGTTGGAATCAACTTGTTCCAAACTCCTGTTAATGTTGATATTTTGACCTCTTCCCATGAATCACAAATGCTCTTAATTGCATTTAAAATGGTGAATCCTTTCCAGAAGATTTTCAATTTCCTTTGCCCAGATCTATCAGAATCACTATCTATGGCTTCCATAGATTTATGAAATGGATTTCCTAAGTAATAGGACTTGAAAGTTAAAATTACTCCTGGGGCACCTGGGTGGCTCAGTAGTTACGCATCTGCCTTCGACTCAGGGTGTGATCCCTGCATTCTGGGATCGAGCCCCACATCGGGCTCTTCTGCTGGGAGCCAGCTTCTCCCTCTCCCACTCCCCCTGCTTGTGTTACCTCTCTCACTGGCTGTCTCTCTCTCTGTCAAATAAATAAATAAAATCTTTAAAAAAAAATACTCCTTCATTAAGGGGCTTTGGAATGAATGTTTTGTTAGCAGGCATGAAAACAACATTAATCTCATTGTACATCTCCATCAGAGCTCTTGGGGGACGAGGTACATTGTCAATGAGCAATGATATTTTGAAAAGCATCTATTTTTCTCAGCAGCAGGCTTCAACAGTGGGTATAAAATATTCAGTAAACCATGTTGTAAGCAAATGTGCTGTCACCCAGACTTCTCGGTTCCATTTATAGAGGAAACGCAGAGTAGATTTAGCATAATTCTTAAGGCTTTTTGGATTTTCAGAATGGTAAATGAGCATTGGCTTCAACTCAGTCACCAGCTGCATAAGCCCCTGTAGGAGAGATTAGCCTGCCCTTTGAAGCTTTGAAGCCAGGCATTGACTTTTCCTCTCTAGCTATGAAATTCATAGACAGCATTTTCTTCCAATAGAAGACTGTTTTGTCTAGATTGAAAATAGGTTGTTTAGTGTAGTCACATTCATTAGTTATCTTAGCTAGATCTTCTGGCTAACTTACTGCAGTTTCTACATCAGCACTTCCTGCTTCACTTTGCACTTTTATATTATGGAGATGGCTTTTTTCCTTAAACATCATGAACCAACCTGTACTACTTTCAAACTTTTCTTCTTCAGCTTCTTCACCTCTCGGCATTTGTAGAATTGAAGAGAATTAGGGCCTTGCTCTGGTTTGGGCTTTGACTTAAAGGAATGTTCTGGCTGGTTTAATCTTCTATCCAGACTACTAAAACTTTCTCCATATCAGCAGTAAGCTTATTTTCCTTTTTTATTTGTATGTTTATGGATTAGCACTTTTAATTTTCTTCAAAAACTTTGCATTCTCAACTTGGCATTCTCTTGGTGCAAGAGGCCTAGCTTTAGGCCTGTCTTGGCTTGCAATATGCCTTCTTTACTAAACTTAATCATTTGGATCTTTTGATTTAAAGTCAGAGGCATGAGACCTTCCCTTTCCCTTGTGCACTTAGAGGCCACTGTAGGGTTATTAACTGGCCTAACTTAAATATTGTTGTGTATCAGGGAATGTGGAGGCACAAGAAGAGAGAGAAGAGGGGCAGTTTATTGGTGGAGCAAAGAACATGTATTATTTATTCATTAAGTTCATCATCTTATTTCTTGCTTTGACATTTATTAAAACCTGAGGACTGTCTTCTACCTTATTTAACTAAGTTGATGAAAACTAAGTATCTGAGAAAATCTCATTACAAATATTGTGTAATGCTAATTTAATTAAAGCCACTATCCAAGATAACTCTTTTAATTACTCAGGTGATCAAGTAAGATTTGACTCAGCATTATAGTTCTTTAAGTATTCCATAAAGGAGCATCTATTTTATTTTAAAAGTTTAATTTCTACTCACCAGATTTCTGAACATTTCCATCATCAATACTTCCCCCTGGTGAACCAATCTGGAATTCACAATATGGAGGCCTATAGCCAGGAAAGCAATGACAATTACCCAAATTATTACATATCTGAAATAAACAAACAAAAAAAGCCACATAATTACTATAAATCATGTTAGTTTTATATCTTATGTATGTATGTATTCAAAAGAATAAAATCACTATTTTTCAAAGTTTACTAATACTGTATGAGAAATGCTAGAAAAATTAGTGAAAATTTTTACAACATAATGGTCAATGACAAAATCATTACCTACATGACCCTTCATGATAGTATATTTATGACCTCTACATATTAACTGTTTTTGATAAGTACTTTGCCTTTCCCCAATCATTTTTAATAAATAGGATTCAATAAATTATGGCCATTGTATTCACAGAAGAGTACAATATTGGGTGAATTTAGAATTTCTCAAAAATATCTCATTTAGTTATTTTGTAAACGTTTGCTATCACAACTTCTGCATTTTCTACACCTAAACTTTAATTTCTATACAAAATATTGTAATAAAATTAACATCAATTGACTTGGCCACTTTAATTTCTTATCCTAATTCTCTTTTTGAAATTTTACTTTAGTGACCAGTTATTTGTATTTCATTTTTAAGCGAACACATTTTCCAAAACAAAATAAAATAGATGCACAAAATATTAAAAATGGACAATAAAATAAGGTTTTATAATAAACTTGCAATTCTGGTGGTTTACATCTATGGAGTTTACATGTTATTGTGCTTTTACATTTAACAGTTTAGTATTAATTTTCATTTTAAAGTAAAACAAGTAAATACAATTTTGTAAAACTCAAACAATTAAAATGCATGAAACTAAGAGTTTTCACCCACTAATTAAGTTCCACTCTCCACCACTAAAAATTTTCCTTGTTTCCTTCCTACTACTGTATCACTGTCTATTTTTCGCTTCAGTTTTGTTAACATTTCTTTTATATATTTAAATGTTTGGAATTCAGGTGCATGTCCATTATAATTTTTATATTCTTTTGATGAATTGACTCTTTTATCATTATATAGTGACCTTCTTGTATTTTTTGACAATTTTTGCTTAAAGTATATTTTCTCTAAGTGCAGCCACACTACCATCTTTTCGTTACCATTTGCATGGAAAATCTCTTTCCATTCCTCCATATTCAGCCTATTTGTGTCCTTAAAAGTAAAGTAAATCATAGTAGACAGTATATCATTTGATGTTGTTTTTTTAAATAAAACTTCAATTAATTTATATTTAAGGTAATTATGGATTAGCAAGGATTTACTATTGCCTTTAAGTGTTCCTTATTTTCTGGTAGTTTCTTTGTTTTGTTTTTCCTCTCTTGCTGTTCTTCTTTGTGATGTGATTTTTTAAAAAATACTTTTATTCTTTGATTACTTTCTCTTTCTCTTTAGTGTGTCTACTACAGGTTTTTTATTTGTGGCTATCATGAAGCTTACCCAAAATATTTTGTAGATAGAATAGTTTATTTTAAGGCTGATAACAACACAATATGACCTTGGACAAGTATTCTACACTTTAATTTCTCCTTCCCCCACATTTTGTATAATTGATGTTATAATTTCTGTCATTTTATATGGTATATTCATTAACACATTTTTGTATCTAGTTAATTTTAATATTTTTCTTTTAAAGATTTGTTTATTTACCTATTTATTTATTTAGAGAGCATGAGCAGGGAGGAAGGGCAGAGAGAGAGGGAGAAGCAGGATCCTTTTTGATCCCAGGACCCTGAGATCGTGACCTGAGCCAAAGGCAGACACTAAACCTACTGAACTACTCAGTGCCCTAATTTTAAAACTTTTGTCTCTTAATTTTTATACCAGAGTTTAAAGTGATTTACATGCTAATATGACAATATTAGTGTATTCTGAATTTGAATATATTATAATTTTTACAGTGACTTTTATACTTTTACATGTTTTCATGTTGTTAGTATCTATTTTTAAACTCGAAGAACTCCCTTTTGCATTTCAGAAGAGAGAATATATGAAGAACTAATTACTGAAAACTTCCCAAAGTCAATGAATAACATGAATATAAACATCTAGAAGCTCACAAACTTCAAGTAAGATGAACTTAAAATGACTCACACTGATACATATTATAATCCAACTTTAAAAGTCAAAAGCAGAGAGAGAATTTAGACAGCAGCAAGGGAAGTAACTTGTTACATATGAGAGATCCTACATAAAATTATCAGCAGCTTTCTCATGAGAAACTTTGGAAACCAGCAGGCAGATGGCTGATATAGTCAAAGTGCTAATAGAAAAAAAAAAAAAAAGAAAGGAAAAGAAAAGAAAAAGGAGAAAGAAAGAAAGAAAGAAAGAAAGAAAGAAAGAAAGACAAAAAACAAAAATTGTCAACCAAGAATCCTATATTTGGCAAATGTGTTCTTCAAATGTAAGGAAGAAATTAAATAATTCCCAAATAAATAAGAGTTAAGGGAATTCATTATTGCTATAGCAGCCTTGCAAGAAATGGTCAAGAGTCTGGCAGAGTGATTTGAAAGGGCTGTATATTATAATTTAAAGTTACATGGAGATATAAAGATCTCAATAAAGGTAAATACATGTGGATTTTTAAAAGCTAAAATTATTGTAACAATTGTAACTTTACTTTCTATTTTCTACATGATAAGAAGCTAATAGATTAAAAAAATTTACTAGTCTAAAAGCTGTATTATTGTAACCTTTGTAACTCCACATTTCATTTTTATGTAACTTGAGAGAGTAATATCTGACGTTAACTTGTAAGGAGCATACCTCTGTATAATTTTCTTTTTCTTCCTTTTTTTAAAGATTTTATTTATTTATTTGGCAGAGAGAAAGAGAGCACAAGCAGGGGGAGAGGCAGAGGGAGAAGCAGACTCCCCACTGAACAGGGAGCCCAATGCGGGGCTTGATCCCAGGACCCTGGGATCACGACCTGAGCTGAAGGCAGATGCTTAACCTACGAAGCCACCCAGGTGCTCCTGTATAATCTTCTTCTAGTGAGTAGGGAATGCTGTCCCTTGATAGAAATAAATGGACAATTTCTGTATGTTTGCAAGCCATGTTAAAAGACAAAAAGCACAATTTGAAGAAATAGAACAAGGTGAAGGTCAGATAGATAGGGCAGATATGTTGGAATTAGCAGACTAGAAGTCTAAAGCAATCATGGCTAATGTGCTAGGGGAAAGTAGACAACATGAAAGAACAGATGGGTAATGTAAGCTGAGAGATAGAAACTCTAAAAAATATATATTAAAATGCCAGAAATCAAAAGCACTTTAGAAGAAATAAATTCTTTTGATGGGGCTCATCTGTATATAACCAAAGAAATAATCAGTCAACTTGAGGACATGTCATTAGAAAATTCCAAAACTGAAATGTAAAGAGCAAAAAATATTTAAAAAGACAGAATATCCAAGAAGTGTGGGACAATTAAAAAAGATATAACATGGATGTCATGGAAATACCAGACAGAGAAAAAAGAAAGGGACAGAAAAATATTTGAAGCAGAATTTCGCAAAATTAATGATAGACAAAAAACCCTCATGTCCAGGAACTTCAGAGAATACCAAGCAAGGTAATCATTTCAAAAATGTATATAGAAATAACATATTCAAACCATGGAAAATAAAAAATGAAGGGAAATCTTAAAAGAAACTAGGAAAAAAAACCCCCACCCTTACCTATAGAAGAGCAAGGAAGGAAATTACATTGGACTTCTCTTCAGAAATCATGAAAGCAAGAAAAAATGGGGTGAAATATTTAAAATGTTGAAAGAAAAATAAATACCCATCTTGAATGTGTATCCATTAAAATTATTATTCAAAAGAAAAAGAGAAATAAAATCTTTCTCAAACAAACAAGCTTTCAAAAACTTTTCATGGGTATACCTGCTTTGCAAGAAATGTTTAAGAAAGGACTGATATAGAATAGAAACTCAGACATACAAAAAAGAAAAAAGAAGAGTAAAAGAGAAGGAATAAAAGAAGGTAAAATAAAATCTTTTATTGTTCTTATTCTTAATTGATTTAAGACATAACAATTTGATCAAAATAATGGCAACACTGTATTTAGTGATTATAGCTTATAGATAAGAGAAATTAATTACAGAAATGTAAGGCACGAGAGGGAGGTATTGGAAACACTCTGTTACAAAGTACTTTTACTACCCATAAAAATTTCTAAGTATAATTGATTTACTGAGAGAAAAGTAAAAATAGAATTCTATAAAACACTGAATTCAAAACAGAAAAGACAGAAAAAGAATGGAAGACAAAATGTAAATGAAAAACAAGGGCAACAGATAGAAAACTGTAACACAGAAGGTATATATTAGTCTAATTACATCAATAATTACTTTAAAAACCAATAGTCTAAATACACCATTATTAAAAGAGATTTTCATAGTCGATAAATAAACAAGAATGTTACCTATCAAGAACCCACTTTAGATATAAAACTACAGCTAGACTAAAAGTAAGGGATGGAGAAAGACTAATCATGGTAACAATAATCAAAAGAAAGAAAATTTTCAGAGCTAAAGAGGGCATTACATAATGAAAAAGAAGATATAACAATCCTTAATGTGCATGCAACTAAGAACAAGGTGTCAAGTTTATGAGGCAAAACCTGATAGAACTATAAAGAGTAAAAGATAAATTCACTATTTTAGTTGGAGACTTTAACACACCTCTATCTATATTTGACAGATATGGCAGGCAGAAAATCAGTAAGTATATAATTGACCAGACCAGTATCTAATTGACACATAGAGAAAACTCTACCCAAACGAGAAAATATACATTATTCTTGAGCACACAGGGACTATTCACCAAGATAAACCACATGCTTGGCCATAAAACACATCTTCACAAATTTAAAAGAATAGCTATCATACAAAATATGCTTTCATACCAAGAAGGAATGATGGAATTAAACTAGAAATCAATAAAAGAAACATTGCTAGAAAATCCCAAAACACTTCATGACTAAGCAACACACTTCTAAATAATATATTGGTCAAAGAAGTGTCAAAAGAAATTAAAAAGAACTTTAAACTAAATCAAAATGTAAATACAACTTAGGAAAATTTGTGGGATGCACTGAAACAGTACTTAGTGGGAAATGTATAGCATTTAGTGCATGGATTAGAAAAAAACTAAAATCAATAATCTATCCTGTGCTTTGGAAACTAGAAAAAGGAAAAGAAAATTAAATCTAATAAAGATTAGAGTGGAAATAATGGAAAACTAAAAATTAATAGAGGAAATTAAAACCAAAAGCTCATTCATAAAAAAATTAATAAAATTGATTAGTCTCTAACCAGGTAAATTCAAGAAAAAGAGAAAAAAATCCAAATTATTAATATAAATGGAAAAAGTACTACCATTATTGATCCATGAACATTGAAAAGATAATGTAGGGAGAGGAGTTAAGATGGTGGAGGAGTAGGGGACCCTCATATTATCTGGTCCTTGGAATTCAGCTAGATAGTTATCAAATCATCCTGAACACCAGCAAAATCAATCAAGATCTGAGAAAATAATTGCTGCAATTCTACAAATACAAAAGCGACCACTTTTTGGAAGGTAGGAAGTGCAGAAATGTGAATCTGGGGCAATATTTGGAAGATAAACCTTGGAGGGGAGGGAACTTGCTTAAGGAGGCTGCCAGGAAGTATTATAAGGAGCAGGGAACAAAAACAGAATCTTCAGAAGTCTGCTACAGTTGGGGACAGCCCTGGCTTCAAGGTGCTCAGGTGGTGAAGTGGAACAGAATTCCAGGTGGGACAGTGTGGTCTCAGGATCCCTGGGTTACAAAAAGAATGGGGTTGCCTGATTGTGGCAGAGTTCCCAAACATGAGAGGGGGGAATCCAGCTGAAAACAGTGAGTCTAGGCACTGACTTTGTACTTGGTGTTGCCATAAACCTCGACCTGCTGCTAGGTCCCACAACCACTCTCTAGTCAGGGGCCCAGCAAAAGGCAGAAGCCTTACAAGACCCCACTCCTTTCCCCAGGAGGAACAGCACAAGTCCACACCACAGGAGTCTGTAAAGTTTGGAGACTTGAAATGGGGTAGCGTGCCTGAGATAAAAATGCTCAGTCACAGGCTGAGTGAACACAGAGTTCTGGCAGAAACCAGGGTTGACTGCTTTTCTGTGAGGGCTCACTAAAGAGTGGGGAATGTGAACTTTCAGCTCCAGGATTAGAGATTAGGGCACTGCTGTTTTCATGCCCCTCATTGGTGCTGAAAGCCTTCCGGGAGCAAACCAGTGCCACATAGTACAATCTGGAGCCACCTACACTGACCGTGGGCCCTGGCAATGGGGGTGCAATTCCACTAGGCTAAAGACACCTGAGAATCAGTCCAATAGGCCCCTCCTCCTGAGGACCAGCAGGAAAAACTGGCTAAGACCAAGTTTACCTATCACATAGAACTACAAAACGTCAGCTCTTGGGTAAAAGAGTATATAGCATTCATGGTTTTTTCATGATTCTTGAGTCTTTCAGTTTTATTTTTTTCAGCTACTTTTAAAATTTTATCAATTCTATTTTTATTTCTTAATTTTTATTTTTATACATACTATATTTATATTATGGTTTCCTTTCCTTTTATTTTATTTTTGTATACACATAAGTTTTTATTTCTTTCCTATTTTGGGATCTAGTTTCTTTTAACAGACCAAGATACACCCAGGATCTAGTTTATTTTTTTGTTCTGTTTTACTGCTTATTCGATTTTTTCTTATTTTGTATTGTTTCTGTTCTCTTCAGGTTTGTTTTGTTTATATTTTTCTGGTTTTTGTTATTTTTGTCTTATCTCTCTCTTTCATCTATTCTTTTCTGAACAGAATGATGAGACAGACAATCTCATTCCAAAAGAAAGAACATGATGCAGTACTCACTGCCAAGTATTTAATCAGTATGGATATAAGTAAGATGTCAGAACTAGAATTCAAATCACAATTATAAAGATATTAGCTGGGCTTAAAAAAAAACATAGAAGACAGTAGAGAATCCCTTACTATAGAAATAAAAGAACTAAAATCTAATCAGGATAAAATTTAAAATGCTATTACTGAGATGCAGTCAACAATGTAGGCTCTAACTGTTAGGATAAACAAGGCAGAAGAGTGATAAAGATGACAAAATAATAGACAATAAGGAAGCTTCAAACAGAGAGAAAACAACAACTAGGTCATGACAGACTTCAAGAAATCAACAATACCATAACACAAAATAATATTCAAATAATAGGGGTCTCCAAAGAGGAAGAGAAAGACAGAGGAAAGAAGGTTTATTTGAACAAATTATAGCTGAGAACTTCCCTAGTCTGGGGAAGGAAACAGGCGTTCAAATCCAGGAACCATAGAACACCCTCCTTCAAAATCAATAAAAATAGGTCAATACCCCGACTCATAATAGTGAAACTTGCAAATTTCAGAAATAGAAAATCTGAAACAAGCACAGAAAAATAGGTCCTTAACCTACAAGGGTAGAAATATAAGACCGGCAGAAGACATGTCCACAGAGACCTGGCAGGCCAGAAAGGACTGGCATGACATATTCAATGTGCTAAATGGGAAAAATATACAACCAACAATACTTTATCCTGCAAGGCTCTCATTCAGAATAGAAGGAGAGTTAAAGAGTTTCCAAGACAAAAAAAAAAACTAAGGGAATTCATGAATGCTAAACCAGCCCTACAAGAAATATTAAAAGGGATCCTTTGAGCAAAAAGAGAGCCCAAAAGTAACAAAGACCAGAAGGGAACAAAGACAATCTACAGAAACAGTGACTTTACAGGTAATACAATAGCACTAAATTCATATCTTTCAATAATTACTCTGAATGTAAATGGACTAAATGCTCCAATCAAAAGACACAGGGAATCAGATTGGACTAAAAAACAAAACCCATCTATATGCTGTCTCCAAGAGATTCAATGTAGATCCAAAGACACCTCCAGATTGAAAAGAAGGGGTGGAGAACCATTTATCATGCCAATAGACATCAAAAGAATGCTGAAGTGGAAATCCTTATATCAGACAAACTAGATTTTAAAACAAAGACTATAATAAGAGATGAAGAAGGACACTATATCATAATTAAAAGGTCTATCCAACAAGAAGATCTAACAATTGTAAATATTTATGTCCCTAACTTAGGAGCAGCCAAAAATACAAAGCAATTAATAACAAAATTAAAGAAACACATTGATAATTACAAAATAATAGTAGGGGACTTTAACACCTGACTCACAGCAATGGACAGATCATCTAAGCAGAAGATCAACAAAGCTTTGAATGACACATGGACTAGATGGACTTCACAGATATATTCAGAGCATTTAATCTTAAAGCAACAGAATACACGTTCTCGAGTGCACATGGAACATTCTCCAGAATTGATCACATACTGGGTCACAAATCAGTTCTCAACTGGTATCAAAAGATTAAGATTATTCCATTCATATTTTAGGATCACATTGCTTTAAACTTGAACTCAATCACAAGAGAAAATTTGGAAGGAACACAAATACATGGAGATTACAGAGCATCACACTAAAGAATGAATGGGTCAACCAGGAAATTAAAGAATAATGAAAAAAAAAACACATGGAAACAAATGAAAATGAAAACACGACAGTGCAGAGCCTTTGGGATGCAGAAATGGTGGTCTTAAGAAGGAGTATATAGCAATAAAGACCTTTCTCAAGAAATAAGAAAAGTCTCAAATACACAACCTAACCTTACACCTCAAGGAAATGGAAAAACTAAACTAAATAAAGCGTAAATCCAGCAAGAGAAGAGAAATAATAAAGATTATAGCAGAAATCCATCATATAGAAATCAGAAGAAAAATAGAGCAGATCAATGAAACTAGGAGCTGGTTCTTTGAGAGAATTAATAATCTCAATAAACCCTTGGCCAAACTTACCAAAAAAGAAAAGAGAAAGGACCCAGACAAATAAATCATAAGTGAAAGAGAGATCACAACCAACACCAAAGAAATACAAACAATTACAAGAGAATATTATGAGCAATTATATGCCAACAAATTAGGCAATCTGGAAAGAATGGTTGTATCCCTAGAAACATATCAACTACCAAAACTGAAACAGAAAGAAAGAGAAAACCTGAACAGACCCATAACCAGCATAGAAATTGAAACAGTAATCAAAAATCTCCCAACAAACCACAATCCAGGACCAGATGCCCCCCAGTAGAATTCTAACAAACATTTAAAAAATCAATACCTATTCTTCTGAAGCTGTTTCAAAAAATAGAAATGGAAGGAAAACTTCCAAACTCATTCTATGAGGCCAGCATTTCCTTGATCCCCAAACCAGACAAAGACCCCACCAAAAAGGAGAATTACAGACCAATATCCCTGTTGAACATGGATGTGAAAATTCTCACCAAGATACCAGCTAATAGGATCCAACAGTACACTAAAAGGATTATTCACTATGACCTAATGGGATTTCTTCCTGGGATGCAAGGGTGGTTCAACATCCACAAATTAATCAATGTGATACATGACATTAATAAAAGAAAGGAGAAGAACCATATGATCCTCTCAATTAAGCAGAAAAAGCATTAGACAAAGTACAGCATCTTTTCTTGACAAAAACTCTCTGCAGTATAGGGATAGAGGGAACACATCTCAATATCATAAAAGCCATACATGAAAAACAGAGCTTTTCCCCTAAGGTCAGGAACATAACAGGGATGACCACGCTCAGCACTGCTGTTCTACATAGTATTGGAAGCCCAAGCTTCAGCAATCAGACAATAAAATAAAATAAAATAAATAAAATAAAATAAAATAAAATAAAATAAAATAAAATAAAATAAAATGAAAGTCAACCAAATTGGCAAAGCCACATCAAAATATCACTCTTTGTCAACAACATGATACTCTATATTGAAAACCCAAAAAGCTCCACCCCAAAATTTCTAGAACTCATACAGGAATTCAGCAAAGTGGCAGGATATAATCAATGCACAGAGGTCAGTTGCATTTCTATACACCAACAATGAGGCAGAAGAAAGAGAAATAAAGGAGTTGATCCCATATACAATTGCACCAAAAACCATGAGATATCTAGGAATAAACCTAACCAAAGAGGTAAAGCGTTTGTACTCTGAAAACTACAGAACTTTTATTAAAGAAATTGAGGAAGACACAAAGAAATGGAAAAACATTCCATAATCATGAATTGGAAGAATAAATATTGTTCAAATGTCTATACTACCCAATGCATTCTAGAGATTCAATGCAATCCGTATCAAAATATCATCAATATTTTTCACAGAGCTGGAACAAACAATTCTAAAATTTGTATAGAACCAAGAAAGACCCTGAATAGCCAGAGGAATGTTGAAAAAGAAAACCAAAGCTGGTGACATGACTATTTTGGACTTCAAGCTGTATTACAAAGCTGTAATCATCAAGACAGTATGGTACTGGCATAGAAAAAGACATATAGAGCAAAGGAAGAGAATAGAGAACTCAGAAATGGACCCTCAAACTCTATGAACAACTAATCTTCAACAAAGCAGATAGGAATAACCAATGGGAAAAAGACAGTCTCTTCCACAAACAGTGTTGGGAAAATTGGACAGCCACATGCAGAAGAATGAAAGTGGACCACTTTCTTACACCATACACAAAAATAGACTCAAAATGGATGAAATATCTAAATGTGAGACAGGAATCCATCAAAATCCAAGAGGAGGACCCAAACAACAACCTCTTTGGCCTTGGCCACAGCAACTTCATGCTAGACATGTCTTCAAAAGAAGGAAACAAAAGCAAAAATGAACTATTTGGACTTCATTAAGATAAAATGATTTTGCACAGCAAAGGAAACAGTTGACAAAACCAAAAGGCAATCTACAGAATGGGAGAAGATAGTTGCAAATGTCTTGTCAGACAAAAGGCTAGTATCTAAAATCTATAAAAAACTTATCAAAATCAAGTTTTGCAGTCAAAATAATGCAGTCAAGAAATGGGCAGTCAAGAAATGGGCAGATAATGCAGTCAAGAAATGGGCAGTGAAGATGCCCCAAAACAAATAATGCAGTCAAGAAATGGGCAGAAGACATGAGCAGACATTTCTCCAAGGAAGACTTATGAATGGCCAACAAACACATGAAAAATGTTCAGCAGCACTCAGCATCAGGGAAATACAAATCAAAACCACAATGAGATATCACCTCACACCAGTCAGAATGGCTAAAATTAACAAGTCATAAAACAACAGATTTTGGCAAGGATACAGAGAAAGGAGAACCCTCTTACACTGCAGTGGGAATGCAAGCTGGTATAGCCACTCTGGAAGACAGATTGGAGGATCCTCAAAAGTTAAAAATAGAGCTACCCTGTGACCCAGAAATTGCATTACTAGATATTTACCCCAAGGATGCAAATGTATTGATCCAAAGGAGCACTGGCACCCTAATGTTTATAGCAGCAATATCCACAATAACCAAAATATGGAAAGAGCCCAGATGTCCATCAACAGATGAATGGATAAAGAAGATGTGGAATATATACACAATGGAATATTACTCAGCCTTCAAAAAGAATGAAATCTTGCCATTTGCAATGATGTAGATGGAACTAGAGTGTTTTATGTTAGGGGAAATAAGTCAGTCAGAGAAAGCCAAATACCATATGATTTCACTCATATGTGGACTTTAAGAAACGAAACAGATGAACATAGGGGAAAGGAGGGAAAATAAGACAAGACAAAATCAGAGAGTGAGGCAAACCATAAGAGACTTTTAGCTATAGGAATCAAACTGAAGGTTATTGGAAGGGAGGTGGATGGGGGATGGGGTAACTGGGCAATGGGCATTAAGGAGGGTGCCTGATGTTATGAGCACTTGGTGTTATGTGCAACTGATAAATAACTAAACTCTACCTCTGAAACTAATACACTATATGTTAATTAAATTGATTTTAACTAATTTTTTTTAAAAAAATAGCAAAGTAGGGGCGCCTGGGTGGCACAGCGGTTAAGCGTCTGCCTTCGGCTCAGGGCGTAATCCTGGTGTTATGGGATCGAGCCCCACATCGGGCTCCTCCACTATGAGCCTGCTTCTTCCTCTCCCACCCCCCTGCTTGTGTTCCCTCTCCCGCTGGCTGGCTCTATCTCTGTCGAATAAATAAATAAAATCTTTAAAAAAAAATAGCAAAGTAATATCCTAAAAACTCTATGCGTATAAATTGTTAACCTAGGTGAAATTAACCGATTCATTGAAAGACTCAATTTATAAAAGGTCACACAAGAAGAAATAGTCTGAATAGGTCTATATCTGTTAAATAAATTAAATCAATATCCAATAACCTTCCAAAACAGAAAGCACATAGCTGTGTTCTCTAGTGAATTTGATCAAACATTTAAGAAAGGGATTATGTCAATTCTTTACAATCTCTTCCAAAAAATAGAGGGAAAAGGATCACTTCCAAATTCATTGTGAGGTCAGCATTATCCCAATACCAAAACTAGACAAAGTCATTACAAGAAAGTAGAACTATAAACAATATCACTCATAAACATAAGTGCATAAATCCTCAAAAATATTAGCAAATCAAATCAATTAACATATAAAAGAATAATATATCAGAATAAAATGGATTTTATTCCTGGTATACAAGTTGAGATTATCATTTGAAGATCAATTACTGTAATCTATCACATCAATAAGCTAAAGAAGAAAAGTCATACGATTATATCAGTAGATTCAGAAAAGAGGACTTGACCAAACACACCTCACTTATGATTAAAAACTCTCACCTGGGGTGCCTGGGTGGCTCAGTCATTAAGCATCTGCCTTCAGCTGAAGGGATCAAGACCTGCATCGGGCTCCCTGCTCAGCGGGAAGCCTGCTTCTCCCTCTCCCACTCCCCCTGCTTGTGTTCCCTCTCTCACTGTGTCTATCTCTGTCAAATAAATAAAATCTTTAAAAAACCAAAGCAAAACAAACAAAAAACCTCTCACCAATCCAGGCATAGAGGGGGAAATTCCTCAATATTAGTAGGAACAACTAGGAAAAAATTACAATTCACATCATAATAATGAGAAGAAACATACAGTAACCAATAGGTACATGAAAAGATACTCAGCATCACTGATAACCAAGGAAATGCAAATCAAAATCACAATTATATACTACCTCACACATGATAGAATGGCTATTTTACCAAAAAGATATGAAATAACAAGTGTTGGTCAAGACGAGAAGAAAAGGGAACCATTGTGCACTGTTAGTGGGGATGTAAACTGGTGAAGACACTGTGGAAAACAGCATGGCTCCTCCTCAAAAAATTAAAAATAGAACCACCATATGATCCAGTACTTCCAATTCTGGGTATTCGTAAAGAAACCAAATCACTAACTTGAAAAGATGTTTACTGCAGCATTTTTTATAGTAGTCAAGATATGGAAACAACAGAAATGTCCTTCTATGAATGAATTGATTTAAGAAGATGTGTTATGTACACACACACACAAACACACACACACACACACACGAATATTATTCGGCCATAAAAACAATGAAATCTTGTCACTTGTGGCAATATGGATAGACCTTGAGGGCATTATGCTAAGGAAAATAAGTCAGAGAAAGTTCAATATCATATGATCCCTCTTATAGGTAGACTTTTGAAAAACAAACATAATAAGTACAGAGAACAGGGGTGCCTGGGTGGCACAGCGGTTAAGCGTCTGCCTTCGGCTCAGGGCGTGATCCTGGCGATCTGGGATCGAGCCCCACATCAGGCTCTTCTGCTATGAGTCTGCTTCTTCCTCTCCCACTCCCCCTGCTTGTGTTCCCTCTCTCGCTGGCTGTCTCTATCTCTGTCAAATAAATAAATAAAATCTTAAAAAAAAATAAGTACAGAGAACAGATTGGTAGGTGCCACAGGTAAAGGGTGGGAGATGATGAGTGAAATGGGTGAAGGTTTTCAAAGATAAAAACTTCCAGTTATAAAATAAATAAATCATAAGGTTGTAATATAAGTATGATGAATATAGTTAATAATATGGTATTGAATATTTGAAAGTTACCAAGAGAGTAGATCTTAAAATTCCTCAACACACACACAAAATTGTAGCTATGCATGATGATGGATGTTAATTAGAATTATTGTGGTGACCACTTTGCAATACATACAAATATTAAATCATTATATTGTACAACTTGAACAAATATGCTGTTATTTGTCAATCATACTTCAATAAAAAAAAGAAAAAGGCAGAGAACAATTGAAGTTAAGAATACATAAAAGAATCAGGGGAAACCTAGGGAAAAAATAAAAAGTAAATAAAAGAGTAAAAAAATAGACAAGTTGAGGGAGAAAAAGAACAAGTGGAAAGAAGAGAGTAAGCCATGGGGTTCAGATAAAAAGTTAACTTATTTTGTGAGCTTTCACTTGTGTGTTGGTCATGGAAGGTCACAGATGAGAGGCTCAAACATAAATAATATGAAAGAAAATTGTGAAGAAGAGGAGAGAGGAATGTGGGAAGTGTTCCCTGAGTTTCTGTATACACACCCTTTGTTGTTTTCCAGGAAGTAAATGTTTTTATTTCTTTATTTCTTTATTTTTTATTTAGACATGTTTATTTGAATATGACCTCTTTCTAAAGTTTGAATCTATTTTTAAATATACAGATAAGAAACTGTTCTACCTTATTTAGAAATTCAAAAATTAATATGGCCTACTACATTGAAAGAATATAAAAAAAAATAATGAGAAGCTAGAAGCCTTCCTGCTAAGATCAAGAGCAAGGCAAGGATATTTACTCTTACTATTTTTCTCTTTTCAACATTATACTAGAATTTCAAGGTAATGCAATAAGAACAGGAAATAAAAGATATAAAATTTGGAAAGAAAGAAAAAAATATTTTGTTCTCAGATGACATGATTGTGTAAATAATCCCAAAGGATCAACAAAAGAGCTATAAGAACTAGTAAATGATTATGTAAGGTAGCATAAGAAAGGTTAATATATAAAAGTCAATTGCTTACATATATATAACAATAAACAATTGAAATTTGAAATTAAAAATAATACCATTTACATTAACATCAAAAAATAATTGGTTATGAATTTACAAGACCTGTATTAGGAGAACTGCAAAAGTGTAATGTAACAAACTCAAAGATCTACGTAAATGGAAAGATATTCCATGTATATGGATATGAAGATTCAATATTGTCAAGATGTCATTTCTTCCCCACTTGATTTATACATTAAATACAATCCCAATCAAAATTCCATTTGGTTATTTTGTGGATACTGACAAACTGATTTGGCAAACTTATGTTTATATGGAAAGGCCAGAATAGCCAACATAATACTGAAGAACAAAAAAGGATCACTTCGACTACCTGACACGTATACTTATTTTAGAGCTAAAATAATCAAAACAGTGTGGTATTGGCAAAGAAACAGATAAACAGATTGATGGAATGAAATAGAGAAATCAGAATTAAATCCACATAAATATAGTCAACTGGTCTTCAGTAACGGAGCAAAGGCAGGCAGTTCAATGGAGAAAAATCCTTTTAAATGGTGATGGAAATGTACATGCAAAAAATTAATACTTATGCCTTTCATAAAAATTAGCTCAAAATGGATCATAGAACTAAATGTAAAATACAAAACTATAAAACCTGTAGAAGATAACACGGGAGAATATCTTGGTGACCTTGGATTTGGAGATAACTTTTTAGATAAACATCAAAAGCATGTTGTATGAAAGAAAGACATGGAATTGAATATCAAAACCTTTGTCTTTAACAATGGGGATCAGATTCAGGAATGTCCACAACATATAGTCAATCAATAACTAAAATTTTCAATATAATCTGTTGTTTTTTTCTTAACTTCTTGACATATTTAGATCATTAATAAAGTGATAAATTGCTAGGAAGTCTAATTTAAAGAAAAGTACATACCCAAAAGAGTTGGAAACTTATCGTTTCACAAAAATCTGCACATGGATATTTCAGTAGTTATATTTATAACTGCAAAAGTTTGAAAGCAACCAATATGTCTTTCAGTGGTGAATAAATAAATAAACTGTGGTAAATCCAGACATCAGACATGAAGGAAATTTAAGCGTATGTTACTACGTGAATGAAACCACTCTGAAAAGGCTATATACTGTATGATCCCAATTATATAACATTCTGGAAAAGGCACAACTATGCCGACAGTAAAAACATAACTGGTTGGTGTAGGTTGGGGCTGGGGGAGGCTTAAAGAAGGATAGCACAGAGGATTTTTTGGCCAGTAAAATTCTCTTATGGTATTATAATAATGGATACATGTTATTTTACATTCATCCAAAACCATAACATGTACAACACAAAGAATGAAGCCTAACGTAAACTATCAATAGTTTGGGTGATTATGATATGTCAATGTATGTTCATCAATTGTAACAAATGTACACCTTTGATGCAGAATGTTGACATTGGGGGAGGCTATGCATGAAGGGAAAGAGATGTATGGGAAAATTCTATATTTTTCCCTCAAGATTCCCCATGAACCTAAAACTGCTCTAAAAAAAGTCTTATTAATAAAAAAAAGTGTATCAGAAATGAAAAAAGAATATTACAATGACTGCCAGTACTTCAGAATAAAGTTTCTAAACAACTACATGCTCATAAAATTGAATTAAAATTGCAAATTATAGAGTTACAAGTCAGCTCTGTCAACTGTAAATAATAGAGTTGTTTATCTGTTGAGATGTCATTGGAAAGTAAACACAGCTTCTCCTAGATTCACTTACATTTTACTTGACATTTTAATTCTAATTTTGAAATTAACAAGCATAGACAAAATCTTAAAACAAATACAGAAGTTTACTCTTCTTTACTTACTTTATTTATGTCATATTTCATAGTGAAAAATTTTATTAAAAAATCCAAAAATCTAAGTAAAATAAAAATGAAAACTAAATGATAGTATATGAAGAAAACAAATATGTATCTAATAAAACAGTATAAATAATCTGTAATCTATAAATTTGTTTGAGATTTAATAAAAATCATTTGGATTGAAGACCTAAAAATTAAACAAAGGAAAGCGAAAGATCAGGCCAATAATTGTAACTATAGAAAGTAAAAAACAAAACATGAAAATGTAGTTATCCTCTTTGTTAACAGCCTTTAGAAAATTAAAGACAATGCAAGAGGTATTTTATATATTCTAAATCCAATCAATTTAAAAATTATAAAATTAAATACCGATAAATATGGTAAATCTGGAATAATTCTTATCATGTTGACTGCACCTTGCACTGATTTTCTTTGAGGAAAAATAATTTTAAAAGGACCAAACTATAAATTTGAAGATGTAAAAATTAAATACAAATGTAACATCAAATTTATATTAGCAGATTAAGATAGATGAGCAGTTGAGAAGAAATAAAAAATGTTTGGATAGGTTATATTTTGTATTAGAAACCTCTTCATAGGAACAATCAGAAAATTCATGTCAACAGGTTTTTTAAGTATACTCTTTATAAAATATTATATAGCCATAAATTTTAATTATTAAGAAAATGAGGGAGAACAAAATATATTCATAATTACAAGTAAAACGCAGATTTATTTGCATAACACAAGAATAAATGTTTTTCATTTAAACATGTTATTAATTCATAAGTTGTGGATGTTCACAATAAATTCAACACATATAGTACAATTTGTTTAACAGTGTTTGAATTAGCTCCACTGATATTTTTTTCCTATTTATTTATTATTATTGTTATGTTCAGTTAGCCAACATATAGTACATAATTAGTTTTTGATGTAGTGTTCAACGATTCATTACTTGCGTATAACACCTAGTGCTCATCAGAACATGTGCCCTCCTTAATACCCATCACCTGATTACCCCAACCCCCTGCCCCTCTCCCTTCTGTAACCTTCAGTTTTTTTCCTAGAGTCCAGAGTCTCTCATGGTTTGCCTCCCTCTCTGATTTCTTCCCATTCAGTTTTCCCTCCCTTCCCCTATGATCCTCTGCTCTATTCCTTATGTTCCACATATGAGTGAAACCATATGATAATTATCTTTCTCTGCTTGATTTATTTCACTTAGCATAACCTTCTCCAGTTCCATCCATGCAAATGGTAGATATTTATCACCCCACTGATTTTCTTTATACTGGTTAACTATTTCCAGGCAAGGTCAGTTTAAAAGTAACTAGACTCTCAATTCTCCCAAGTAAGATAAACTTTTATTTTGAATTACCCACAAAAATAACATTTAATTTAGAACTATAAAAAGAAAAGTTACCCCATTTCCTCTGCATTTTGTAGCAACATTACATTTGTTTTCCACCAAATGAACTTCTTTGCAGGTTTTGTTTATACAATACTAAAATAAAACAAAGATATTTCATAATCACTCACACATTTGATGTAATATGAAAAAAAATAATTATTTGTTATATACACGTAAGAGATGCTCAAGTTGAGACATTTTATTCCATATTACTCTGATTCTGGTACAAAGATTCTAGCATTCCAATACAAAATCTAAACAATAATCAATTAAAGAAAAATAACTGAGGGTGTTTGCCTTGACATATGTTTTGTAATAATGTAATATAATTTGGGTTTTGACACTTAGAATTTGGAATTGAAATTTTCTATATTATGTTAAAGTTCTGTTATGAATAATTGGTTAGATTAATAATGATTTGTCTCCTCAAAAATTGGAACATAATTAATTTTGTTTGGGTTTCAAATATAAGTTAATATTTTGGATCATAAATTATCATGAACCTTTGTTAAAATATTGATAAGAATAATTTGTCAAGAGAAATATTTTAACTTCATTTGTATCCATTGTAAAATACTTGTTACATCAAAATGGGTAATCCAGGGGTAATTAGTCACTTGGATATGTAACTTTTGCTTCATTTACCTTTTTATATTTTGTTAACTAGCCTCCTGGCTTATGTTCTTTTGTTTTATTTTAAAAGGAGCATAAATTAGGATGCCTGGGTGGCTCAGTTGGTTAAGCATCTGCCTTCAGCTCAGGTCATGATCCTGGGGTCCTGGGATCGAGCCCCACATGGGGCTCCTTGCTCAACAAGGAGCCTGCTTCTTTCTCTCCCTCTGCCTGCCCCTCCCCCTGCATGTGCTCTCTCTCTCTGTCAAATAAATAAATAAAACCTTTAAAAAATAAAAAAAATAAAAAGAATCTTAAATTATAAGTAATACATTGAAAGTATGAAGATAATAAGAATAAAAATTGGCTTTTTGCAATTATTTCCTGAAAATTAACTTACACCCAATACATAAATAATGTTGCATTTGCCAGCCTACATTTGCTTCCTCTTTTCAACATTAATATTGGAAATTCTAGCCAAAACAATTAAGTGATAAAAATAAGAGGCATACAAATTATAGAGAAAGAAGTAAAATTATCTCTGTTTGCAGATGACATAATCTTATGTATAGAAAACCCTGAAGACTCCACACACAAAAAAAGACTTTCAGACTAATCTGCAGGGGCACCTGGGTGTCTCAGTTGTTAAACATCTGCCTTCGGCTCAGGTCATGATCCCAGGGTTCTGGGATTGAGCCTCCCATCGGGCTCCCTGCTAGGCGGGAAGCCTGCTTCTCCCTCTCCCACTCTCCCTGCTTGTGTTCCCTCTCTTGCTGCCTCTCTCTCTGTCAAATAAATAAAATCTTTAAAAAAAAAAAAAACTAATCGGCAAATTCAGTAAAGTCACAGAATAAAATATTAACATACAAAGAAATCAAACTCATTTCTTTACACCAGCAATAAACATAATGAAAAACTTAGGAAAACAATTCAGTTTTAATGACAGTATTAACTATTATTAACCAACTGAACTTAACTAAACAAGAAGTGATGTGTACACTGAAAATTATAAAGGAATGCTGAAAAAAAATTAAAGATATAGAAGGATACCCTGTGTTTATGGACGGAAAAACATAATATTGTTAAGATGCTAATATTATCCAAAGCAATCTACAAATTCAATGCAGTCTCTGTTAAAATTCCAAAGACACTTTTTCAGAAATAGAAAACCCATCCTAAAATGGAATTTCAAGGGACTTCAAATAGCTAAAACAGCCTTTAAAAAGAACAAAGTGGGAGAAATCACACTTCTTGATATCACAACTTTCTACAAAGCTACAGCAATGAAAACAAAGCTACAAAGCTATACCAATGAAAAATTGGTATAAATTCAGAAATGTTGATGAATGGAATATATTAGACAGCCAAGAAATAAATCCTTGTATATATGGTCAAATGATTTTGCTGCCAAGACCATTCAATGGCAAAGGACAATCTTTTCAACAAATGATCCTGGAAAATTGGATATCCTTATGCAAAATAATGAAATTAGATCCTTATCTTACACCATATACAAAAATTAACTCAAAAGGATTCAATACCTAAAGAGCTAAATGATAAAACTCAGAAGACATAGAGAAAAGCTTCATAATATTAATCTGGAAATGCTTTTTTGGATATAATACCCAAATGGCAGGGAACAAAAGAGAAAACAGATACATTGGACTTCATCAAAATTAAAAGGACTTTTGTATGTCAAAGGACACTATCAAGAGATTGAAAAGGCAATCCACAGAATGGGATAAAATATTTAAAAATCATTACCTGGTAAGGGATTGGTATCCAAAGTATATATAAGATTCCTTAAACTCAACAACAGCAAACACCAATACCAAATTAAAAATGGGCAGAAGACATAAATAGACATTTTTCCAAAGAAGATATAGAGATAGCCAACAAGCTTGTGAAAAAAAAGTTCTACATCACTAATCATTCAGAAAATGAAATTAAAAACACAATATCACTTCATGCCTGTAGGGATGGTTATTATCCAAACAAAAACAAAACAAAACAAAGTAAGTGTTAGTAAAGAAGTAGACAAACTGGAACCCTTGTGAATTACTAGTGGGAATGTAAAATTGTGCAGCTACCATGAAAACCAGAATGGCCATTTCTCAAAAAAATAAACATAGAATCAGAATATGATCCAGCAAATTCACGTTTAGGTATATACCCAAAGAATTAAAAGGCAGGGACTTGAAAAGATGTTTGTACACCAAATGCTGTTCATAGCAGCATTATTCACAATAACCAAAAGATAGAAACAACCTAAATGTTCATTGATGGATAAATCAATAAACAAAAAGTGGTATATACAAATGATGGAATATTATTCAACCTTTAAAAGAGTGCAATTCTTAGTTTGGAAAGATAGCAGAGTAGAAGGACCCTGAGCTCACCTTGTCCCATAATCTCAACTAAATATGGTCCACATGCAAGTCAACAAAATGGAGAGTGATGGGAGGACTGACAGAACAAACTCCACAACTGAATATAGAGAAGAAGTTGCATCTGAATGGTCAGGAAAGTCACAAAGGCATAGGGAGGCTGCTTGCAGGAGGGAGAGAGCTGAGCATTTAGAAAGGACAGAGAAACAGGCCCTCACACCAGGGACCTCAAATGGTGATGACTGATTCCCATAATGTTTGGCTTTAGAAACCAGAGGGGCTGATAGGGCGCTTGGCTGGCTCAATCTGTAGAGCACATGACTCTTGATCTCTGGGTTGTAAATCTGAGCCCCATGTTGGGTGTAAAGATTACTTAAAAATTAAATCTTGAGGCACCAGTATGGCTCAGTCAGTAGTCATCTAACTCTTGATTTCAGCTCAGGTCATGTTCTCAGGGTTGTGAGATTGATCCCTGAGATTGGCTCCATGCTCAGTGTAGAGCCTGCTTGAGATTCTATCTCTCCCTTTGCCCCTCCCCCTGCTCACTCTCACTCTCAAATAAATAAATAAATATTTAAAAAATAAAATACAATCTTTAAAAAGAAAGAGGGGCTGAATTTTGTGAGTTTATAAAACCAGTAGTATTTGAAGCCTGGAGATTTAAAAGTCTGCTGCTTCAGCACTGGCCATCCCAGGAAGGCGAGTGATAGCTGGATCACTGCCTTTAAAGAGATAGCAGCCCACAGAGAAGCAACATAAAAATGACAGTGTACACAACTCTGGGGGAAAACAGGAGACAGATCTATTTATACTGATTTCAGAGTGTGTTGGATGACTTCTCTGAAAATGAAGGAGCTGGAAGACACCATTTTCCTCCCCAGCCCCACAGCATAAACACAGAGCCACCTGCAGGAGAACGGACTACACAGACACTTGCTACCTAACCTTCTTTCCAGTGAGCTACACCCATGAGTTTTCCTAAGGACTAGCCCACTCCAAACCTGCTAGGCTTGGCCCTGGCCTCAGGGCAAATTTTGTCAAGACTATGCATGTGCCCCAACTAGCATCGGTGCACAGCTGCTTACAAGTGAAAACCCATAAGGTAGCAGGAGATTTTTCAACAGAAATTTTGCAAGTCAGAAGAAAGTAGCATGATATATTCAAAGTGTTGAATGGGAAAAATCTACAAACAAGAATACTCTATCCAGCAATGCTATCATTCAAATAGAAGGAGAGATGAAGAGTTTCCCAGACAAACAAAAACTAGAGGAATTCATGACCACTAAACCAACTCTGCAAGAAATGTTAAAGGGGAACACAGGAGGGGTTCCGGTTCCAAGATGGCAGAGGAGCAGAAGACCTAAAGTCCGTCTGGTCCCAGGAATTCAGCTAGAGAGCTACCAAACCATTCTGAATACATATGAATGCAACTGGAGAATGAAGAAAAGAGAAGCAGAAACTCTATGAACAGAAAAGCGACCACTTTCTGCAAGGAGGAGAAAAGATGGCGGAGGAGTAGGAGACCCTTTCTCAGCTGGTCCCCTGAGTCGAGCTGGATATGTACCAGATCATCCTGAACACCCAAAAATCAGCCTGAGACGCAGGAAGATACATCTGGATCTCTACAAAAGAACATCTCCAGTGGTAAATATTAAGTTACAAAGCAGGGAGCTGTGAATCTGCACACAGATATTGGAAGATGAACGGAAGGGAGAAGGAGCCGACACACTCGGGCGCCAGGAAGCAGTAGCCTCCTGTACTGGGGAGTGGGCCAGACTTGCGGACCGGCACCCTCGAGAGAGCAGACTGAGACCGTGAGCCTGGGAATGCGTGTGAGCAGACTGAAAATCGGAGCTCCAGAGCGCTCACTGGAACCAGACTAAAACCAGGAGCTCGGGAGTGCCTGTGCAAACAGACTGAAAACCAGAGCTCCAGAGTGCTCACTGGAACCAGACTGATACCGGGAGCTCGGGAGCATGTGTGACCAGACTGAAAACCAGCGCTCCGGAGCACGCGTGAACCATACTGAAACAGGGAGCTCGGAAGTGCGCGCAGGAACCAGGGGCCATTGGCGGTGTTAGAAGCACAAAGGACAGAGACGGGCCAGGCCTGAAAGTGAGGTCTGGGAGAGCAGCTGTGGGTGTACAACCTGGGACACTGCAGGGTTTTTAGCAGCACCAACAGAAATAGAGTTAAAGTGGCCAAGAGAGCTCAGTGGAGAGCGGACTGCGATCTGTCTGTTCTGAGACAGAGGCTAGGATACAGCCACTGCTACTCTGACTCTCAGAAGAGTCACAGAAAACCACCAGGGAAAGCCGCCAGAGAACAAAAGCCCAGAAATACCAGCTCACATTGTGCCCATCCCCATACCCCCTTGCAGGGGATAGGGCAACTTGATCCAAACAGGGTTGCCTGAGTATCAGCACAGCAGGCCCCTCCCCCAGAAGGCAGGCTGAAAAATCAAGACCCCCACATCCCTAAGGACCTATAAAACAAGTGCACACTGCCTGGGTCCTGGTCAATAATTTGGGCTCTGGGCATCCCCGCAAACTCTCCTCATCAGAATGACGAGGAGGAGAAATCCCCCCAGCAAATAAAAGATAGACTGTGGCCTCTGCCACAGAACTGATGGATATGGATATAACCGAATTGTCAGAAATGGAGTTCAGAGTAACAATGGTCAAGATGATGTGTAGGCTGGAAAAAATATTAAGGAAAATATTAACAAGAATATAGAATCTATAAGGGCAGAAATGAGAGAGAATCTGGCAGAAATTAAAGATGCTATGAATCAAATGCAGTCTAAACTAGATGCTCTGATGGCCAGGGTAAATGAGGCAGAAAACCAATTACTGAATTGGAGGATGGGATGGTAGAAGAGAAAGTTAAAACAGAAACTTGGCTCAAAAAAATACAATCTCAAGAATGTAGATTACGGGAGATTACTGACTCAATGAAATGTTCCAATGTCAGAATCATCTGCATCCCAAAAGGTGTGGAGAAAAACAGAGGTCTAGAAGAGATATCTGAACAAATTGTAGCTGAGAAGTTCCCTAATCTGGCAAAGGAAACAAGCATTCGTGTCCAAGAAGCAGAGAGGACCCCTCCCAAGGTCAATGAGAACAGACCTACACCATGTCACATCATAGTGCAATTCACAAATATTAGATCCAAGGATACAGTATTGAAAGTGGCCAGGAGGGAAGAAAATCCTTACGTACAGAGGGGAAAATATCAGAATAACGTCAGACCTGTCTACAGAGACCTGGCAAGCTAGGAATTGTTGGCAGGGTATTTTCAAAGCTCAATCTGAGAAGAACATGCAGCCAAGGATCCTTTATCCAGCAAGATGTCATTCAGAATTGATGGAGAGATAAGGACCTTCCAAGATTGGCAGAAACTGAAGGAATTCATAACCACCAAACCAGCCCTACATGAGATATTAAGGGGGGTTCTATAAAAGTAAAAAGGCCCCAAGAGTGATACAGAACAGAAATTTACAATCTATAGAAACAAAGACTTCACAGGCAACATGACATCATTAAAAACATATCTCTCAATAATCACTCTCAATGTGAATGGCCTAAATGCTCCCATAAAACACCACAGGGTTGCAGATTGCAAAAAAGACATGACCCATCCATACGCTATCTTAAAGAGACTCATTTTGAACCTAAAGATACATCCAGACTGAAAGTGAAGGGATGGAGAACCATTTTTCATGCCAACAGACCTCAAAAGAAAGCTGGGGTAGCAATTCTCATATCAGACAGATTAGATTTTAAACTACAGACTGTAGTTAGAGATACAGAAGGACACTATATTATTTTTAAAGGATGTATCCAACAAGTGGATACGAAAATTATAAATATCTACGCCCCCAATAGGGGAGCAGCTAGATACACAAGCCAAGTCTTAACCAGAAAAGAGAGACATATAGATAATAATACATTAATAGTAGGGGACCTCAACACTCCACTCTCAGCAATAGACAGATCACCTAAGCAGAAAATAAACAAAGAAGCAAGAGCTTTGAATGATATACTGGACCAGATGGACCTCATAGATATATACAGAACACTACACTCCAGAACAATAGAATACTCATTCTTTTCGAATGCACATGGAGCTTTCTTCAGAATAGACCATATACTGGGTCACAAAACAGACCTCAACTGATACCAAAAGACTGAGATTATTCCCTGCATATTCTCAGACCACAATGCTTTGAAACTGGAACTCAATCACAAGGAAAAATTTGGAAGAAACTCAAACACTTGGAAACTAAGAACCATCCTGCTTAGGAATGATTGGGTAAACCAGGGAATTAAAGAAGAACATAAGCAATTTATGGAAACTAATGAGAATGAAAACACATCAGTCCAAAACCTATGGGACACTGCAAAGGCAGTCCTAAGGGGAAAATACATAGCCATCCAAGCCTCACTCAAAAGAATAGAGAAATCTAAAATGCACTTTTTATATTCTCACCTCAAGAAGCTGGAGCTGGAACAGAAGAACAGGACTAACTCACACCGAGAAGGCAGGTGATCAAGATTAGAGCAGAGATCAATGAATTAGAAACCAGGAACACAGTAGAGCAGATCAACAGAACTAGAAACTGGTTCTTTGAAAGAATAAATAAGATTGATAAGCCACGGGCCAGACTTATCCAAAAGAATAGAGAAAGGGCCCAAATTAATAAAATTATGAATGAAAGGGGAGAGATCACAACCAACACCAATGAAATAGGAAGGATCATTAGAAACTTTTATCAACAGCTTTATGCCAATAAATTAAACAACCTGGAAGAAATGGATGCCTTCATGGAAACCTATAAATGACCAAGACTGAAACAGGAAGAATTTGATTATTTAAACAGACCGATTAATTATGAAGAGATTGAAGCAGTGATCAAAAACCTCCCCCAAAACAAGAGTCCAGGGCCTGATGGATTCCCCGGGAATTCTACCAAACATTCAAAGAAGAAATAATACATATTCTCCTGAAGCTGTTTCAAAAAATAGAAACAGAAGGAAAACTACCAAACTCATTCTATGAGGCCAGTATTACCTTGATCCCCAAACCAGGCAAAGACCCCATCAAAAAGGAGAATTACAGACCAATATCCCTGATGAATATGGATGCCAAAATTCTCAACAAGATTCTAGCTAATAGGATCCAACAGTACATTAAAAGGATTATCCATCATGACCAAGTGGGATTCATCCCTGGGATGCAAGGGTGGTTCAACATTCTCAAATCGATCAGTGTGATAGATCATATCAACAAGAAAAGAGTCAAGAACCATATGATCCTCTCAACTGATGCAGAAAAAGCATTTGACAAAATACAGCATCCTTTCCTGATTAAAACACTTCAGAGGGTAGGAATAGAGGGTACATTCCTCAATCTCATAAAAACCATCTATGAAAAGCCTACAGCAAATATCATTCTCAACGGGGAAAAGTAGGAAGCCTTTCCCTTAAGATCAGGAACACGACAAGGATGCCCACTCTCATCATTATTATTCAACATAGTACTAGAAGTCCTTGCAACAGCAATCAGACAACAAAAAGGGATAAAAGGTATCCAAATTGGCAAAGAAGAAGTCAAACCGTCTCTCTTCGCAGATGACATGATACTCTATATGGAGAACCCAAAAGACTCCATCCCCAAACTACTAGAACTTATAGAGCAATTCAGTAATGTGGTGGGATACAAAATCAATGCTTAGAAAACAGTTGTATTTCTATACACGAGCAATGAGACTGAAGAAAGAGAAATTAGGGTATCCATTCCATTTACAATAGCACCAAAAACCATACGTTTTCTCAGAATTAACTTAACCAGAGACATAAAGGATCTGTATTCTAGAAACTACAAATCACTCTGGAAAGACATTGAAGAAGACACAAAAAAAATGGAAAAATATTCCATGCTCATGGATCAGAAGAATAAACATAGTAAAATGTCTATGCTACCCAGAGCAATCTACACTTTCAATGCCATCCCAATCAAAATACCAATGACATTTTTCAAGGAACTGGTACAAATGGCCCTAAAATTTACGTGGAACCAGAAAAGGCCCCGAATCGCCAAGGAATTGTTGAAAATGAAAAACAAAGCTGGGGGTACCATGTTGCCGATTTCAAGCTATACTACAAAGCTGTGATCACAAAGACAGGATGGTACTGGCACAAAAATGGACACATAGACCAACAGAACAGAATAGAGAACCCAGAAATGGACCCTCGGCTCTTTGGGCAACTAATCTTTGACAAAGCAGGAAAAAACATCCAGTGGAATTTTTTCCAGTCTCTTCAATAAATGGTGCTGGGGAAATTGGAAAGCTACATGCAAAAGAATGAAACTTGACCACTCTCTCACACCATACACAAAGATAAACTCCAAATGGATGAAAGACCTCAGTGTGAGACAGGAATCCATCAAAATCCTAGAGGAGAATATAGGCTGTAACCTCTTTGACATTGGCCACAGCAACTTTTTTCATGACACATCTCCAAAGGCAAGAGAAACAAAAGAAAAAGTGAACTTGTGGGACTTCATCAATATAAAAAAGCTTCTGCACAGCCGAGGAAACAGTCAAAAAAACTTAGAGGCAGCCCACGGAATGGGAGAAGATATTTGCAAATGACACTACAGATAAAAGGCTGGTATCAAAGATCTACAAAGATCTCCTCACCTCAATACATGTGAAACAAATAATCAAATCAAAAAAATGGGCAGAAGATATGAACAGACATTTTTCCAATGAAGACATACAAATGGCTAACAGACACATGAAAAAATGTTCAGCATCTAGCCATCAGGGAAATTCAAATCAAAACCACATTGAGATACCACCTCACGCCAGTTAGAATGGCAAAAATTGACAAGGCAAGAAACAACAAATGTTGGAGAGGATGTGAAGAAAGGGGATCCGTCTTACACTGTTGGTTTGAATGCAAGTTGGTACCACCACTTTGGAAAACAGTGTGGAGGTCCCTTAAAAAGTTAAAAATAGAGCTACCCTATGATCCAGCAATTGCACTACTGGGTATTTACCCCAAAGATACAGATGTAGTGAAGAGAAGGGCCATATGCATCCCCGTGTTCATAGCAGCATTGTCCACAATAGCTGAATTGTGGAAGGAGCCGAGATGCCCTTCAACAGATGAATGGACAAAGAAGATATGGTCCATATATACAATGGAGTATTACTCAGCCATCAGAAAGGACTACTACCCAACATCTGCAGCAACATGGACGGGACTGGAGGAGACTATGCTAAGTGAAATAAGTCAAGCGGAGAAAGACAATTATGATATGGTTTCACTCATTTATTGAACATAAGAAATAGGAAGACTGGTAGGAGAAGGATGGGAAGAATGAAGGGGGATAAACAGAAGGGGGAATGAACCATGAGAGACTGTGGACTCTGGGAAAAAAACTGAGGGCTTCAGAGGGGAGGGGGTTGGGGGATTGGGATAGGCCAGTGATAGATATTAAGGAGGGCACATATTGCATGGTGCACTGGTTGTTATACGCAAATAATGAATCATGGAACATTGCATCAAAAACCAGGGATGTACTGTATGGTGACTAAGATAACAAAATAAAAATTATAAAAAATAAATGTAAAAAAAATTAAAAATAGTAAAAGGCAACACAAGAAAAAAATTGTTAAAGAGGACCCTTTAAGGAAAGGAGAAACTGAATGTGAGTATATAGATAGGAACACAAAAGTAGTAAAAATGAATAATTTTGTAAAGAATCAGTGAAGGAACTCACACACAAAGGATATAACATATAATAATATCTACCTAAGACATAGAGAGGTGAAGAGAAAAGAATGAGTTCAAACTTAAGCAATGATTAACTTACTATAGACTGCTATATGCAGAAGTTATATACAAGCCTAATAGTAACCATATATCAAAAACCACTAATAAACATGCAAAAAATAAAGAGAAAGAAGTCCAAATATATCACTAAAGACAATCAGCAAAACATGAAATTCAAGAAAAGATGAGAAAATCTTTAGAAACAACCACAAAACTAGTAATAAAATGGAGATAAACATGTTTATCAAAAATTATTTTGAATGTTAATGGATTATATGCTCCACTCAAAAGATATAGGGTGACAATGCATAAAAAACAACACCCATCTATATGCTGCCCACAAGAGGTATATTTTAGACCTAAGGACAAATGCAGATTGAAAGTGAGAGGATGGAGAAACATCTATCATGCAAATGGATATCAAAAGAGAGCTGTAGTAGCAATGTTTGTATAGGAAAAAGTAGGTTTTAAAACAAAGACTGTAACAGGAGACAAAGAAGGACACTACGTAATAATAAAAGAGACAATCCAGCAAGAAGATGTAACAATGGAAAGTATTTATGCACACAACGAAGGAGCAACAAAATATATAAAACAGTGAATAACAAACATAAAGGAACTAGTTGGTAATAATACAATAGTAATAGAGGACTTTCACACACCACTTATATTGATGGACAGATAGCGCAAACAGAAATACAACAAAGAAACAGTGGCTTTGAACGACACACTGGATTAGACATATTTAACATATATATATTCAGAATATTCCATCCTAAAACAGCAGAGTACACATTCTTTTCAAGTGCACATGGAACATTCTTCAGAATAGATCACATTAGCCCACAAAACAAACGTCAACACATTCAAGAAGATCAAAGCCATATTGTGCATCTTTTCTGACCACAAAGTTATGAAACTAGAAGTCAACCAAAGAAAAAAATCTGGAAAGTCCACAAATACACAGAGGTGAAATAATACACTCCTAAACAGTGATTGAGTCAACCAGGAAATAAAAGAAGAAATAAAAAAGTACATGGAAGCAAATGAAAATGAAATCACAACAGTCCAAAACCCTGGGAAGCAGAAAAAGTGGTTCAAAAAAGGACATTTACACCAATACAGGCAAGAAAAATCTCAAACAGCTTAAGCTTATACGTATAAGAGCTAGAAAAAGAAAAACAAATGAAGCTAAAATCCAGCAGGAGAAGAGAAATAATAATTAGAGCAAAAATCAATGATATAGAAATAAAAAAACACATAGATTATTAATCATGAAATCATTTTCATTAAGAAAATGAGGACAATGTTATCAATAATTTTGGAAACAGAAAAAACATACCATTATAGCACTTTAATGACACTAACTTCACAAGACAATTTTATAGAGATGCTTTCAATATTTGTGGTATTATTGTCATATTTTGAGTAGCACAAGAATTTTTTATATACAGACACAAAAGACAACATAGGCTTATGAATAAAAATTTATCTTTATAGGACAAAGTATAAAAATATTGTAATTGAACACACTAGACTTAATCCACTTTAAAAGTCTAGTTATAAATCCTGAAATCCACTTTAAAAGTCTAGTTATAAATTATATGTTTATTAAAAATAAGAATCTTGCATTTCAAAAAATATCAATATTTTCCACATCCTGTGATGAGAGCACACTTTGCTTCCATTCAACACAGTGCTCTTATATCTGCTGTCACCATAAATATGTGTCACACAGAGTCTTGGAAGTACACTTTTAATCAAATAATATACCATAAATGATGTACTATAACTAGTAGTTTTATAATAAATTTCTATTTGCAGAATTCTGGTTTCTATGCATTTTTAAAAGTAAAGAATGCATAAAAAAGTATTTGTGTCTGGGGTCGCCTAGGTGGCTCAGCTGTTAAGCATCTGCCTTCGGCTCAGGTCATGATCCCAGGGTCCTGGGATTGAGCCCCGCGTCTGGCTTCCTATTCTGTGGGAAGCCTGCTTCTCCCTCTCACACTCCCCTTGCTTGTGTTCCCTCTCTCATTGTCTCTCTCTGTCAAATAAATAAATAAAATCTAAAAAAAACAAAAAACAGGGGCCCCTGGGTGGCACAGTGGTTAAGCGTCTGCCTTTGGCTCAGGGCGTGATCCTGGTGTTGTGGGATCGAGCCCCACATCAGGCTCTTCCGCTATGAGCCTGCTTCTTCCTCTCCCACTCCCCCTGCTTGTGTTCCTTCTCTCGCTGGCTGTCTCTATCTCTGTCAAATAAATAAATAAAATCTTTAAAAAAATAAAAAATAAAATAAAAAAACCAAAAAACAAAAAGAAAAACCCAAAATCTTAAAAAAAAGTATTTGTGTTTGAAAATGTTTTTAAAAATAATTATTATTTGTGTGAGGGGAATTGTAATTATTTAGCAACAAAGAAAATATAGTTATTTTTAAATAAAAAAATACCAAAATATCAATGTGATACATACATCCAAATATAATTTTCCCACAATAACATAACACACATTACTACTGTTATAACATTTTTCATCCTCCTTAGTTAAGAATAGACCTACTCTTCACTGGAAGCTCAGAATAGCAGCAGTGCTTAGCATCCTTGAGTCTCCTAGATAGTTATGATCAAAGTCTCTAGCAATTCTGAACGATTTCCCAAAATTCTCAAAGTAAATTTAATCACATTGCTTCCTAATCTCAACTAACATAAAATAAGAGGAAGTTTAAGATCTTCACATACCCAAGTTTTTCCTTATGAATCTAGACTACTCAAATACCATCAGTGAACTCCCATATATTGTTTTTTTTTTTTAGATTTGGATAAAATAGAACTATAATTCCAAAGAAGAAAAAATGCATGATCATATCTATTGACAAAATTCAATACCTATTCATGATAGAAAAAAAACCCTCAGCAAACAAGAAATATATATATATAATATAATATAATATATTATATATTATATATATAAAATATAAATATATATATAAATATAAATATATATATATATATATATATATAGAGAGAGAGAGAGAGAGAGAGAGAGAGAGGGAGGGACTACCAAGGGGGGAAAAAAAAAGCTGTCCCTTTTCACAGATGACATCATTGTCTACACACAAAATCTTAAGGAATCTACAAAAAAGTTCCAAAACGAATAAATGCATCAGCAAGGTTTTGGATGCAAGTTAGATATATTAAAAACCACATTTCTGTATACTAACAACAATGAAAAATTAGATAAAAAACACAGTACTTCTCCCAAGTGAATAAAATACTTAGCTATAAATCTGACAAAAGATGTATAGGATGTATATCTTGAAAATTATTTTTTAAAAAGTCAATGGCTACATAAATAATTTAAAAGGCTTACCATATTCATGGTATGGTAGATTCAATACAGTAAAAATATCAATGCTTCCCAAACTGAACTGCAGTTTTAACACAATTCTTATTAAAATTCCAGAAAATATTTTATTGTCTGTTATTAAGTTTATTTTAAAATTTATATGGAAAAATGCAGGACTTAGAATAGCTAAAACATTTTGAAAAAGGGAAGTAAAATGAGAAGATTCAGTCTACCTATTATTAAGGCTTATTACATTACTGAACTAATCAGGAAAATATATTAGTGGGTATAGATAGGTAGGTAGATCAATGTAACAGACTACATAACCCCAAAATAGATCCACAAAAATACCCCAATTTAAATTTTATAAAGGTACAGAAAAAAGAACCTCAACCTAAACCTCACACCTTATAAAAAAGTTAAAAATACAGCAAAGACTTACTGTAAAACTCATTATACATTTTTAGAGAAAAAAATTAAAACATGGAAGAATATCTTCATGACCTAGGGCTGGATGAAGTTATTAGACTTGACACTAAAAGCACAGTCCATAAAAAGAAAAATTGATAAACCGGACATCATGAAAATTAAAAGCTTAAAAAAAAAACAAGCTACAGAATAGAAGAAAACATCTGCAAACTTGAGTGTACTATTTATAAAAAACAAAGACCAACATCTTTTAAAAAGGTGATCATGAGTAAACGTTTTACTGAGAAGACTGTATTGATGGTATATAAACACATTAAAAAAGTGTTGAATATAATTAACCATTAGAGAAATGGAAATTAAAAGCACAGATGTCCATACACATGTATCAAAATAGCAAAAATAAAAAATAGTGATAACACCAAATACTGGTCCAAATGTGGAGAAACTTTATCACTCACATATTGCTGGTGGAAAAGTAAATGGCATAGCAACTCTGGCAAAGATTCTATCAGGTTCTTACAGAGTCAGACATGTATTTCTCATGTGAACCATAAATTGCACTCTTGGGCACTTATGTTAAGGCACTAAAACCTTTATTATCTCAGTTTCTATGAGTCAGGGAACTTATGATATAGATTGCTGCTTTGCTTCAGAAGTATCACAAGGTTTCTATTAGAGTGTCAGCCAGTTTCACCCGAAAGTGAAATCTCTGGCAGATCTGCTTATTGTCTTGTAGTTGTTGGCAGGCTATTAGATTGACATCCTCACTTCCTCCAGGGCTGTTGGCTAAAAGCCATACTCAGTTCCTTCCTATGCATTCCTTTCCTACCTGGGAGTTTGTCTTATAAAAGCAAGCAATCCAAGAACGTAAAAGGGAGAGAGAAAGAAAGAAAGAGTTCAATCCTGGTGGAATGAGAGATAATATCTTCCATAATTTAATGGCAGAAGTGATTGACATACTCTATTTGTGAGAAGCAAGTCACTAGATCCATCCCTCACACAACAGTGCAAAGTGAAGGGGTATTTTACAAGGAAATGAATAAGGGAAGGTGAATTCATTGTGGTGCAATTCAAAAACAGATTGCACAGTCCATCCTTTATCTTCTAATGTTACATATACTTAACACAAGCAAACTACATCTATGCCCAAGGTTTCCAAATTCTCATCCGTTATAACACCATCCGAAGTTTATTTCTTCATCTAAATTAGCTCCAGCTGTGGATTAGATTCCTGCTTATATTTCCTTAAGTACAGCTCTTCCATCTGAAGTCTGTGAAACTAAAGAGTTATCTGTCCCCAACACCACCAGTATGCAATAGTAGGATAGGAAGAGGATAATTTGTATAAACATTTCTATTCAAAAGGTCAAGGAGATGGCACATAAAAAGGAGTCACTAGTTCATAGCAATTCTGATCCAGCAGGTCAAATGTTGGGAATTTCTTAGTTTAGTTTCAAGGTGTGTGAATCATCATATTGGGCTCTTGATTCTGCCCTCTCAGATCTTGTTTTGGTGGCTAAGTCTTCCTTTCTTTTTCATTAAAAGTAGCATGTGTTTATGGCTGAGCAACTGTCTCAGCCTATTTCCTACCAGTAAAATTTGAGAAGTCCAACAATCTCTTTTTATTTATTATTCTTTGTCCCTGTCATTCTTGCTGGCAGTGAGTCTGCTGATATATCTCAAAAACTGTGTGGACCTCTTGTGAATCTCACGGGAGTTCATTCTGTTAGACAAAAGCCACACTCACAATTCTCTTCAAAATAAGCTTTTTTTATCTTTGGGTTCTTGCTGAGATAGCTGAAAGACAAAACCCTAAGGCTTTTAGAGGCCACTTTTTTTTTTAATATGATCTGTGGGGCACGCCCTTAATCTCTAAGAAGCACAACTGGTTAATCGAGCAACACTCGTATCCCTTGATGTTTTTGAACTCTTACTTAATGTTTGTACAGTCTCAATCTTGACTTCATCTTAAGACCCTGTTTTCCCGACAGTTCTTGGAAATCACTTAATTTTTACTGTATTTTTGCTGGGTGAAGAGATTGGGAATTTCCAAAATCATTGACTCGTTTTTTAACAATTTCTTCTCTCAATTTATTATTTTTTGTCAAATTTTATTATAAGCATCAAAAATAAGCCAGTTTAGATCACCAAGTTGATTAGATACATGTTCTGCTTTTCACATACTGTAGAAGAAAATGTGCTAAGCTTCGTTCCCCTAAAAAAAATGAGTCCTCTCTCCTCCAGTTTTCAATAATGTATTCCTAGTACCTCTTGAGCCTTCAACATCAAATTTCTCAAAGTCCAAAGTTCTACTAATGGTCTGTTTCAGGCAATAGCTTCATCTATCATGGTTTTCAAAATTCTTCTAGCCCCCACACGATTCCTATTTCTACAGTCACACCCACATTTTTAGTTATTTGATACAACTGTACCATATTTCTAGGTGCCCAAATCTCTATCACTTATATATTGCTGTATAACATATAACCCACAGAATTAGTAGCATTAAACAGCACACATCTAGCATATCAGAGTTTCTGCGGGTCAGGAATCCAAGTGTATATTAGCTGAGTTCTCTCTTCGGTCTCTGACAAAGCTAAAATCAAGGTATCATCTGGGATTACTGTCTCATCTGAAAGTCTGACTTGAAAGTATTTTCTCTTCATGTTGTTTTTGGCAGAATTCAGTTTCTTTCTTTTTTTTTTAACAGTATATATTTTATAATTTATTTTTCTTAACATAAAATGTATTATTTGTTCCAGGGGTGCAGGTCTGTGATTCATTAGTCTTACACAATTCACAGTGCTCAACATAACAGATACTTTCCCCAATGTCCATCACTCAGCCACCTCATCCCTCCCACCCCCCTCCACTCCAGCAACCCTCAGTTTGTTTCCTGAGATTTCAGTTTCTTACAGACTATTAAACTGAGAGTCTCACTGCTTCATTGGCCCATGATTGCTTTTCCATGTGGGCTTCTCCATCATGGTAGCTTGTTTCAGCAAAGTAAGCAATCTGAGAAGGCAAGAGAGAGAACGCCTGCAAAACAGAAGTCACTCTTTTTTAAACTAATCTTTTAAGTGACATCCTATAACTTTTGCCATAATCCATTTGTTAGAAACAAAGTTTCCCCAAGGGAATAGGATTGCTGGCCCCAGGTATAACAATTTGCTAGGGCTTCTGTAAGATGGTGGCACATGAATATCCTGAAACCACAACCTCTTATGGAGACACCAATTCTACAGCTACATATGGATCATACCTCTGAAAAAGATTTGAGAACTAGATAAACTGTATCTCCATAACAGAGGATACAAAGACCATATCAAAATGGGTAGGAAGGCAGAGATACCATCTCACCAAAAACTGCCCTGAGATGGAATCCTACAATAGGGATGGATCTCACCAATCTAGTGTTTCCCCTGGAGCAGCAAGGGGTTGGGGCCCCCACATTAGTCATCTCAACCCTTGGGATCTGCGCTGGCAACACAAACCCCCTAAATGTATGGCTTAGAAAACCAAAGCGGCTGGTGACCAAGGGACTCAAAGTCTTATACAAACCTGAGATTCACCTTTTAAAGAACTTACGAATGGTCTCACTCAATCAAAATCCAGCAAAACCAAACAAAAACAAACAAAAAATCCCCTAGCAGTTTGAAACAAATTATGAATATATGTGAAGGAGATTCATTTGCTAATTCAAAAGTCTCTGGTGGAGGAGAATTCCCTGGAGTCAGAGGCACTGGCAGATACCATTTTTGCACTCTGCACCTATCCTGTTAGCACAGGGGGGAAGTTCAGATACAGTCCATTCCCTCCACCTTGCTAAGACAGGACAAGGCCAGCATTCAAGTACTATTCTACTCCCCTACTGAAGTCCGGTTGTGCAGGCAGTTGTAGTTTCCTACAATTCTCCCTGTAACTCCCTGTAACTCTCCCTCTGGCTGCCTCAGGCAAGTGAACATGAACAGTCATGGCATTCTCATGCTCATAAAGTCAGTAAGCATGGACAATTATGACTCTGCTCTTTGGCTAGGGCTGGTGAGAGCAAGGGGCTGTGGCATTCTCCCACTCTGAAACTAAAGCCAGCATACACACACAGACAAGGACTCTCAGCAGCATCCTGACCTATGGAAATGTGCAGTTAAGATACATTATCACTACCTTTCTTAAGCCAGCAAACATGCTCCAATCCCTATACTCTCCAGCTGTATATCTAATCCAGTAGGCATGGATAATCCACACAGGGAATGCCCTTTGATCTACCTGGCTCTGATGGCCAAGGAGAACGGCATTCCTGAGCTCCATGGGAATGTGACAATTGGAAATACAGTTCTTGGTTGGTCACCACACCCAGGTTACTATACAGACAACAGACTGAAACACAACCCCAGTCTTCCTGAGGAAAAAGCCTATTCATGAAGTATGGAGCTTCAGCCTGAGGGACAGTCTTCAAATTTCCTCCACATATAGAGGCTAAGGAACCACTCCAGGGAATGTAAGCAGGGAGACACCATCCTTGTGCACACTCTGGGCCTCACTAAAGCTCAAAGAGACCTCCCAGAAAGGGGCATATACACTTATCTGTAACCTCAATTTTTGCAGTTATCACCCAAAGGACACTTCCAGATCTCCTGGACTGGACACCAGCAGGGATTATAACTGCAGTCCCACAGGACTGTACATATATGTTCATATTTTACATATTTACATATTTGCCTAAGGGTCTGGATTCCAATCAACCTGAAACTAGGTGCTAAATGAGATTCCTCTCATGGAATACTGACAGGTCTTGGCAAACTCTCAAAAATAGAGATGAACCAAGAATAAATCAGGTGGTGAGACAATCACAAAGGTTTGAGAGATAATCAAGAGCTAGGGTAAAGTTGAAAAAGAAAGTTGATCATGTACACAAAGCCACCCCTTCAAGATTGAGAGAAGTAGCTGTTTTATTTAATACATAGAAATAAACACAGAGAATCAAGCAAAATTAGGAAACAGAGAACTATAATCCAAAATAAAGAACAAGAAAAAAAAAACACAGGAAAAGACTCCTAAATGATATGAAGATAAGTAAACTACCAGATAAGGGATTCAAAGTAATGGTCATAAAATGCTCACTGAACTTGGGAGAAGAATGCATGAACATAGTGAGAAAGTCAACAACAAAAAAAAGAGAAAATGTAAGAATACCAAATAAAAGTCACAGAGCGAAGCATACAATAACTAAAAAAATTCACAAGAGGTTTTAACAACAAACTGGGTAAAGCAGAAGAATGGATTAGCAAGCTGGAAGACAAAACAATGGAACTCATCCAGACAGAACAGCAAAACAAACAAACAAACAAAACAAAACAAAAACTTTAAAAAATGAAGAAAACTTAAGAGACCTTTGAGATAACATGAAGCAAAATAACATTTTCATTACTGGTGTTCCAGAAGGGGAACAGAGAGACCAAGGGACAGAAAACTTATTTGAGAATATAACAACTGACATTTTTCCTAACCAAGGGAAGGAAACAGACATCCAGGTCCAAGAAGCTCAGAGAGTTCCAAATAAGATGAACCTAAAGCAATCCACTCCAAGACACGTCATAATTAAAATGATTCAGCAGTTGCACTATTGTGTGTTTACCTAAAGAATACAAAAATACTAATTCAAAGGGATAAATGCAGCCTAATGTTTATAGCGGCATTATCTGTAATAGCCAAACTATTGAAACAGCCCAAGTGTCCATCAACTGCTGAATGGATAAAGAAGATGTGGTGTATATATATATATACATACACACACACATATATACTATGGAATATTATTCAGCCATAAAAGAATGAAATGTTGTCATTTGCAGCACATGAATGGAGCTAGATATACCATGTTTAGTGAAATAAGTCAGTCAGAGAAAGAGAAATACCATATGATTTCACTCATATGTGGAATTTAAGAAACAAAATAAATGATTATAGGGCAAACCAAGAGAAAGACTCTTAACTATAGAGAACAAACTGATGGTTATCAGAGGAGAGGTGAGTTGGAGGATGTGTTAAATAGGTGACAGGGATAAGGAGTGCACTTGTGATGAGCACCAGGTATTGTAGTAAGTGTTGAATCACTAAATTATATGCCTGAAACTAATATTACACTGTATGTTAAATAACTGGAATTTAATAAGTTAAAAGAAAACTAAGAACAAAAACAAAAATAAAACGTGAAAAGTTAAAGAAGAGAATCTTAAAAGCAGCAAGAGAAAACCAAATTGTTATGTACATAGAAAACCTCATTAGGCTATCAGTGATTTCTCAGTAAGGATTTTTTTTCAGGCCATGAAGAAGTAGCATGACATTCAAAGCGCTGAAAGGAAAAAAAAAATCTATCCAAGAATACTCTAACCACCAAGATTATCATACAGAATTGAAGAAATGGTAAAGAGTTTTCAAGACAAGCAAAAACTAAAGGAGTTTGTCATTACTAAACCAACCTTACAAGCAATGCTAAAGGAACTTATTAAAGCTGAAAATAAATAACAGTAATTAATAACAGGAAAACATACAGAAGTAAAAATCTCACTGCAAAAAATAAATAAAATAAAGGTAGTCGATTAAGAGTTATAAAGCTGGGGCGCCTGGGTAGTGCAGTCATTAAGCGTCTGCCTGCGGCTCAGGGCATGATCCTGGCGTTCTGGGATCTAGTCCCACATCGGGCTCCTCTGCTGGGAGCCTGCTTCTCCCTCTCCCACTCCCCTGCTGTGTTCCTTCTCTCGCTGGATGTCTCTCTGTCAAATAAATAAATAAAATCTTTAAAAAAAAAGTTATAAAGCTACTATGAATGTTAAAAGATAAAAGTAGTAAAATTAACTAAAGCTGCAAATTAGTTAAGGGATACATACAATAAAAAAGATGTAAAATGTGGCATCAAAAATGAAATGTGGGGAGCAAAAATTTAGAGTTTTAGAATTTCTTCAAATTTAAGATGCTATACACAGGAAGATACATGTAAACCTTATGATAACCAGAAGGCAAAAATTGATAGTAAAAACACAAAAGAAAATGATAAATAAATGTAAACACAGCACTTAAGGAAGCCATCAAAACACCAAAGGAGAACAGAAAGAAAACAAGAAAAATTACAGTAACAGCCAGAAAACAATGAATGAAATAGGCATAAGTACATATGTGTAAATAACTACATTATATGTAAATGGTCTAAATACTTTAATCAAAAGGCAGAGAGTTACTGATTGGATAAAATAACAAAACACATCTATATATTGCCTATAAGGAACTTATTTTAGAAGTAATGACACTGACATACTGAAAACATAGAAATGAAAAAAGATAGCTTAGGCAAATGGAAACAAAAAGAAAGCTGGTATAGCTATATCCATATCAGACAAATAGACTTCTTTTAAATTTTAATTCCAGTTAACATACAGTATTACATTAGTTTCAGCTGTACAATATAGTGATTCAACAGTACCATAGGTTACTCAGTGTTCATTAAGATAAGTATAGTCTTAACAGACAAATAGACTTTAAACAAAGGCTATAATAAAAGACAAAGAGAGGCACTATATAATAATAAAGGGGTATATCAAGCAAGAAGGTGTAATATTTATAAATATATATACACCCAATATAGAAACACCAAAAACATAAAGCAAATATTAATAGAACTAAAAGGAGAGACTGAGATACAATAAAAGTAGGACACTTTAACATCCCACTAAAATCAATGAATGCATCATCCAGACAGAAAAATCAAAAAAGGAAACCTTAGCATTAAACATCACATAGGCCAGATGGGCCAGATGCAATCCCTATCAAATCACCAAAGCATTCATTATCAAAATGGAAAAAGAAAACAATTCTAAAATTTGTATGGAATCACAGATGACAGTGAACTGACAAAACAATCCACAAAAAGAACAACAAAGCTGGAGATACCACACTTTTTATTTCCAAACTAGACTACAGAGCTATAGCAAATAAAACAGCATGGTGCAGAAATCAACATAGGCATATAAATCAATGGAATGGAATAGGGAGCCTATGCATATATGGTCAATTAATTTACAATAAAGGAGACAAAAATATACATCAGGAAAGTACAATGTCTTCACAATATGCTGTTGGGAAAGCTGACAGCTACATGCAAAAGAATAACACAGGACCACCATCTTAACATGTACAAAGATTAACTCAAAATGTATTAAAGACTTGAATGTAATATCTGAAACCATAAAATTCCTAGAAGGAAACATAGGTGGTAAGCTCCTTGACACAGTCTTAAAGATTTTTTGGAATCTGACATCAAAGGCAAGAGAAACAAAAGCAAAGTAAACAAATGGGACTACATCAAACTAAAAAGCTTTTGCACAGTGAAGGAAACCACCTGCAAAATAAAAAGGCAACCTACTGAAGAGAGATATTTCCAGATCATATGTACAATAAGGGGCTCAGATAAAAAATATATAAAGAACTCATACAACTCAATAACAGAAAAAATTCTGATTAAAAAATGGAAAAAAGGATCTGAATACATTTTTCCAAAAAGGGTATAGACATGGCCAACAGGCACATGAAAAGATGCTCAACATCACTACTCATCAGGGTAATACAAATCAAGACTACAATGAGGCATCATCTTACAATTGTCAGAATGGCTAAAATCAAAGACAAGGAATAAGTGTTGGTGAGGATGCGGAGAAAAGGAATATTTTGTGCACTATTGGTAAGAATGTAAATTGGTGCAACCCCTATGAGAAGTAGTATGGAGTTTCCTATATTAAAAATAGAACTACCATATGACCTAGTAATTTCACTATTGGATATCTATCTGAAGAAAATAAAAATAAAAGCGCTAATTCAAAAAGGTACACCTCTGTTCATTGCAGCATTAGCCAAGATATGGAAGCAACCCAAATGTCCATCCATAAATGAATGGATAAAGAAGATGTGGTATAGATATACAACGCATTACTACTTAACCACAAAAAAATAATGAAATCTTGATACGTGTGACAATGTGGATGAAACTTAAGGGTATTATGCGAGTGAAATAAGTCAGAGAGAGTAAAACAATTACTGTATGATTTTGCCTATGTGTGGAATCTAAAAAACAAAACAATCAAAATAAAACCCAGACTTACGGTCACAGAGAACAGACTGGTGGTTGTCAGAGGGGAAGGATTTGTGTAGGACAAAAGAGATGAAGGGGATTAAGAATAAGCATAGAGGTATAAAACAAGTCATGAGGATATAATGCACAGCATAAGGAATATAGTCAGTAATGTATTAACTTTGTAGGTGATGGACTGTAGACTTATTGTGGTGATCATATCACATGTGTACAATGTCAAATTATTATGTTGTACACCTGAAACTAATATAAGATTTATGTCAAACATACCTCAATAAAAAATAAATGAACATACAGTATAAAATTAAAAAAGAATTGGCTAATCGATTCACCATTTCAAGGTTTTGCTTTATTTTTAATTGAACAAGTAAGTTTGAATGTCATTTATATGTAGCACACTGATTTACAATTGCTGCTTTAAATCTCAGATGCCTTATAATTTCTGGAATGTATGCACTTGTACTTCCACATTGACTAACAGCCTCTGAACCATCTTTGTTCTCCCTTTATTTTATGATCTCATGAGTGTAAATGCTTGTATGTATGTATACATGCATATGGACATAAGCTTGTACATCACTGTAACCATGCTTTCCCAGTATGGACTTCTTGTTTGGTTCTTCCAAAACTCTCACACTTATACTTTGATTATAAATGTAAACAGGAGCTTTAAGAAATTAAAAAAATAAATTAAAATGAAATCTCAGTTATGTTTCTTTGTGAAGCAGGAAAAACTAAAAGCTCAGAATTCTATGATTAAAATGTTATAATTCAAAAATTTAATGAAAAATCACCTCTCATTTTAGTCGAATGTTGTGCTTAAAACACATACATACCTTCTCATATGAGGATCGAGGATAGGTTATAATATCCAAAAAGCAAAGTTATTGGGTAACTGAGGCCTAGTTTAATTATCTTTTCAATATTGTATGTGAAATAATTGGCAGCACCAGGTTCAAATCATTCAGTGTACAGATGATAATCATCATGGAATATAGTGTTTGATAATTACACAATTTAACACAGCTAAATATAAATGAACATGTTTTGTTACCATTTGTGTACCACAAAGAGTGCCATCAGCCACATAGGCATAATCTCTTCCACCTGAACTCACTGATGACCCAGGAGTTATAGATAGGCATACATGCCCTTGAATATGTGAATAAACTGCAGATTGAACATCATTTTTATAAGTTTTCTCACGTGGCCAGACACAAGCTAATTTTCCACAGAGAACATCCCTGAAATGAAAAATAAAATTCCTTATCATTTTGTCTTTTAATGATACCAACTTCCAAATAAGTATTATATTACATGAATGTTGTTTAATAGATGGTATAAAGCTGACAGAAGATGGCAGAAAAAAAATGCCAAGATAACATTATCCTATGGTGCACAACTGAATACAACCTGATTAGTGCTGTAAATGAATCGAATACTGTACACTAAACTCAAATTTGCAGTCGTAACTTCATTTATTTCAGAACTCAACTTTTTGTCTAGCCTCCAGTTGACCTAGAGCATTCATCATATTTTACCACATAATTTTTTTAAATAATAATTTTTTATTATGTTATGTTAGTCACCATACAGTACATCCTTAGTTCTTGATGTAGTGTTCCATGATTCATTGTTTGTGTATAACACCCAGTGCTCCACGCAATATGTGCCCTCCTTAATACCCATCACTGGCCTATCCCAATCCCCCCCTCCCCTCTGAAGCCCTCAGTTTGTTTCCCAGAGTCCATAGTCTTTCATGGTTCATTCCCCCTTCTGTTTACCCCCCTTCATTCTTCCCTTCCTTCTACTGATCTTCCTGCTATTTCTTACATTCCATAAATGAGTGAAACCATATGATAATTGTCTTTCTCTGCTTGACTTATTTCACTTAGCATTATCTCCTCCAGTCCCATCCATGTTGCTGCAAATGTTGGGTAATTGTTCTTTCTGATGGCTGAGTAATACTCCATTGTATATATGGACCACATCTTCTTAATCCAGTCATCTGTTGAAGGGCATCTTGGCTCCTTCCACGATTTAGCTATTGTGGACAAAGTTGCTATGAACATTGGGGTGCATATGGCTCTTCTCTTCACTACATCTGTATCTTTGGGGTAAATACCCAGTAGTGCAATTGCTGAATCATATTTTACCACATTCTTTGGGAAAATTCTTCACCTGCCTCTACTTTGACATAGGTTGGCCAGTCTGGTCATTTGTTACCCAACATTTCCTGAGAGCAGCTGGTTGCATTTATTAACTCTGTGTACCTTTTGAGCCCCTTTTGTTAATGCCCATTGTCCTTGCCGTGAACTTTAATCAGTACATCTCTGTAGCATTCAGACTCTTCATTTTGATCCCAAGATTTTTCCAACATGTTGATACTTCCAGTGGTTCTGCACTTCTCTTGAGAATTAAGTAACTTTGAGATCTTTTTTATGCCACAAGCATACCAAACATTATCCCATAAACTCTTTAGCCATTCATAATCTATCACTGGATAAAATACTAGCTTCTCTAAGCCTTACAATATTCCTAGATTATGCCCTGGAAAGTAATCTATGCCATTTCTTGCTCTTGGAGTCACTCAAATCTATGAATTCTCATTTTCAATGAAAACAACTATTCTTAACTATTGGTATGTGCTTGTCAAGCATGTCATTATTATTTCTTAAAAAGTCTTCCCTTAGAAAATTTTATCCATTTGTCCTAAAAGACCGTTTTGGATTCTTTTAACATCACAAAGATTAGGTTAATGGCACAATGAGGTAAAGATTCAAGTGAAACTGGGAGCCAAAATCTAAATCTCTTTTTAAGCTTTTCTCCTTCCCAGCATAAACTGTCTTAGATTTAGATACTTCTTTTGGTTGTGATTCCATTCTCTTTCTAAGGCATCTATCTTAAGCCAGCTTTGCATAGTAGGTCTCTTTCTAGTCTGGCTATTGATTACAAACACTTGCTCCAAAGTCCTTTCTCTCAGAATTTGTGTTTATGGTTAAATTCTTGGAACTAACAGGCTTTTATTTTCTGGAAAAGAGTCACAGTCTGCTTAGAGCAGATGAATTGTGCTAGTGATTTGATTTCAGGAAAATGTATGCACCATTATTATCTCAGATGAAATCTGGATAAGTCGTGCTTGCTAGAGTTTCACAGTTTCTTCCACTTTTTCTGTCCATACTTTCACAAATAATCTTAGATGAAGGGTAGTTGACATGCCTTCTGGTCATCAGGGAGAGAGATTAAGGATGGCTTATTTATCACTACCTCCTATTTTTGTTGGCATCCACTGTGGTATAACTCAGTCTGCCTGATCACTGTTGCTCTATATTGGTACCTAAGAAGGTGTGACTGATTAAATCTTGTCTTTTGGAGTTTATATGGGTCTCCTTATCAGATCTCCCCTCATCACTATTTTGTGATTCCAGACATTCTCTTTCAATCTATTAGTCTTCTTGCATTGGGGCATGGGGGAAATTCTGCATCCTCTACGTGTCAAACTTAATTTATTGTAAACTCATGTGGATGCAAAGTGGTGGATACTATCTTAGTCCCACCCAACTAGACACTTTCTTCAGCTATTTATAATCTTCATAAAGGAACTAAGTTTTTTTTTTTTTTATAAACATGCTGAGTGTAGTTCTTACTAAAGTATTTTACAATTTTTCCTGACCATGTCTTTGGAGGTTAAGGAAAATCCTGCTTCTCCCTGGAACACTAGACCCTGAATAGTTTTATATTCTCTCTCCATTCCCTTAGTTCTTGAATTTGGATCTGTATCTATTTTTTAAGCCACTTTAAGTTATCATTAACATCTACAAAGCTATACATATGTAATGTAAACAATATGATGAATTTGGGGATAAACGCACACTCATGAGTCCATCAGCATCATCAAGGACATAAACATATTCATCACTTTCCAAAGTTTCCTCCTACCTTTGTATAATTATTATTTATTAATATTGTTAATTTATTTATTAATATTAATTATCATTATATAATTTATATATAAATAATATTAGCCTTGGAAAATGACTTCAGAAGTGTTTTTTCCTCTTCTCATTTTTACAAGATTTTGACAAGGATTGGTATTAATTATTTAAATGCTTGTTAGAATTCACCAATGGAGCCATCTGGGTCTGGAATTTTGTTTTTTTGGGATGTTTTTGATTAATGATTCAATCTCATTTGTTTTGGTTGGTTAGGATATTTTATTTGTTCATGATTCAGTTGGTAAATTGTATGTGTCTAGGTTATTTATCCTTTTCTTCTACCTTGTCCAATTTTAGGGCATATAACTGTTCATAGTTATTTCTTATGATCCTTTTTGTTTCTGTGATGTCAGTTATAACACCTTCTCTTTCAATTCTAATTTTAGCTATTTGAGTCATATTTCTTTTTTCTTAGTAGATCTAGCTAGTTGTTTGTCAATTTTACTTACTTTTTTCATAACATCAACTTTCAGTATCATTCATCTTTTCTATTGCCTTTTTAGTCTCACTTCGTTCCACTCTATGCTATTTTCTTTCTTCTACTCAAGTTATGCATAGGTTATTCTTTTTCTAGTATTTGAGGTTTAATTAGGTTGTTTATTTCAGATCTTTCTTCTATTTAATGTAGACATTTATCACAATAAATTTCCTTCTTATAACTGCTTTGCTACATCAAACATTCTGGTATGTTGTGTTTCCATTTTCATTTTTTCAAGGTATTTTTTGACTTCTCTTTTTATTTCTTCTATGACCCACTGGTTGTTCAGTAACATGTTGTTTATTTTACACAAATTTGTGAATTTTCCAGTTTTCTTCTTGTAATTAATTTTTAGTTTCATACCATTGCAGTTGGAAAAGATGTTTGATATTGTTTCTATTTCTTTAATTTATTGACTTTTTTTGTGGCCTAACATACACTCTTGTGAAGAAAGTTTATGTGCACTTAAGAAAAATGTACTCTGCTGCTGCTGGATGCAATGTTCTATAAATGTCTGTTAAGTCCATCAGTTCCAATACGTAGTTTAAAGTTGATGTTTCCTCACTGATTTTCTGTCTGGATGATCTATCCATTGTTGAAAGTGGGGTACTGAAGTCCCCTACCATTGTTGTATTGTTGTATGTTTCTCCCTTTAATCTATTGATATTTGCTTTATATACTTTGGCACTCCTAAGTTTGGTACATAAATATTTACTGTTACATTGTCTTGATGAATTGACCCCTTTATCATTACATAATGACATTTCTTTTTATAGTCTTTGGCTTAAAGTCTTCTTGTCTGATATAAGTATAGCTGTCTGCCTTTTCTCTTTTTTTTTTTGTTTTGTTTGTTTTGTTTTGTTTTCATTTGCATTTTGCATGGATTGCCTTTTTCTAATTTTCACTTTCACTCTGTGTGTTGTAAAGCTGAAGTCTCTTGTAGGGTCTTTTTTTTTTTAAGATTTTATTTATTTATTTATTTATTTATTTATTTATTTATTTATTTATTTATTTGAGAGAGAAAGAGAGCACAAGCAGGGGAAGGGGCAGAGGGAGAAGCAGACTCTGGGCTGAGCAGGGAGCCTGAGATCATGACCTGAGCTAAAGGCAGATGCTTAACCAACTGAGCCATGCAGGCACGCCTGTTGAGTCTTGTTTTATTACCCATTCAGCCACTGTATGTATTTTGATTGAAGAACATAGTCTATTCATATTTAAAGTATTTTCTGATAGATATGGATTTACTATTGCAATTTTGTAAATTGTTTTTTGGTTGTTTTGTAATTCTTTTTTCCTCTCTTGCTGTCTCCCTCTGTGATTTGATTTGATTTTCTGTAGCTTTATGCTTTGAGTCCACATAATTCTTTTTTATCTTATGTGCATCTATTTAAGCTTTTGCTTTCTGTTTACCATGAGACTTACATAAAACAAGTTATATTTATAACAATTTTAGCTGATAAAAACTCTGAACACATAAAAAGCTCTACATATTTACACTCCTGCACATTTATATTTTTGAGCTCACAATGTGCATTTTTTACATTATTTATAAATTAACAATGCATGGTAGTTACAGTCCTTTTTAATTCTTTTGTCTTTTAATCTTTAATTAGAGTTGTGAGTGATTTACCCTCCACTATTACCACATTAGGATATTCTGATTTTAACTATTTATTTGCTATTTCCTGTAAATTTTATTCTTGCATATGTTTTCTTTTTCTAATTAGCATCCTTTCATTTTGGCTGAAAGAGCCACATTTAGCATTTCTTGTAAGGCTGGTCTTGTGATGAACTTCAGCTTTTGATTGTCTGGAAAAATCTAACATCTCACTCTCTTCTGGCATGCAGATTTCTGCTGAAAAATCTGATAGTTTTATGGTGTTCTCTTCTATATATCAAGTTACTTTTCTCTTGATGCTTTTAAGATTCTTGTCTTGTTTTAATCTTTGACAATTTAATTTTAATGTATCTTGCTGTGGGGATTTTGGATTCATCTTTTTGTTTCCCCCCTGGGCTTTCTGAATCCCAATATCTATTTCTTTCCCCCAGGTTAGGGAAATTTTCACTCATTGTTTCTTTGAATAAGCTTTCTGTTCTTTTCTCATTCTCTTTTTATTCTGTTACTCCTATAATGTGTATAATGCTCTCTTTAATGGTGTCCTCTAAGTTCCTTAAGCAATCTTCACTCTTTTTCTCTCCTTTTTAAGACATGATGTGTCTTAAATATTGGGACAGTAAATTTGGGGTCCAAATCCTTTGCTCCTCAGGAAGAAGCTGGCCATTGGGATTTCCCTTCCAACTGCATGGTGCTGTGCCAGTGGTGGGGTTTACAGAGAGAATGTGTATCTACCTATTTCAGCATGAGTATTTTCTCATTTGATCAATGTGTAGGAGTCTCAGGTATTTTCTGGATTTCTTTTAGAAGTAATTGCTCCATGTGTACGAGAACATTCAGTGTGTCTGTGGTAGGAGTAAAATTCCAAAGTCTTCTATGTTGCCATCTTCGAAACAAGGATTCACAAAACAGCCGATAATAACAATTGTTATTATTTTTATTATTTATTTTTATTATTATTTATATTTTTATTTATGTTTTATTACTGTATTTGTTATTATTATTATTTTGATTCTTTTGTTTTCAATACTCCCATGAAATTCAGGAAGTATTTGTTATGGATTAAGCTCTCCTTTATTGGATTTCATAAGTCCCTTAAAAATATTCCAGTAATCCCAATTCAGCCCTCCATAGGTACTGACATGCTTTACATATCAGTATTTTGGAAACAAGCAACAAAACAAAAAAGGAAATTTATTCCTCTCAATAATTTCATGTCTTAAAAGTCAAAGCACTTGCTTTAAGATTATTATCATTTATCTACTTAATAAAAAAACTCCGTTTTAATTCTCAATACAGTGCACAAATTTCTGATTTTTGGTAGTTTGTGCCCACTTCCTACCTCTGGTAATAAGCATCAGCTTTTTTTTTTTTTTTTTTTTTTGGTTTAGTCTCATTATTAGAATATATCTGGGAAAAGATAGGGAAAAAGAAAACTGAATTACATTGAAGAACAATATATATAATGTTATTTGAAAATATTCTCCTGATATACAATTTACTGTCCATTACTCTTTAGTGTCTCTTGACAAGCAATCTATAATTTTTATGACTCAATAAACCAATTATTTTCTGTATACATACTTCTGATTACAAGATAATGGTTGTGAACTTTTAAAACCACAGTTTCCAAATTTATCAATGCGAGAATTGATTTCTTTGAAACAGGCAAATGGAGCAGCTTGAGCACCTAAAAATGCAAAGATGTCTGTTAAATTATTACTTAATCCAAAGTAAATTTTTATTCATAACAAATCCAATAAACTTTTACTGCATAAACAAAATATCATGAAACAAGTCATTCTTTTCTTGTATGTGTATCCTGTGAATGCAAGTAGAAAGAAACAATTATCTAACAGAAAAAAGAAAAAAAAATTATATCTATTGTAGTAAAATTAAATTATTGTTAAAAATAATTTGCTGCCCCTCCCTCTGGGAATGCATACTGCCTCATCCAATGAATATTAGGCTTCACCTTGTAATCTGAACTTCTTAATGAAATGAGAGATTTGAAACATGTCACTTATGGGCAGAAAGTCTTGTGGGACTTGTGAATAGGAGTGTTATATTCTTGGGGCACCTGGGTGGCTCAGTCATTAAGCATCTGCCTTCGGCTCAGGGCGTGATCCCTGCATTCTGGGATCGAGCCCCACATCAGGCTCCTCTGCTATGAGCCTGCTTCTTCCTCTCCCACTCCCCCTGCTTGTGTTCCCTCTCTCACTGGCTGTCTCTATCTCTGTCAAATAAATAAATAAAATCTTTTTTTAAAAAAGGAGTGTTATATTCTCTTTTTTTCTCTGATGGGAGATAATGTTTTAAGTAGAGGTTAATTTGTCCATCTGGGTATCATAGTCAAAGCAATATGGAATAGCAGAATAGTTGTATTGGATATATAAATCTGAGATATTTCAGGGTAGTTTCCATTTCATTAAACACATGAATTGCTACTTAAAAGTCGAGTTCTCCTGTAAGATATGCCCAAAATATGTGGCAATGTCACTGAAGCCTGGTAGTAGGTGATAAGAAAATTATCATTGGATAAAGAAGAGTAATTCATGCTATGTGAGGGTGAAACACTTGGAGAAACTCTCTTCTCAATGACTGAAAGGCAGATAATAGCCTTAATAAACTTGTTGTCTTAGGCAAAGAAGTAGGGACACCGAATCTGTCTTGGTTATTTTTGGCTGTATTTGACCATAAGGCAGAAAGTACTCAAGAAAAAGATAAACTAAACTCAGGATAGAATCGGTTATTTTAGAGGCAGTAATAAAAAAAATCAAGAAAGCCTAGAAATGTGTCCATCTTACAGGCATTGGGGTGGATAATGATGGTTGCTGGCTGATGTAAACTAGCCAAATTATTATGCTTATTTGATTATTCTGTGTCTCTTCAATGGTGGGTGCTTGTTGGTGGGTAACCTGCTAGATTAATACAAAGCTCTTCACATTATTTTTCATTTCCATGTATCTACCCACATATTTCTATCCTAGAACTCTTGCCTCTAATCTTCCAGTCCTTCCACATCCAGGCTCCCCACCAACAATCTGGTCCTTTGTCCTTGTTCATGAGTATTTTTATAACCTACCTCTGGCCAATTCTCCTTCCACAAAAAACAGATAACCAGATGGTCAGTATCTTTCAAGGCATCCTCCAAAGCGAGGTTGCACTGTGGCTACTGTTCTCCACCCCCGCCCCCACCAGACTTATAACCAGTGACTGAGCCAACACATCTATAAAGCAAGCCTAGGCTTGTTCTTCTTGTGTAACTTGGTCATGGTGAAATCCCATGTATCCATAGGTGTGAGCTGAGGGAGATGCAAAGGGGAGAAAAGTGTACTGTTCTGGATTTCCTGCTCATGGATTTTTTCTTCTGCCCTCTCTTTTTGCCTGTTCTTGAATCCAGGTGAATGAATGACTTCTATCTATCTGACCATTTAACTTAGTGTATCTGACATAATTGAGCTTAAGCTGTACAGTTCTGAACACATGGTTATTTGGTGTATGAAAATCAGATTCTTTATCTTTACCGGGGTCACTAGTGTGACTAGAGTTGTTTTGTCAAAGTGGTATGGTTCTGCAGTTTAGATGGCACAACCTTGCTCCAGAACCCTAGAGACCTGCCCTGTCATTCTCCCAAAGAGGCTTGGTATAAGCCCCACATGCTATGTTGTTTTTTTTTTTTCTCACAACCTACACTTCTGATATTATTGAGGCTACTGGGTTTTATAATTCAGAACGCAGGGCTGCTTGCATTGCAGCTTGGACATGCTGCAGAGCCCTTTTCTGTTTTTCACCTCATTCAACATTAGCAACATTTCATGTCATCTAGTAAATGAAATGAAGCAGTACTTCCTCATGTGGAATATATTGCCTCCAGATCCCAAAGAGAACTACCAGGTGTTCCTTTTTAGTTCAAGAAGATGCAAGATACATACAGTTTGCTTTTACTTTCCAGGGATGTCAGGTCATAACCTCTGATCACTGGACTCTCAAAAATTTTACTGATGACAAATTTCTAAGCATTTTGAAAGTCTGTTTCCTGCCCTTTATAGCACATATGTTTTATTTAATGTTCCAGCATTCTAGTGATGCTTTGATTATCTAGCTGGATTAGAACAAAATCATTGATAGAGTATACAATGTGATATTTTCTAGGATGTCCACATCTCTACAACTACATTATGATTGAGAGCAGGAGAGTAAAAATAACTTGCAACAAAACTCAATATTAATGCCATTATACATTCTATGTGAAAGCAAACTGTTTCCAATTATTTTTTCAGATAGGAACAGAAAAGAATATATTTGTCAAATCAGTGTTTATACTCCTACCACATATCTGAGGCCATGTTAATCTGGTATAGTGGGTGCAATTATTTAATCTACTACTTGTCTCCATTTGCTATAGATTATCTTCCAATGCCATCTGGTTTCTGCAAGAATCATGTTGAGTAATTAAATGTAGATATACAGTTAACCACCTCTGGATCCTTTAGATCTTTAAAGGTAGCATTAATTTGGGGTGCCTAGGTGGCTCAGTCAGTTGAGCATCTGACTATGGTTTCAGCTCAGGTCTTGATCTCAGGATTGTGAGCTCAAAACCACGCTGGGCTCCATGCTGTGCATGAAGCCTACTTTAAAAAAATAGCATTAATTTCTAAAAAGATACAGTTACAGAGGCTTTCTCCATGGCCTTACCAAATAGGTCAAGGACATAATGATAGGATTGCACAAACTATTAATATGTCAAGCCTGATGACATATTCTAGGACTAATAGATAATTCCAAATGGATTTGTGGACATAGTGGACCCATTGTGCACTGAAAGTTATCAAGAACTCTATTCCCTAACCCCTACAAGTCCCCACTATCACAGAGACACCGTGATGACACTGGGTTTCTGGTTATCCGGGTCAATGCACACTCTTTGTCCACTAGTTTCCAAAATGCTTGGTATTTCCATTTTCCACATGAACAGATACCTAATTAAATGATTGTAGGTCCATCTGAGGATGTGCTAGAGAAATTGTTAGCACATATGCTTGCCAAGGTGTTGTGTAGTTTCCCTTCTGGGACTCTAACCCTCTCTTAAGTCAATGAGTTTTGGTTCTGAAAATTGGCTTAGATTCAGAATTTAGACATGGAATTATGACATTTATTAATGTAACTCTACTCAGTCCCCTAGTATCCATTTTTTAATTTCCTTTGATGGTACAAATTGGGTAATATTCTATTATCTATCTTCCTGATTGTCTGTGGACTAGGTATCCATGTCTGCTGCTCTGTCCCTACCACTTATTACAATAATTTTATCCATCTGGTTTCTGGAAGCCAAGCACTGGTCTCTGGCCTTGATTTTTTTGAGACCTTATCAATAATGCCCATTGCTATCAGTGAGCCTACTTCTATAATACCATCTTCTCCTATCACCCCTGGCCTCCAGAGAAGGCCATCCTGAACACTTAAAGTGATTTTGATACACCTCTCAGCACCACATTGCCTATGGCATTGGGTCTTCTTGTTGGGACTATTTGGCCTTGCACTTAAACATATATATTACAGTATATCCATTTCCCTGAGACTTTTCTTCCTTTCCTCCATTATTTCATGGCAATACCATCATTTAAATTTCACTTACAGTGAGCCATCCCATTTTTTTCCATGTCTCTGGAAACAATTCTAATAGAAATTTTTACCATCTTCTAGGATCCTAGCCAGGGTGTTAATTCCTATTATCTTGGGAGAGTGTTCCCAATACAATAAACTCTCTTATCTAATCATATGTTCCCCTATCCAATGTTATGATCAAGCCCTCTCAGAATCCAATTCCATATAAATTCCCTTGATTCTGGCAGTAAATGCCGGCTAGGACCTACAGCTCCACTGGGGTATATTTCTTTTACTCCCTTGTAAGTTCCAGCAAATTCTGGCTCTATTTTGCTGTGCCTTAACTCAATTTTCAGCTTTAGTGTCCAAGACAGGTAGGAGACAAATCCTAATGGGGATACAATTTGTGTTATGAGTGATAGACTTCCACATTATCATCAAACAATGGGAACATATTTACAGCATTCTTAATTGGGCACAGGTGGTAGTGGGAGGGACCAGAGCTGTGCCATTTTGTAAATTCAGTAGTTTCAGAAAAGTCTGGAGGCTAAAATTGGGGAGAACATATTTTCAACTGTTCCTATCCCAATTGTAGTTCTCATTCTTTTCCAGCCAGGACATTAATCATGGTAAAACAGAACTGACTGAGAATTTAACCTCCTCCGAAGTTCCTTCAACTTGATAATTAAGTCTGTCTAACCTCCCATTTTAAGAGATGAAAACCTCATTATGAGTTAACAGGGGGGCCATTCAGCATACTCTTTGATTTCAAATGAACACCTTTTTGTTATCTTTTCTTAGATCTCAATGTTGCTTAGTAATAGCCATCTAATACCCCTGTCCTTATAGTTACTATTTCCCCCATACATTTCAATTGTACCAGCTAATGGATTATCTTTTACTATCCCAGTCACTCAGTGAGGGTATTATCGGCTTTCACCAGAGATGGCATGCTCATTCACAGCTTGGCAGTAAGTAACTCAGTTTGAAAATGATCTTACAGGCTATTTTTTCACACCACTCCCAGGATCAACTGTTAATGGTTAGAACTTCCAGAAGCCAGCATCTAGATGAGGTATAATGTGAAAGCTATTTATTAGTGATTAGAACATCTGGAAGTAAGAGGCAGAAAGTAGGACAGAGCAGATAAGAAGTCAAACAGAATTTGAGGCCTAACAAAGACTTGACCAACCCTATGGGTAGCTGTCTGCCAGCGTACAAATTGTGCCTGAATTGTGCCTGATTAGACCACAATGGTCAGGTCTTTATACCCCACCTCAATTAATTACTGGATTTGTGCTGTCCTGGGAAAGGTGTACTTTTGGGTGAGGTGTGCAGTTAAGACAAATCCTGGAGGAGTGAGCTGACAGCTGGAAATGATGACAGCAAGACAGTATTTTCCTTGTCCATTACACCTCATTTTTTTCCAGCATTCTATTTTCTTTCCTATAACTGTACTTAGCACAATTAAAGGTTTCATATTTCTTTTGTATTTATGTGTTTACTCTGTCTCTTGATCATAAGCTCCATAAGAACAATAGCCATGTGACAATTTTCATCTTGTTGAATATTATCAGTTCTTGTATGTGCCCTTGTCTTAAGTACAGTCTTTTGCCCTATAGTTTTTCATAACATAAGAACAAGAAAAAAGTGCCTCCTCCAGATAGGAGCGAAATAAATGAAGAAAGGAGGGATGACTGAATGAACTACATCAAAAGATCAAATTTTGACCCAGTAGGGTAAGTTTTGTGGGATACTAGAGCATATATTAGAGGAGGAAATACACATTAATGGTTAAGTCTTACCTAAACACCCGTATTTTAATTAGAACTCAAAAAGATGTCAGATGACAAGTAGCTCACTTCTGGATCAAAGATTTATTTAATGAAAAAGAAGAGTATGGCCTGGACAATCCTTAATGGATCTTATAGGGAGTATTATTTAATTTTATTTTTAAAGGATATATTAAACCTTGATCTAAAGTTACTGTAACAATGACAAATAATATTTTTTAAATGAAAGTAAACACTGAAAATGTAAAACAGCAAAGAAACAACCAAATGAAGAGTGGAATCCTGAAAATACAGCCTACAGAAAATACCACTCATCTGTGATTTGGGAGATTATAGCTCTGCAGCTCTGGTTAAATCACTTAATCTGAAACTTGTACTAAGGAAAAGATTCAAATAATTACAAAGACAATGTAGATTGCATACCATGTCATTTGGTATAAACTATAGACCTTATTACTGCTGGGCAAATAACTGAAAAGTGGTGCTTATACTACTTTTTCTCAATTAGTAAATGATTGATCTGAATACATTCCAACGAGTAATTTTGATCTACTCAAATTTCATTTAATCCATCTAAAAAAAATCATATTGGGGTATTATGAATAGTTACTGCCTAAAAAGCAAACATATATGCACAACTCTTACGTGAATTGGAAAAACTGTTTCAAAAGAAAATATAAAAATGAATTTTGGTCGGTGGCCTATAACTACTGTTATCCTAGCATTTTCTCAGTTAAGAAATATGATTGTACTTGAATGAAATTCACTCTGAACTTCTTGTTTTATGCCATTAAAATTATATCATGAAGATGTGAAGCGAAAGAAATTTAAGTATATTTCTATAATTTACTGACTTGCCATTCCAATCTCTATGCAAATTATGAGTAGTAAACGTGGATTTTTCCCCGGGTTGCTAAGTACAAAAAGCAAAAATCAAACCATGAGAAGAGGAATGTACAGTATTATCCTGGAGATACTATACTGATATCCTATAAAAACATCTTTCTTAATTCAAATTTATTCTTTACTGAGCTTGTGATTCAAGTTCTTCCACTTCTAGAGTTGTGTGATATGTATTTTATCATATAGAGGAATCCAAATTTAAGGTAAAAGAAATTTATAAGAAAGAGCAATACCTTCTCCAAATATCTGGGCACATTGGTTATCAGCAGTTTGGCATCGTCCATTATAACAATACGCAGTTCCCAACCTGCACAACATGCCATTGGATGCATAAGTGTCAGGAACACAATTACTAGATGTTCCATTGCAATATTCTGTAAAATCACATTCTTGATCAATACTCTTTCTACATGGAGTGCCTGCTACAGATATCTAGGAGGAAAAAGAAAGAGAAAATCATGTTCTTGTGAATGACTATTCTTACTTAGTGAAGAGATTTATCAAATAAAATATGCCTAATTATTGATATTTGGGGGAATCATAGAATTCCCGAGTTTGTGAGTTTTCTGAAAGAAGTCTCAGGTACAGTATTCATTGTGAAGCCTGAAGCCATAAAGAAGTCTGTCTCAGATATAAAAGGATCCCTTCTGACAGAGGGTTTACAACTGTTCTGTGGTCTGCATTGGGAGGCCATCTGACTCCATCTGCATTTGGAGGGTAACACATACCTAGTCCTCAAAATTGGAGGACCAATGCCTCTACCTTTTTGTTCTTGAAGTGACCAAAAGCCAAACTGCCTGGTTTCAATTTCTTGCTTGGATTTTCACTAGCTTATTTATCTGGATGAGATACATAATCTCTCTCATTTGCAGTTGCTTCATTTGTAAACTCAGGATAATAATCATTCTCTCACAAAGTTGTTGTTAGTATTAAACCTAGTTAAACTGGATTATTTGTTTTTTTGGGTGTTGAGTTTGATATATTCATTATAGATTTTGGATACTACCCTTTATCAGATATGTCATTTGCAAATATCTTCTCCCATTCTGTAGATTTCCTTTTAGTTTTGTTGTTTCCTTTGCTGTGCAGAAGGTTTTATCTTGATGAAGTCCCAATAGTTCATTTTTGCTTTTGTTTCCCTTGTCTTTGGTGACATGTCTAGTAAGAATTTGCTATGGCCAAAGTCAAAGAACTTTCTGCTTGCGTCCTCCTCTAGGATTCTGATAGTTTCCTGTCTCACATTTAAGTCTTTTACCCATTTTGAATTTATATGTGTATGGTGTAAGAAAGTGGTCCAGTTTCATTCTTCCACATGTTGCTGTCAGTTTTCCCAACATCATTTGTTGAACAGACTGTCTTTTTTCCATTGGATATTCTTTCCTGCTTTGTCAAAGATTAGTTGACCATATAGCTATAGGTCCACCCTGGGTTTTCTATTCTGTTCCATTGATCTATGTGTGTTTGTGCCAGTACCATACTGTCTTTGATGACTACAGCTCTGTAATATACCTTGAAGTCTGGAATCATGACGCCTCCAGCTTTGCTTTTCTTTTTCAGAGTTGCTTTGGATATTTAGGGTCTTTTGTGGATTCTTACAAATTTTAGGATTGTTTGATCTAGCTCTGTGAAAAATGTTGTTGGTATTTTGATAGGGATAGCATTAAATGAGTAGATTGCTTTGGGTAGTGTAAACATTTTAACAATGTTTGTTCTTCCAGTGCATGAGCATGGAATGTTTTTCCCCCCATTTATTTGTATCCTCTTCAATTTCTTTCACCAGTTTTCTATAGTTTTCAGAGTACAGACCTTTTACCTCTTTGGTTAGGTTTATTCCTAGATATCTTATGGTTTTTAGTGCAATTGTAAATGGGATTGATTCCTTGATTTCTCTTTCTGCTGCTTCATTATTGGTGTATAGAAATGCAACAGATTTCTGTACATTGATTTTATATCCTGTGACTTTGCTGAATTCATATACTAGTTTTAACAATTTTTTTGGTGGAGTCTTTTGGGTTTTCTACACAGAGTATCACATCTATGCAAATAGTGAAAGCCATACTTCTTCCTTGCCTAATTGGGTGTCTTTTGTTTTTGTTGTCTGACTGCTGAGGCTAAGACTTCCAGTACTATATTAAATAGTAATGGTGAGAGTGGACATCCCTGGCTTGTTCCTGACTGTAAAGGAAAAGCTCTCAGTTTTTCCCCATTGAGGATGGTATTAGCTGTGGGTCTTTTGTACATGGCCTTTATGCTGTTGAGGTATGTTTCATCAAATAATCTAGCTAAGAAATGGGAAGAAGACATGAACAGACATTTTTCCGAAGAAGACATCCAGATGGCTAAGAGACACATGAAAAGATGTTCAACATCACTCATCATTAGGGAGGTACAATCAAAACCACAATGAGATATCACCTCACACCCGTCAGAATGGCTAAAATTAACAAGCCAGGAAACAACAGGTGTTGGCAAGGATGTGAGGAAAGGGAAACCCTCTTGTACTGTTGGGAATGCAAACTGGTGCAGCTACTCTGGAAAACAGTATAGAAGTTCATCAGAAAGTTAAAAATAGAACTACCCTATGATTCCACAATTGCACTGCTAGGTATTTACACAAAAGATTCAAAAATACAGATTTGAAGGGGTACAAGCACCCCAATATTTATAGTAGCATTATCAACAATAACCAAACTATGGAAATAGCCCAAATGTCCATCAACTGATGAATGCCTAAAGAATATGTGGTGTGTGTGTGTGTGTGTGTATATACACACACATATATATATTAGGATATTACTCAACCATCAAAAAGAATGAAATCTTGTTATTTGCAATGACATGGATGGAGCTAGAATGTATTATGCTAAGGGAAATAAGTCAGAAAAAGACAAATATCATATGATTTCACTCATATGTGGAATTTAAGAAACAAAACATGAACCTATCAGAGGGGTAAAAAGGAGAGAGAGAGGGGAAACAAACCATAAGATACTCTTAATAATAGAGAACAAACAAACTGAGGGTTGATGGAGGGATGTGGAGGGGGATGGGTTAGATGGGTGACGGGTATTAAGAAGGGCACTTGTTATAATGAGCACTGGGTTTTGTATGTGAGTGGGGAACCACTGACTTCTACACCTGAAACTAATATTGCACCAATATTGTATTTTAACTAACTATAATTTAAAAATTTGAAAAAAAAACCTGAGTTAAAGTAAAAAGTACTTCATGTTTACACATGGTAAACAATGTATGTAATAGCTATCAACATCATTATATGTATTATTATCTGAAAGTAGAAAGGTCTCCTTGCATAGCTCAGATAAAGATTACAGTTATTGTCAAATTTATGTGGCCTGTGAAATACTTTATCTATTGCCTTTCATAGGGAATTTTACCCCTTTCCCCCCTACACACACTCTACAATTCTGTTTATTATTTTTTTATAATAATATATTTTTATTATATTATGTTAGTCACCATACAGTACATCCCCGGTTTCCGATGTAAAGTTCGATGATTCATTAGTTGCGTATAACACCCAGTGCACCATGCAATACGTGCCCTCCTTACTACCCATCACCAGCCTATCCCATTCCCCCACCCCTCCCCTCTGAAGCCCTCAGTTTGTTCCTCAGAGTCCATAGTCTCTCATGCTTCTGTTTAATTGAATTAATACTTAATAGACTGAGACAAAAACGAGTAACAAATGAATGGTGTCTTAAAAGTGATGAAAAAATTTTAAAAAACCAACAAATTATTTCAACCTAAAATCTTACACCTACAAAATCTATATTTTAAAAATTAATGAGAAATAAAGACTTTCTTTTTTTAACAATAATTTTAAATTGTGTTATGTTAGTCACCATACAGTACATCCTTAGTTTTTGATGTAAAGTTCCATGATTCATTATTTGAGTATAACACCCAGTGCTCCATGCAATATGTGCCCTCCTTAATACCCAGTACTGGTCTATCCCAATCCCCCACCCGCCTCCCTTCTGAAGCCCTCGGTTTGTTTCCCAGAGTCCATAGTCTCTCGTGGTTCATTCTCCCTTCTGTTTACCTCCTCCTTCTTTCTTCCCTTCCTTCTCCTACAGATCTCCCTGCTATTTCTTATGTTCCATAAATGAGTGAAACGATATGATAATTGTCTTGACTTATTTCACTTAGCATAATCTTCTCCAGTCCTGTCCATGATGCTGCAAATGTTGGGTAATCATTCTTTCTGATGGCTGAGTAATATTCCACTGTATATATATATATATATATATATATATATATATAGACTAAATCTTTTTTTTAATAATAATTTTTTATTATGTTAGTCACCATACAGTACATCCCTAGATTTGATGTAAAGTTCCATGATTCATTACTTGCATATAACACCCAGTGCACCATGAAAGATGTGCCCTCCTTAATACCCATCACCAGCCTATCCCATCCCTCCCCCCGAAGCTCTCAGTTTGTTTCCCAGAGTCCATAGTCTCTCGTGCATCATTCCCCCTTCTGTTTAGCCCCCCTTCTTTCTTCCCTTTCTTCTCCTACCAATCTTCCTACTTCTTATGTTCCATAAATGAGTGAAACCTTATGATAATCAGCTTTCTCTGCTTGACTTATTTTGCTTAGCATTATCTCCTCCAGTCCCGTCCATGTTGCAGCAAAAGTTGAGAAATCATTCCTTTTGATGGCTGTGTAATATTCCGTTGTATATATGGACTACATCTTAATCCAACCATCTGTTGAAGGGCATCTCGGCTCCTTCCATGATTTAGCTATTGTGGACAATTGCTGCTATGAACATTGGGGTGCATATGGCCCTTCTCTTCACTATGTCTGTATCTTTGGGGTAAATACCCAGTAGTGCAATGGCTGGATCATACGGTAGCTCAATTTTTAACTTTTTAAGGGACCTCCACACTGTTTTCCAAAGTGGCTGTACCAACTTGCATTCCCACCAACAGTGTAAGAGGGATCCCCTTTCTCCACATCCTCTCCAACATTTGTTGTTTCTTGCCTTGTCAATTTTTGCCATTCTAACTGGTGTGAGGTGGTATCTCAATGTGGTTTTGATTTGAATTTCCTTGATGGCTAGATGCTGAACATTTTTTCATGTGTCTGTTAGCCATTTGTATGTCTTCATTGGAAAAGTGTCTGTTCATATCTTCTGCCCATTTTTTGATTTGATTATTCATTTCTCATGTATTGAGTTTGAGCAGTTCTTTGTAGATCTTTGATACCAGTCTTTTATCTGTAGTGTCATTTGCAAATATCTTCTCCCATTCCGTGGGCTGCCTCTTAGTTTTTTTTTACTGTTTCCTTGGCTGTGCAGAAGCTTTTTATCTTAAGTCCCAAGTTCATTTTGTTGTTGTTGTTGTTTCTCCTGCCTTTGGAGATGTGTCATGAAAAAAGTTGCTGTGGCCGATGTCAAAGGGGTTACAGCCTATATTCTCCTCTAGGATTTTGATGGATTCCTGTCTCACATTGAGGTCTTTCATCCATTTGGAGTTTATCCTTGTGTATGGTGTGAGAGAGTGGTCAAGTTTCATTCTTTTGCATGTAGCTGTCCAATTTTCCCAGCACCATTTATTGAAGAGACTGTCCTTTTTCCACTGGATGTTTTTTCCTGCTTTGTCAAAGATTAGCTGCCCATAGAGCCGAGGGTCCATTTCTGGAGTCTGTATTCTGTCCCACTGGTCTATGTGTCTGTTTTTGTGCCAGTACCATCCTGTCTTTGTGATCACAGCTTTGTAGTATAGCTTGAAATCAGGCAATATGATGCCCCCAGCTTTGTTTTTCCTTTTCAACAATTCCTTGGCGATTTGGGGCCTTTTCTGGTTCCACACAAATTTAAGGGCCGTTTGTTCCAATTCTTTGAAAAATGTCATTGGTATTTTGATCTGGATAGCACTGAAAGTGTAGGTTGCTCTGGATAGCATAGACATTTTAACAATGTTTATTCTTCTGATCCATGCACATGGAATGTTTTTTCCATCTTTTTGTGTCTTCTTCAGTGTCTTTCAAGAGTGATCTGTAGTTTCTAGAAGAATATAGATCCTTTACCTATCTCTGGTTAAGTTAATTCTAAGATATCATATGATTTTTGGTGCTATTATAAATGGAATTGATTCTCTAATTTCTCTTTCTTCAGTCTCATTGTTTGTGTATAGAAATGCACCTGATTTCTGAGCATTGATTTTGTATCCTGCCACATTACTGAATTGCTCTATAAGTTCTAGTAATTTGGGGGTGGAGTCTTTTGGGTTTTCCATATAGAGTATCATGTCATCTGTGAAGAGAGACAGTTTGACTTCTTCTTTGCCAATTTGAATACCTTTTATCACTTTTTGTTGTCTGATTGCAGTTGCCAGGACTTCTAATAAGAATGATGATTCTTGTCATGCTCCTGATCTTAAGGGAAAGGCTTTCAGCTTTTCCCCACTGAGTATGATATTCACCGTAGGCTTTTTGTAGATAGTTTTTATGAAATTGAGGAATGTACCCTCTATCCCTACACTCTGAAGGGTTTTAATCAGGAAAGGATGCTGTATTTTGTCAAATGCTTTTTCTGCATCACATGAGAGGATCGTATGGTTCTTGACTCTTTTCTTGTTGATGTGATCTATCACACTCATCTATTTGTAAATGTTGCATCCCAGGGATGAATCCCACTTGGTTGTGATGGATAATCCTTTTAATGTACTATTGGATCCTATTAGCTAGGATCTTGTTGAGAATTTTGGCGTCCATCAGTCTGTAATTCTCCTTTTTGAGGGGGTCTTTGATTGGTTTGGGTAATACTGGCCTGATAGAATGAGTTTGGTAGTTTTCCTTGTTTCTATTTTTTGAAACAGCTTTAGGAGAATAGGTATTATTTCTTCTTTGAATGTTTGGTAGAATTCCCCGGGGAATCCGTCAGGCCCTGGACTCTGGTTTTTGGGGAGGTTTTTGATCACTGCTTCAATCTCTTCATAATTAATCGGTCTGTTTAAATAATCAAATTCTTCCTGTTTCAGTCTTGGTCATTTATAGGTTTCCATGAAGGCATCCATTTCTTCCAGGTTGTTTAATTTATTGGCATAAAGTTGTTGATAGAAGTTTCTAATGATCCTTCCTATTTCATTCGTGTTGGTCGTGATCTCTTCCCTTTCATTCATAATTTAAATAAAGACTTTCTTAAGGCAAATAATAACTGAGGGAATTCATTTTCAGCAGACCTAAATTACAAGAAGTCATAAAGGGTGGTCTTCAGGCACAAAAAATATGGTAATAAACAGAAATCTAAAATACAAAAGGAAATTAAGAGTAAAAAATGGAATAATTATTTTTCATTATGAAATTAATTTTCCCTTATTTTACTTTTCTGAAAGATAAAAACTATATAAAGCAAAAATATATTTTGCATTTCTAGTACATGAGAGTGTCCTATTATAAGACCCATTAACTCCATGTGAAGTGGTATATTTATGAAATCAGACTCTGATTAATCAAAGATTTGTAAACTATGGGACAACCAGCCAAATGACTTTTAAAGTGTAAATAAAAACCAATAGCAAAAATAAAACGAAGCTATGTGTTGTATACTTTTAGAGTTTATATTTCATTTTCAGAGCAACGGTAGGTCTTATAAAAGGCTGGTAGGAATTGACACTAGTGTACCTACTTTAGAAAACAGGTCTCTGGTTTCTTATAAAGTTCCATATACATTTAACATATGAACCAACGATCTTATAAATGAAATAAAACTATGCTCATACAAAATATGCTTAGGAATATTATTTACAGCAGCTGTATTTTTATCACCAAAACGTGAAAATGACTGAAATGTTCCTCAACCAGAGGTTGTATTAACAGACTCTGTTACAACCTTATGATACCTGCAATACTTTCAGCAATAAAAAAGGAATGAGCTCTATGGCCAATTAACCCAGATCAAAGACTCTTCCAGAAGGAACAGTCAGCTGGAGAGAGAATGTCCCTGCTTCTGTAGATGCCAAAGCCCTCAGTCAATGTGATCTTGAAGTACAACCCAGGCATTGCCTCAGCTTTGGTGTAGATGCTCAGCTGGCTTCACCAATCTCTGGGGCAAGTCTGATAAGAAAACAGGCTTACACACCTGTGCTTTGCCTGATATTGTGGTGTCGTTCCTGATATATTATCAAAAGGTAACCTTCTTTTCTTCATTTTTAATTGTGGTAAAATACACATCTACTGTATCAATCATAAAGTGTATAGTTCACAGTAGGCACTTTGCTTTTGCTTTTTTTTTCTTAAAAAGCTAATTTAAATACTAAATTATGTCAGTTATTTGGAAATAGGTCAACTTATAACAAAACTTTGATATGGATACAATGGTCTTTTTTTTTTCTTCTTTAAAGGCTTTATAAAATAGTGTTGACATCTGATCTCTAATTTAAAGTGCATTAGAATTGTTTTGTTTAGGGGTGCCTGGGTGGCACAGTCGTTAAGCGCCTGCCTTCCGCTCAGGGCATGATCCCGGCGTTAGGGGATCGAGCCCCACATCAGGCTCCTCCGCTATGAGCCTGCTTCTTCCTCTCCCACTCCCCCTGCTTGTGTTCCCTCTCTCACTGGCTGTCTCTCTCTGTCGAATAAATAAAATCTTAAAAAAAAAAAAGAAAAGAATTGTTTTGTTTTTGGGAAACCCAATTGGCTCCTACCTTAATCAATAGTTCTATTAATAAGAAAACCTTTTAAAATTTGCATTTTGTAGTTCTTTCTGCTAAATTGTTTGTTATTAGCACTGAGATAAAATACAATTCCAAAAAATTTCTCTTTTGTATGAAGACTTTGTACCATATGTGTTTTAGTGATGAGGAGAGAATCAAAAAGGATTTAGGTGTTTAAAGGAGCTGCTTTTAATTAGGACCTTGGATTCTGTAAGGAAAGTCACTTCAGTTTTGACCCTTTTCTCCACAAGCAAGCACCTGGATGCCCGGAGCTGCATACCATTCCTCATGCCCTTTCCTCTTAACTGTCAGAGGTGCTTGCCACTGGCTCTGCCTTGGATTGTACTCTGACATGCCTAATAGTGAGGTTAGCTGTGGCTGTTGCACATACATTTGTGAGTTAACCACTATTTGAATGATGCTGCTTTTTAGAGTTTTTTTTTTTTAATTCAATAGATTTTTGAAGTTTCAGGTAACTGGAAAATTTTCAACTCTTGCAGGATTTTTTTTTAAGATTTTTAAATTTATTTATTTGAGAGAGAGAGAGAGCAGAGCAAGCGAGAACACAGGTAGGGGGAGAGGAGCAGAGGGAGAGGGAGAAGCAGTCTGTCTGCTGAGCAGGGAGCCCGATGTAGGGCTCGAGCCTAGGACCCTGGGATCGTGACCCGAACCGAAGGCAGATGCTTAACCAAACAGCCACCCAGGCGTCCCTCAACTTTTGCGTTTAAAAGTACTGTATGGTGACTAACATAACAAAATAAAAATTATATATAAAAAAAGTAATACTTAAAAAAAAGTGTTTTGGAAATGCTGAAACAAAGTGAAAACATACAAAACTGATCATTTTTGCTTTGCAAAATTATACACAGGTGTTTACTACTTATTCTGTAATCCTCACTGTCTATACAACTTCAGTAACACTTAAACTTGTATTTTTTTTTAAAATCACTGTAGGGATTCTGCCGTGTCTTTGTACATTCTAACCAAGTTATATGGAATGTTTGTGAGTTAGTTTCTATACCATCAAAATGTACTGCCACTAAAGACTGTAAAGAGAGAGCACACTTTTTTGGAGGGTTGAGACAAATAGTTTAAAATTTTTCATAATTTGTGAGTAATAAAAAGCCAGTTTGTATAATTTTTTAAGAATTCCACAAACACTCTCCAGAAACGATCTTTATCCCTTCTCTTTGGTTAATATCTGACACTGTTATTTTTAAGATTACCAGGTGGATGACTACTTTATGATACTGTATTACTATATGATACTGTATTTTATTTGTGTTTACCTTAATGACTGCACATGAAGTACACATATTGAACAATTCTACTTTCATTGTTATAAATTGCCTGAGCATCCCTTTTGCCTCTGTGTGTGTGAGAGTGTGTGTGTGTGTGTGTGAGTGTGTGTGTGTGTGTGTGTGTGGAGTGTGTGTGTGTGAGTGTGTGTGATTTGCCTTTTATTTATCAACGTCTGAGAGTTCTTTGCATATTCTGTATGGTATACATTCTGTCTGCTACACAATTTTTCCATGGTCATTTGCCATTTATTTGATTTCGCAATTTCCTTGAAGATTGATACTATTTTGATATAGTACTGTATATGTTTACTCTTTCTTTACCTGATAATTTAGAAGATGGTAAACTGTGGTTGGAACACAGCAGAATAATCAGTGCCCACCTGCAGTGCGTTCTTTAATTCATAGTAGTTTTCCTTTTTACTTGTGGTTGTTTCTATGGACTCCCCATTTCGTTACACTGAATTACTTCTATATTCTTTTTATCTACTCCACAATGGTTTAATTAATATAGACATCTATGATCACAGTTTAATTTCCACTTTATAAATGTTGGAAACTTACCTCACAGTCTGATGTACAGCATGGTCCAGAACCACATCTTGCTGAGCCTTTCAGTTTACATGTATTAAAATCGCAGCACTTCTTAAACTGACATTCCTAAAATTTCATAAGAAATATCATTGTAGTTCAGCCACTTAGCTCTTATATATTAATCTTAGCTTCTATTGATACACTTTCCTGTTCAACTTTTCAATTATACAATATATTCAGTGAAGTTTTGTTATTTTATTATTTCTAGAATGTCCAAAAGAACATATAGGAACTAAATAACATCTAAAATAGCAGTTGATCAGTAACATTTATTACTTAAAATTATTGGTAATTAATTCATAAACTACCAACATGGAAATATATTTTTGAGGAAGAAAAGTGAGTTTCCAAGAGAAAACCTTCCCCAATTGTCTTCTTAGTGATTTGTTTTTTCAGGTTTCATTTGTGAATAAAGTTAAAGTAGAGTTAGGCAATAATTACAATTAAAATACATTTAGTTTAATAATCATGTCATGTTTTACTATAATGAAACTAACAAAAATATGTTAATAAATATATGTATTTTACTTTTAAATTTTTAAAATATTTCTTTTTTCTTAATTTTTTAAAGATTTATTTATTTGACAGAGAGAGAGAGAGACAGTGAGCAAGAGAAAGAGCACAAGCAGGGGGATGATCAGGAAGAGGGAGAAGCAGACACCCCACTGAGCAAGGAGCCCTATGTGGGGCTTCATCCCAGGACCCTGAAATCATGACCTGAGCTGAAGGCAGATGCTTAACGGACTGATCCACTCAGGGGCCCCTATGTATTTTTTTTTAAGATTTTATTTATTTATTTGACAGAAAGAGACAGCCAGCGAAAGAAGGAACACAAGCAGGGGGAGTGGGAGTGGAAGAAGCAGGCTCCCAGTGGAGGAGCCCGATGTGGGGCTCGATCCCACAACGCCGGGATCACGCCCTGAGCTGAAGGCAGACGCTTAACCGCTGCGCTACCCAAGCACCCTTAGGGCCCCAATGTATTTTTACAAGGTAAATGGCAGTCAACAGTTAGTCAAATGAGGTAATAATTTAAATAATAAACTAAATATTGTTTCCATGTAAATAAATTACATTTATATAATTCTTTAGTATTTTTATATTCTTAACACTTTTTAAAACTCAAACATTTTCTATTTACTCAAAAAACTAGTTTCAAAGATCTTGTCCCTTAGCATAAAGGTACGATTCTTCTTGATTTCTAATTTTCTATTTGTTTCTGCTTTTTCATGTCTTTATGTCAATAGCTATGTATTTATAAATATTTCCATCCTAGAAATAACATAGAAAATATAGAGTAAAAGTTGAAGTTGTTGCTATACTTCCTAGATTCTCCAGGGATAACTTCAATATCACTATGTGAGTGTGTGTGTGTGTGTGTGTGTGTGTGTGTGTGTATTCTTTCATGGCCAGTAAATGAAGATACCCTTCCAACCATATTTATCAATATTAATTATGAAAAAATCAGTTTAATTTACAATGAACTAATGGGGAAATTGTGTCTCATTTTTTTGTTATTTCTCTAATTACTAGTGAATGTGAGCATGAATTTTCATTTTGTACATTATGAATTAAATAATCATTTCTTTTGACACTTTGAGTATTTTGTTTGCTTTTCCCTCTTTTCCCCACTATATAGTGGGGGAAACTTTTACATAATATGCAGTTATCCTTTCTCTCTTCTATATGTTTATAATATTTCTTTGCAGTCTATTGTTTGTCTTGTTAAGGGTGCCTGTCATTTTGTGAAATTTGTGATGTTCATCTTTCTTTATGACTATTGGGTTTTATGTCTCTTTACCAAGACCTCCATTATGCAAAGACTATTGTCAATACTTTATTATTATATTTTTATTGCTATTTAAAACTTACAGATTTATTTTTTCTGAAATGTATCCCTCTGTATTTTGTGAGATATTTGCTCAAATATGTATTTCTTGTCATTACGTTTGTGTATACAAGAACAAATGTACACTCCACATGTGTAGGTGGATGTATAAAACATAATTTAATTTGTATAAAATAAGGGATGTTGATGAAGATATAGGTGTCCATGCCATTCTGCCAAAGACCACCTGGAACACATCTGTAGTTCAACAAGTTGGATTTATTACTAGTGTCAGCAAAAGAGAACACACACCATGGGAAACTGTGGTACTTTTCAATGAGAGGGTATAATTACAGAATTTGGGCTTGTGTTGGGTAATTTGGGACATATAAGGAATCTGGGCTTTGCCAGATTAGATGCTGTCAGAAAAGAAGGTTATGTTCAACAGGAGAATCCTACAACCCATGCATGTCAGGCCAGCTCCTAACAACACCAAGGCCCAGCTGATATTACTAGTCCAGACCCTTCATTATCAGGGGTTGCTTCTCCCTTTCTCATAATGGATGCACTGGATTTATAGATAAATGCTTCTGACATTATCTATTTCCATCCTGAAAATGAATGTTATATATCTATATAACTTCTTACATATTTAGTTAAATCGCTTGATAGATATGTATTGATACATAAATAGATACAGATATATAGATGTCAAATTTCATTTCTTATGCCAATTGCCCAATACAACAGTGAATGCAATTAAACAGCCTCAAACTATGTTTGATGTTTATAAAGGCAAGATTTCCTCCAAATCAACTCTTTCTATAAAAAGTTTCTTGTATTCTTCCTCAGCTTTCATTAAGAAAAACTTTCAAATAAACTCTCCAAGTACTATTATGATTAATGGCTATTCTAAATATAGTAATCCTTATTCACTGATACAAATGATACATACTTATAAAGATAATTACAGTATCCGTGCATTCATTGAATCAACAAGTATTTGTTGAGTACCCTGTATGTACCAGATGCTAGTCTATGTACTAGTGATCAAGCAATGATTAAGGTATGGACTATATTCACTTAAAATTGTTTTTTGTTTTTTGTTTTTTTGCCAATACCACCTCATTTTAATCACAGTATGTGTGTGTGTTTGTGTACGCACATTTGTGTTTAATTTGTTAGGGATGGTAATTGTCCCAAATTATTAAAGTGGATGAAAAGACTTAGTTTATATTTCTAGATGAAAAAATGAATTAGAACATATTGCCTTTTTTCTATAATTTAAAAAATGTATAAAATCAGCATTTTTTTTTAATTTGAGGATAGTTGACACACAACATTACATCAGTTTCCAGGTGTACAGCATAGTGATTCAACTTCTCTATGTATTCTGCTATGCTCACCACAAGTGTAGCTACCATCTGTCACTCTACAATGCTATTACGGTATCATTGACTATATTCTCTATGCTGTGATTAATTAAAAAAAATCACCAGCGGAGCCATGTGGTATGGACTTTTCTCTGATGAGAAGTTTTGATAATATAGATAGGATTTCTTTAGCATATTTTTCTTAATGCTATTCACATTTTAAATGTCTACTCATGTTGGCTTTTGCAAATGCTTTTTTTTCAAGGAATTTGTCCATTTAACCCAGGTTGTTAAATTTAGTAGTATAACATTGTTCATGGTATCGTGTTATCATTTTAATGTCATATTACATAAGATCTATATTAACATCCCATCTTAGTTACTGTTATTATTGAATTTTTATTAGTGTCAATAGGGGCACTTCTAACTATCTATCTATCTATTTATTCAAACAACTTACATTAGTTTGCAGGATGCTTAGATGCAGAATCTGTGCGAAACTTGAGTCCATTGAACCTGCTGTGAGATGGCCTTTTTCAAGGACTCCATGTGTTACTGGATTCTACTCTACCCTCACTCTATGATGATGTTTTGGGTCCTCTCATGTGAGTACAATGAGCAAAGATTCTGTATTGAATCATTTTACAATGGTCTGGGTATTCCCCATTCCCTAGTGCACAGTTACTTCAGTAAAAGACTATGGTCACTCTGTTGGAGAGGGGAATGATTGAGGAAATTGCTGCTTTCTGTCCTTACTGAGCATTGTAGGATTTCATCCTTTATCTGAGCAATGAGCCCAAGCTCTGAAACTGGCTGGGTCTGAAAATGTAGCAAGAGATTAGCAAGAGATCTGTAACAATTGGTATCAATCCTCTGCTCACTTTTTAAAAATTTTAGTTATATACACTAAGAAATATGGTAATTGACTACCCAGATCTTTCTTAACTATCAGTATAAATCCATGCAAGTCAAAACCAGTAGTTGCCATCTATGCCTCTCTTCCCTTTACGCTAATTTCATCCATTTTGGCTGTTATTTTAAGCACTGCCACTTGGCCTCTGCTATTTTGATATTCAGTGTTTCCTAGTGACACCAGGGTGCCCAGTTCTGTAATGGCACTTCCAGCCATCAACTGTTATCTATAGAAGAAAGCTACCATTGAGATTTTCAACAATGTTAGTATCTCTTCTGTAGTACATTTTTTTTTCATTGCCTTAGTGAAAGCAGTATCCTGAGAGCCACCCAAATAACTGGATGCTGAATTTGTATTCTTATATTTTATTATAATATGACCACTATTCTGAGCTTTTGACCCCTTCCATATTTCTCTATTAAGGTAGTTCTGACAATAAAAAAATAAAATAAAAATAAAGAAGTTCTGGCATACCCAGGATTCATCCACAGCAAATCAAGACTGGCCATGGGTCTCCTTGCCTATCAAATCTTGATTCACCAGAGAGTACCCCCCATCAATAAACTCTAACTTATCCAGGCTTATATAGTAATACCTTGGAGCCAGCATTCTTAGCCTCCTTCCTGGCTATTATCCAGGTTTTTGTCTATACATATCAGCAAGTTCTTAAAAATAATCTCTTTATTGTAATAGCAGAGAGTACTGCCTCACTTGGGCTATGGTCAGACTTGACATAGTCTAGAACCAATGAGAGAATGCAGGGACAGATCTTAAAAAGAACAAGCATCATCTTGTGAGACATCCATTTCATGTGGAGTCTTTGTGTCATCTCTAGGCAATGTGAGGCTGCCTTCCTCCACCATGGGCTTAGCAGTCACTTCCCAGCCCAGGGGTTTCCCAGAAATTTGAAGATTTAAGTTTCTAAAGTCCATAATTTCAAATGTCCTAAACCGAGAAATGAGTACATTTTGCCGTCTGGTGAACAATACATCCACTTTCAAAATCCTATCCTAGGTGTCTGCTTCCTAGGAATCTTCTGGTACCAGCTGATTTGGTTTTAGTTGCCCAAGAAACAGACTCTGAAACAAGGATATGTATAAGCATAATAGCTCCCTAATGAGGCTGTCACAAATTACCAAAAACTTAGCAACTTAAAATAATTAAATAATTATCTCATAGTCTATAGCTCAGAGGTTCAAGTACATAAACTAGTCCAGATCCTCTGCTTGTAGTCTCACAAGGCTAAAATCAACATGTCAATAGGGCTATGTGGAGAGGCTTTGGGAAGCATTTCACCTCAAGTCTCATTCAGATTGTTCGCCAAATTTGATTTCTGTGGTTATAGGGCTGAGAGTTCTGTTTCCTTGCTGACTATCAGCCAAGGGCATGTTTTTTCTCCTAGAAACTAACTGCATTCCTCCTGTGCTTCTATGTATATTCCTTCAGCAACAGCAGGTTGGGTCTCTGTCTCCAAGTATTTTTGAGTCTTCTGCTACATCTCTCTGACTTCACTTGGAGAATGTTCTCTGTTTTTAAGGACTCATTTGATTGGACTGGACCTACCCAGATACCCCAGGATAATGTCCCCATCTTCAAGTCCATAACCTTAGTTACTTGTGCAAATTAACATATCCACAAGTCCATGAATTGAAGTGAGGACATCTTCGAAGGTCTATTCTACCTACCACCCAAACACTGTCACGGGAGTACAGATATAGGGAAGGGAAGCAAGCCAGTATGTGTGGGTTTGTGAGTTGCTTACTGATTTTTTAAAAAAGATTTTATTTATGTATTTGACAGAGAGACAGCCATCGAGAGAGGGAACACAAGCAGGGGGAGTGGGAGAGGAAGAAGCAGGCTCCCCGCTGAGCAGGGAGCCCAATGCGGGGCTCGTTCCCAGAATGCCGGGATCACGCCCTGGGCTGAAGGCAGACTCTTAACAACTGTGCCACCCAGGCGCCCCTGCTTACTGCTCTTGTAAGATAAAGCTAAATTCCACAGGTACCTCTAGGAAATGATATGAAACAGGGGGCATCAAAACATTTTTTGTAAAGGACGAAATAGCAAATATTTGCAACTTTGCTAAAATAGTGCGCTGTATGGCTTCTGTTGCAAATGTTCAACTCTGCCATTATAGCACAAAAGTAGCCATAGACAGTATGCAAACATATAGGCATAGCTGCATTCCAATAAAGTTCCATTTACAAAAATAGGTGGCAGCTGACTTTGGTCCACCGGGAAGTTTGCAGAAATCTCATATAGAGCATATCTCAGAGAATTTCCTTATAAGGGGTAATGAATATGAGGCATTTATTCACCAACTACCCTTCATAATTATTTGAGGACTGATCATTAGCCTCAAGTGCTTTAAGCCCATCCTGCTAAAAGCTGAGCATGCTACTGAGACCAGAAGAAACACTCCAAGA